>NC_091478.1:93694838-94004838 GCF_036971445.1 Narcine bancroftii
CATTTAATGAAAACCATAATTACAAAAATAGGATTAGTTGTCTTTAATGAAGTTATTTACCTCTTTCAGAAAACCTGCTCCAGAATATGCAATTGCAGAGATTATTTCTACACATTTGTACTGAATATTCAGTCTCCCTCATTTACTTTTTTTCATTTATAGGCCAAAGTGGAGCTGGAAACAACTGGGCAAAGGGTCATTACACAGAAGGTGCAGAGCTTGTAGACTCTGTCCTTGATGTGGTGAGAAAAGAATGTGAAAATTGTGACTGTTTGCAAGGCTTTCAGCTTACTCATTCCCTGGGTGGAGGTACAGGATCTGGCATGGGAACCCTGCTCATTAGCAAAGTACGTGAGGAATATCCTGACCGAATCATGAATACATTCAGCGTCGTTCCTTCTCCAAAAGTTTCCGACACAGTGGTGGAACCATACAATGCTACTCTCTCCATCCACCAGCTCGTAGAAAACACAGATGAAACCTACTGTATAGATAATGAAGCTCTCTATGACATCTGCTTCCGGACCCTCAAACTTGCAACACCCACCTATGGAGACCTCAACCATTTGGTATCAGCTACCATGAGTGGGGTCACCACTTCCCTGAGATTTCCAGGACAGCTCAATGCCGATTTGAGAAAGCTTGCTGTGAACATGGTACCTTTCCCCCGTCTCCACTTCTTTATGCCAGGATTTGCTCCCCTCACTGCCCGAGGAAGCCAACAGTATAGAGCATTAACAGTCCCAGAACTCACACAGCAGATGTTTGATGCCAAAAATATGATGGCAGCTTGTGATCCCCGTCACGGTAGGTACCTGACAGTGGCCACTGTCTTCAGGGGCAAGATGTCCATGAAGGAAGTTGATGAGCAGATGTTAGCTATCCAGAGCAAGAACAGCAGCTACTTCGTGGAATGGATCCCCAACAATGTTAAAGTAGCTGTCTGCGATATTCCACCCCGTGGACTCAAGATGTCCTCTACTTTCATTGGAAACAGTACTGCTATCCAGGAGCTTTTCAAGCGGATCTCAGAGCAGTTCACAGCTATGTTCCGCAGGAAGGCATTCTTGCACTGGTACACAGGTGAAGGTATGGATGAGATGGAGTTTACTGAAGCAGAGAGCAACATGAATGACCTGGTGTCTGAATATCAACAGTACCAAGATGCCACAGCAGATGAAGAAGGGGAGATGTACGAGGATGATGAAGAAGAATCTGAAGCTCATGGTCCAAAATGAAATGTGAATCATTCATTGTCCTTTGAGAGCATTTGAAACCGGTTTACCCTATATCTTCGCTATCAGGCTTTTAATTGTCTTTGCTATGAGTTAGCTCAGTTATAGAATACTTGCTTCTGGTAGCCTTATCCTATTGTTCTCTTTACACTCAGTATTGATCAGCAACCAATTTGGAACAAGTTCTGGATATTTAAAACTCCAACTTTATTTTAATAACATGAATTCCTGATTTTATTTTTTACTGTTTTGCCAGTTTATTTTTTGAATACTTAATAAATTATTGCTGTGAAACATTTTCTGATGTTGTACATTTAATGCAAATACATGTAACTTACAAATTTCCCACATATCCAAAGAAATCAACATTATATGTGGTGAGATTGACAAACTTTCAGTATTTAACCTGAACCTTTAGCAACAGACCAGATTATATGGATGTACCACTAAAATATGTACATTACAGTTCCAATATCCCAGACTTCATAGAACATGTGTTCAATGTTAAAATTGTAGCAAGACTTTACCTGTATTCTTCATCTGTTACAAAATTCTATCTCCAACTACAGTATTTGTGTCTAATCCTTAAATGGACATCACACTCATGTTAACGGTTGTCCCTGTAACAATTATTGAATAAATTCAACTATTTAGCAATTAGTCTGCTCAACAACATTAATAAACAGAGTTGACTATTCAAGCTGCATTGTTTCTTTCAATTCTACTCCTCCACAAAATAAGGAATGCCACTCTTCTATCCTTCCCAATTATCACTTTGTAAACTCAGGAGTCTGTGTTTCCTGGACCTATTCCCACTTTTTTGATCTTTACACAGCACATTTTCAGTCACATTTCGATCTATGCATGTCAGCCTTGGCTCAATGGTAGCATTATTATTTAAATCAGATGGGCAAGAGCTCAGGCTTCCAGCTAGAGACTGCAGTGCAGTCTGACATTAAATCTATTAATAGCTGTGAACAACACCAAAGCACAATTTCAGAAAGAGCAGGGATGTTCTCATTAATATCTCTGCCAACGGTTTGTCTTTCACATATCACAAAATCAGAACAATCTGATCATCTAATTGGCATCGGTGTACCACGAACACTTTTCAAAGGTCATGCTGAAATCTATCTTTAAGAATTATAATGTTCCAAGGAAAGTATCAGTGACTCTTCTATATTGACTTGATTAAGAAACTAGATGTTAATAGTTATATACTTTGGAATACAATATTTGTTTCTGGATGCCAACATTAACCATCTTAAGCACAGTGTACCAGAAAGACTTTTCAGGATATCATAATTGCCATATTCTTTGACCATCTAATGACAATGAGGCTGACCAAGGGAACGAGGTTGTCTTTCCACTTGGAGACTGCTCTCTCAGGCTACTCCTCTGCAAACCCAAAAGCACCTAAAGCTACAACATTCAATCCTAAACTCACCTACACACTGACCCTCATAGATTCCGAAATAGCTCCATGGATTTTTCATTGTAAATTCTCAATACAAATCTATCTTGGCAGGCATGCAACTCTTCCATGTTTTATTATGCAATCATCATCTGGAACTGCTTTCCTTGACTGTTTGATCTGGCCCAGCATCTGCGCTCACTCCAATAGTTTTTTGCCAGAAATGCACTTACCTTTACTCAAGGGTATTTATTGTCGAAAGCCTAATCCATGAGCGTGCAAGTGGTGACTGGGATGAATGAGGAGGCAACCTGATAGCCCCATATCCAGATGCTCTGATTGCCATTTGACACCTCCCATATCCAGATGCTCTGATTGCCATTTGACACCTCCCTGTTGTCCACTGTCTTTGAATTATTTTTTTAATGTCTCAGATAATTCAAGTCATTCAAAAAGTTAAAGGTTTAAACTATTTAAAAATAAACATTGAATTTACGTAAAATAGCTGAAACTACAAGAAATTAATTTTTAGTAATAAATAAAAATAAACAAACTCTTAATTTGTGTATTTACTTCAAGTTGGTTAGTTAGTCCTATCAATCAGCTTGCACAATGTGAGGGGTCAGATATAAAGCCATCTGTCCTCAATACATTTGTGCTCTTCTACTGGATTCTTATCCATTTCCATCTGCAAGTATGGAAATTTGAGATGACGACCCTGAGGAGGACAATGACATGGCTTCCACCAAGCTGCCAGCCAGAGGTAAGGCCATTTTAATCCCATTTCTCTTGTGTAACTGTTGAAAACATTTCCTAACAAACTACTTATTTGATATTTTGCTGAACCTTTCCATCATTACTCCTTCAAATGATATATCTTGTAATCTCGACAAATGTCCTCTTTGAATTTGGGCTTTCAGCCCATCGAGGTCTGCTCTGCCATTCTCATCATTAGGCTACTTAACAAGATAAGAGCCCATGGTATAACAGGAAACATACTATCGTGGGAAAGGCATTGGGTGATCGGCAGGAAGCAGAGAATTGGAATACAGGGGTCATATTTTGTTTGTTTGCCAGTTGCTACTGTTGTTCCATAAGGGTTGGTGTTAGGGCTGCTTCTTTTTGTTGTATATCAATGATATAATTATGGAATGAATGGCTTTGTGGCCAAGTTTGCAGATGGTATGAAGATAGGTGGAGGAGTAGGTAGTGTTGAAGGAAATAGGATGGCTGTAGAAGGATTTAGACAGATTAGGGGAATGGGCAGAGAAATGGCAATGTTGGAAAGTATGGTCATGCACTTGGTGGAAGAAATAAATGGGGAAACTATTTTCCAAATGGGGAGAGAATTGAAAATTCCCAAATGCAAAGGGACTTGAGAGTCCTCATGCAGGATACCATGAAGGTAAACTTACATGTTGAGGTCAGTGGAGAAGTCAAATGCAAAGCTGACATTGATTTCAAGAGGAATAGCATATAAGAGAAGGGATGTGGTGTTGAAGAGGCACTGATGAGACCTCACCATTTGAAGTATTGTGAGCAGTTTTGGGCTCCTCATTTAAGAAAGGATGTGCTGATGTTAAAAAGGGTTCGGAGGTAGTTCACAAGGATGATTCTGGGAATGAAAGGGTTATATGAGGAACATTTGACAACTCTTGGTTTGTACTGGTTGAACTTTTGGGGAATGAGGGGGGGATCTCATTTAAATATTTCCAATGTTGAAAGGCATGGACAGAGTAGATTTACAAAGGTTGTTTCTCGTGGAGGGAGAGTCTAGGTCAGTGGTTCTCAACCTTTTCCTTTCCACTCACATACCACTTTAAGTAATCCCTGTGCCATAAGTGCTCTGTGATTAGTAAGGGATTGCTTAAGGTGGTATGTGAGTGGGAAGGGAGGGTTGAGAATCACTGCTCTAGACCCAATTGTTACTGAAATATTTTGCTTGAGAAAAATTGTCATTGGCCCATTTCCTTTGGAGTTATGAAACCATGCACATAATGAGTCAAGTAGGTATGATTAAAATAGTAGTTTTCAAACTTTTTCTTTCCATCCACATACCACCTTAGGCAATCCCTTACTAATCACAGAGCACCTACAGCATAGGGAATACTAAAGTGGTATGTGAGCGGAAAGAAAAAGGTTGAGAACCACTGGACTAAGACAAAAGGACACAACTTCAGGATTGAAGGGCATCAGATGCAGAGAAATTTCTCAAGCCAGAGAGTGGTGAATCTGGAATTTGTTGCCACAGGCAGCTGAGGAGGCCAAGTCATTTAAGGCAGCAATTGATAGGTTTTTGACAAGCCAGGGCATCAAAGGTGATGGGGAGAAGGCCGGGGAGTGGGATTGAGTGGGAGAATGGATCAGCTCACGATTGAATGATGGGGCAGACCCGATGGATTGAATAGCCTATTTCTGCTCCTATGTCATGGCAGGGGTGGCCAAACTATAGCTCCCAGGCCAACTGCAGCCTGTTGCCCATTCTTGGGTGGCCCAGGATTCCCCTTCATCCTTCTAACCTCCAGCGAGTACAGGTCCAGAGCCTTCAAAAGTTACCACCCTGTGTCATGCTCATAAATCTCCCCTGAACTCTCTCCAATCCCAGAACATCCTTAGGTTTGGGGCCCAAAAATACTTCTGCCCTCCAATCCATATCCACCTATGACCTCGCTTGCCTGTTGGCCTGTGCTCTCCCCCTGCCCCTTCTTCCCTCTCCCCTCCGGCTTATTCAGGCAGCTTCCTGCTTTTTGCTCACACTTTGACAAAAGGCCCAGGTCTGAAACATTAGTTAGGTCCCTTTACTTCCTATAGACACTGTGTGACCTGCTGAGTTTCTCCAGCACTTTTGTGCATTGCACGTTTAAGATGCCATTTGCTAAACCATCTCCGCAGCAGAAGATTTTAAATTTGGTTGAGTCATTTATTTAAATGACAAGAATTGGGATGCCGTCGTGCCGTTGTGAATAGTTGTGCACAAAACACAAAAATGTTAGTTTGCAGGTGCAATACAATAAAAAATGGGATGTTGGCTTTCATTGCTGGAGTGATTGAAGTTAATAGTTGGGAAGTTTTGCTCATCTGTACAGGCTACTGGTGAGGCAGCACCTGGAGTATTGCCTGCAGTTCTGGTCTCCTTACTTGAAAAAGAACATACCAGCTTTGGAGGCAATGGATAGGAGGTTCACTTGTGTGTTTTTTTTTAAATTTTTTATTTTTCACACCATAAATCACAATAGCCATGATATACACTTTTTCTTTTTCACACATTTACAGTGAGGTTCACTTGTTGATCCCTGATGTGAGAGGATTATTTTGAGGATTGAGTGGCCTGGGAATCTATTCATTGGAGTTTAGAAATATGAGGAGAATCTTAGGGATGTAAAATTATGAACATGGCAGGTGAAACTAGAACTGGAGTTAACATTTGGAGAGTAGATTTAAGGCAGATGAGAAAGAATTACTTTTCCCAGAAAAATTTTCTGAATTCTCTGTCCAATGAACTAGTGGAGAAGACTCATTAAATGTATTTAAACTCAATTTTTTTAGAGATACAACACAGTAACAGATCCTTCCGGCCCATGAACATGAGTTGTCTAAATACAGCAATGTGACCAATTAACCTACTAACCTTGTACGTCTTTGGAACGTCAGAGGAAACGGAACCACCCAGAGGAAACCCATGTGGACACAGGAAGAAAGTACAAACACCTTACACACAGCAGTGGATTTGAAACCCGTTTGTTGGCGCTGGATATAGCGTTGCTTGACCACGGCACTAACCTTCTCATCTTCAATGACAACTGCCACCCTAGAGACAGATTTATTTTATATTATAGGGGAATTAAGGATTATGGGGTTCAGGTGGGTAAATTAAACTAAGTCCACGACCAGATCCTACTGAATGGTGGAGCAGGCTCAACAGCTTACTCCCATTTCTTCTCACTACAAACCAATGTGCATTACTGTCGCTTTCAAACATTCTAAACCACATTTCAACAGCAATGGCATATCCACCAAAAAAAGAAGCAGGTTTCTTGAGTGAAGCACAGTGGATTTTCACAGAATGACCTACTGTCGACCTGAAATTACTGAGCAAAAAGCAAGAAATGCTGAAGTGTCGAATTCATTCTGGATAAAATTCCACAGAACAGTCTCCAAAAGTAATATTTGAAATCTTTGGAACACTTTTAGTTAAGAGTGCTTGTTAATTAGGAGTCTATCCCTTCCACTTCTTCATCAGGACAACAATAATATTCGACAAAGCAGATCTGCCCATCTTCATTGCGGATCATGTATTGTAAGGAGAGGAATCCCCGGTTATCTGTGCGGAGTGAAACTTTAGAGGAGAGTGCCAAGGCTTTAGTAGATGGTTTCAGTAGTGAAATTTTGTACCTGATCAGAAGAGAAGAAGATTACTGCACGTACTCATGTAATAGTCAAATCGCATGACTCCTAACCACCTTCCCCCCCCCCACCCCCCCAACCTTTTGGCCCAAAGTTCACGGGTTTTCCCATAATGACCTGTGTAGAAGTTGACCCTCCTATTTTTGGCCACTGGAGCTCCCGACGCTCCGACTGCAGATCCTCGCCCCACCCTTCAGAACTCCTGACATCCCAGCCACAGACTCTCTCCTTGGCCCTTGCTGCCTGCCCATCCAAGCTCCTGACGCCTTGAATGACGCAGGTACTTAACGCAGTCAAAAATATGATCTGTGTAAAAGATCCTCCCCCCCCTCATATTTGACCCGAAAAGTTGGTCCAAAAACTCAACTATTACATGAGTATATACAGTACTTTTGAATCATCTTATAATTTTACTTAAAGGAATCCTCCCCATTCAGAGATCATAGTCGGGGTGGGGAGGGAAAAAAAAAGAGAGATCATAGTCAATGTGTCATCTTACCTATTGCAGTGGGTTTGGTTACAATGGAATGCCTCAATCATATCAGAGTCTTTTGAATAATCACAATGTGTACTCCCCGCATCACCAAAAGTAGATAGTCTGAAACAAAAGTGCTACTAATCATAAGTTTACAAACAAGAGCAGAACAAGTGAACATGGAACAAAAAAATATTCTGGCCTATGTCTGTTGCTGAATACGATGCCCAAGTTAAACTAAAACCCTGCTGCTTGCATATGATACATATCCTTCCATCCCATTCATATTCATGTGTCTATTTAGAAGCCTCCAAAATGTTACAATTATATCTACTTTCACCATTATTCCTCACAGCCTGTTGCAGGTACCCACAACTCTGTGGGTGGGGGGGGGGGGGGGGGTGGGGAGCATTACCTCTCGCAACCTTACCTTAAAATGCATGTCCTATTGTTTGTGACACTTTAACCCAGGGAGAAACATTATGACCGTCCACCCTAATGCCTCTCATAATTTTATAAACTTCTGTTGTTGCCCTTCAGTCTTTGACACTACAAGGAAGATCAAGTTTGTCTAATCTTTCCTCATGACTCATCGAGGCAATATCATGGTACTGTTCCCAAAGCTTCCTTCCTCTAATCGGGCAACCAAAACTGCATACAATAATCCAAAAAAGGCATAACCAATGTTTTGTGTTTCGGCCACATAACTTCCTTACTCTTAAGGCTTCTTCAGGTGCATTCTCCGCCAAGAATGCCCCTGCAGAAGCGGATTCAGACCTGTGGAATGGCTGTTCAGGTGGCAGAGCTGAAAGCGCAGTGCTGGCCATCTAAAAGGGACAGCTTCACGGAAGGCGCCTTGGAGCGCACTCCTGCTCCTGTCCCATCGGGCTGTCAGGGTTGGGATGGCTGGCTGTCAGAGCCGGAACAGCCGATGCGGGGATGTCCTGCGTGGGACGTCCCCACATTGATTCCCACTGTGCCGGCCACCTCACAGTGTGTGGACTGATATAGGGCTGTGGGGAGAGAACGGGGCAGTGGGATCAGTGTAGGGACATCCCGCGCCGGCCGCTCCACAGAGTGGGGACTAATACAGGGCTGTAGGGAGAGAGAGGGAAAGTGGGATCAGTATGGGGACAGCCCGCGTCGGCTGCCCCAACGCTGACAGCCTGCACCAGCTGCTCCTGCCCTGATGTCCCGCACCGGAGGGCAGGGGCTGCTGTGAGGGGGGCTGTCAGGCGCTCGCCAGCTGATTGTTATCCCCTTAGCAGCCGCTTTCAGGCGGATACATTCAGGTGCCAGGGGGAACCTCAGTACTCCAGTGAAGGATTACAGAGTTAGCCTCACATGCGCCTCCTGCGCTTTCAAGTGGCCTCCCGACAGCCGCATATGGACATAATATATGGGTTTACATCGGGGCATTTTGGCCACCTGAAAGTGCCTTTAGACTCAATCCCCAATGAAGGCAAGAGTACCATAAAATTTGTAACATTTCTATGTCATTTTGATAGCCCTCCACACTGTCCCTTGCTCCAATCTTAATGTCATCTCAAAAAACATTTCATAAGCAGGGGTGCCAACACCAACTGGTCATGGCCTCCAGCCAGAATAATACCTTTCTACCATCACCCTCTGTCTTCTATTCATCATGTCCACTGTGGATTCCCTGAATTTGTACCTTGTGGATCACCGTACCATGGGGGACCAAATGCCTTATTTAAATTCACATAAACATCACTGTCCTATCCCCGTCAACCACCCTTGTCACCTACTCAAAAAAAGTTAACACGAAACTGACTAAGCAAGGTAACCTCTGAACAGCAGGGAAGAAATATTAAAAGAATCAAGGGCTTTGGGTTTAATGCAGGAGAAGTGAAAATCAGAATCTCTTTGAACGTAGGAAGGCACTAAGACAGCAAAGCCTAGTTCTGCTTCTCTTTTTTATGCTCTTATGATGGAATGGTAATATTCACCATGCCCAGTTGATCTGTGACTTGTTTGGGAGCTTTCAGTCAGTGTAATTTTCATATATCTGCAGCCTTATCATCAGTGAGAGATGCTAAGATTTGCAATACTGTCAGGAAAGCTTCAACAATTAACTGCATTACATTTGGAAGACACATTGTAGAGGTGGTAGGAGTGGGTAGGTGGTTTACAAATCAAGATGGCCTTGTTGCCACTACATGGTGTTTAGATTTTTTTTTGTTGTCTTAATCTGGGCAGGTGGAGGAGGCAGATACTCTCACTACATTTATCTAGAAAATGCACTTGAATCACCACAGGATAGAATGCTATGCAACAAGTGCTAGGAATGGGATTAGTATCGGTATATGATAGTTGGCATAGATGTGGAGATTGTATGGCCCATTTGGCCTTACTTTCTGAACATTTTGAAGGTGGTAATGAAAATTCACACTACCCCAAAAAGTCAATAGTGGAGGACTTTAGAATGATGCTTATATGGATGAGTATTAAGGAGGAGTATTAAAACCATTCCTGGAGATCATCTTTAGGTAGCACCTACATGACATCAACTCATGAATGTGTTGACAACAGAATTCCCATTCTCTGAAAAGCAGGAAATTCTTCAACAAAGTTCTGGGGCTGAGATGGTAGTGAAAAGTAAAGTGTTAATGTTCCTCTATTTCCCTCTTCATTGCTGCTAACTTTGGAATTACAAAGACTCCTTGATGTCTTCTTTCTTTTCTCTTTGGCTTGGCTTCGCGGATGAAGATTTATGGTGGGGTAAATGTCCACGTCAGCTGCAGGCTCATTTGTGGCTGACAAATCATGTTAAGGGCAGTCATTCTGAGCTAATCTCTGGAAATCAACTCTCCTGCTCTCATTTGGCCTCAAGGCATAATGCGTCATGGTCTGGACAAATAACAACTGAGCATTGGGGAAGTATTGTTTGATGGCACCTCTCTCTCTCTCTCACTTTGTGCTGATTAAATGTAAACCAATTGGCAGGTCTTTGCTGAATTGAATTTGCCCTGTTTCTGTAAGCAGGATATGTGTGGGAAATTTACCATGCTGCTTTACAGTTTTTGTCCTCTGTGAACCAAACTAAATCGAGTTTAATCTAGAGCTGGAAGCTTTACTGGCACACACACTGCAAGACAGATATAAAAGCACTCCAATATCATGGAGTGTGGGTATGCAGTGCATACCCACATCCAGCCGCTTCAAAATTAAAGGACTGGCATGGCTCTGACATAGTGATGACTAGCGATGAGGTATTATAGAGAAGGAGAATACAGGAGTGATGGAAATCTAGAATCTTCTTCTGTGATGTTGTAACTCAATAAAACTGTCATTAGAACGTACTGAGTATCACGTTCAGTTCAGGTCACCTCAACATAGGAAGGATGTGGAAGCTATGGAGAGGAAACAGAGATTTACCAAGATGTTTCCAGGGTTGGAGAACCGGTCTTATGAGGAAAGGTTAAAATGAGCTTGGGTTTTTCTCTTTGGAGCAACAGGATGTAATACAATTTAATAGAGGTGTATAAGATTATGAGTGGAGAGTCAACACCTTTTTCCAACAGCAATGGCCAATACCAGAGGACCTCTGTTTAAGGTGAGCAAAGGAAAGTTTAAGGGAGTCATCAGAGGTAGAAAGGTGGGTGTCTGGAACATACTGCCAGGAGTGGTGGTGGAGGCCGATACTATAGGGTCATTTAAAAGACTCATGGATAGGCACACAAATGAGAATTATGGGCTGTCAGGAAGGGTTATTAATTATAGTGCAGATTTATATAGGTCGGCACAGCATTGTGGGCCAAAGAGCTTCACTTATATATTGCCAAAGTTTGAGATATGTTGGAAGCAGGTATGTGACGTTGTTATGGCGTTATTACAGCACCAGCGATTAAGTCCAGGGTTCTAATCCTGCATTGTCTGTAAGGAGCTCGTATATTCTCCCCGTATCTGTGTGGGTCTCCTCCCACCGTTCAAAATGTACCAGGGGTGTAGGTTAATTGGGTGTAATTGGGCAGCACTGGCTCATGGGCCAAAAAGGCCAGTTACAATGGTGTAGGTTTAAATTTTAAAAAATAAAATTATTATGGCATGTTCCAAGCTACTCAGTACCTGAAGTAGGGTTTCTCTGGTGACATTGTAATCTGCAGCACTTCACTGCTCATATCAAGTTCTGCAAATGCCTCCCGTAGGCTCTCTGACTGTAAAATAATTTTATTTACAACGTTTATGCTGCAAAAATCAAAATCAAGGGTTTCCTCTGGTTCTTGAGTCTGGATCTTGCAAACAGTTACCACACCACTTTCTTCCAGGAACAATGTCAGAGGATAGCCATATCCACGGTAACACATTCTCAGGGCTGTTGTCACTCCTACAGAAATGAAAATTAAAGCAATCAGCCACAACTCAACTGCAAAATTTTGTAGATTGATTATGTTAATTTAAAAACCACGGAACACAGGGTCCAAGGGATCATCTTGTCAGACCCTGGCGATTATCTACCCTCATTTGCCTTAAGATGTCAAGCACATTCTCCCCCTCTATAATCTGTATGGGTCTACAACCTCACTGATGTTTTGCCTTATTTCTATGGACAATGTCTGTCTTTGAGTAAACACAAATGCAAAATAAGCATTTAAGATCTTCTCCATCTCTTTTGGCTCCATTTGGAACCATCTGTTGAAGGAATGCTTGAACTGGAAACATTTTTAATGGCAGAGAGAATGTGGAGGAACCAAACAGCAGCCACATTCAGTAATCATCTCCAAAGATCTAGATTTTTCTTGAGTGAAAACATTAAAAGGTACAAAATCAATGTGGATAAATGAAATGAGAAACATCAGCCATGATCTAATTAAATTAGAATCAAAGAGCTAAATTGCCTTAATCAGAAGGTTGAAAATGCGATGAAATCAGAATCTATTTACCTGGTAGAGAACTTGCACTGAATATTGTAAGACAATCTAAAAGAACTGTTAGGTTTATGATGAACATCACAGATTCCTCTTCAATGTGATATTCTTGAAAGATACTTTCCTGTTAAAGATAAATAATTTTTAAAAAATCAAAATGATCCATTATGGACTCCCCACTTATCGGCTGTCCTGTGTCAGGAATCCTTCTTGGATGCTCCAACAAATTTTCCCCAACCAGACCCTATAGTCTCAGATGGTTTAATCTCTCCTCATAGACCAAACTGCACTCCAGGCATGGCCTTACCAGTACACTGTACTGTTGCAGCAGAACCTCCCTGCTCTTAAATTTAATCCTTCACTCCACGTAGCAATGAAGGCCAATATCCCATTTGCCTTCTTGATAAACTGTTACACCTGGAAACCAACCTTTTGCGATTCAAGCACATGCACTCCCAAGTCCCTCTGCACACCAGCATGCTGCAAATTTTCACCATTTAAATAAGAATCTGATCTACTATTTGTTCCTCCACATTTACCAGCAATGTATTCTATGTGGAGACCCTTGCCCACTCATTTAACTGAGCTACATTTCACTGCAGACTCTGCACAATTTGCTTTTCCACTCAATTTAGTGTCATCAGCAAACTTAGATATGCAACATTTGGTCCTCTCCTCTAAATCCTTGTATATCTTGAACATCTGCAGCCCCAGCACTGATCCCTGCAGCAGTCAGCTTCTCAATGAATGCAAAAAAAAGGAAACGCCCATTTATTCCAGCCTTCTCTTTCTTCTTTGGCTTGGCTTCGCGGACGAAGATTTATGGGGGGGTAATGTCCACGTCAGCTGCAGGCTCATTTGTGGCTGACAAGTCCGATGCGGGACAGGTAGACACGGTTACAGCGGTTGCAAGGGAAAATTGGTGGGTTGGGGTTGGGTGTTGGGTTTTTCCTCCTTTGTCTTTTGTCAGTGAGGTGGGCTCTGAGGTTGCTGCCCGCCAAACTGTGAGGCACCAAGATGCACGGTTTGAGGCGATATCAGCCCACTGGCGGTGGTCAATGTGGCAGGCACTGAGAGATTTCTTTAGGCAGTCCTTGTACCTCTTCTTTGGTGCACCTCTGTCTCGGTGGCCAGTGGAGAGCTCACCATATAACACGATCTTGGGATGGCGATGGTCCTCCATTCTGGAGACGTGACCTACCCAGCGCAGTTCCAAATAATCACCCCAGCTGCATGCATCCTTACCTTATGAATAACTCTTTTATGCAGCATTTTATTGAATGTCTTCTGAAAATTCAAGCTTCAAACTTTCTCCTGTGATCCTTTAGCGACTGCGCATTTTTTAAGATATCCTCAAAGAATTCCAATAAATTTCTGTGTGGGTTTCCCTCAGGTTCTCTGGCTTCTTCCCACCCTCCAAAATGTTAGTTAATTTTGTGTGATTGGGTGGCACGATAGGTCAGAAGGGCCAGTTACTGTGCTGCATGTCTAAATTCATATTTTACAAAAATTAAATTTGTAAAACACAACTGCCATTTCTAAATACGTGCTACATTTGCCTGTTTGTAACAATTCTGATCCAGATGTATCACTATTTTTCCCAGTCAGCATCCAGTCATAGGAGACCACAACAGGAGCACCCTGCCCTATTCCCATGCTGTCATGTCTGTCCATGGTCTCATGAACTGCCAAACCGAGACCACCCGCAAATTGGAGGAACAGCACCTCATATACTGTCTGGGCACCCTCTAATAAGATGGCATTAATATTGACTTCGGTTTACATTAGCCTCTTCCCCCCCCCCCCCCCCCCCACCAACTCTCTTTGCCTATCTCTACATCTCCTTTCCTCCAATTTCCCTCTCCTTGCCTCTCTTTTCCCCCTTGGTCTCCTTTCCACTAGCTCTGCATTTACAAAGCCACCCCACTCCCCTGATCAATTCTCAGCTTTTCTCTCCTTCCCTCCTATTTATGTCGACCTATGGCCTCTTGACCATTCACCTTTTCTCCTCATCCACTCCCTTTCCCTCCTCCCTCCAGCTTTTTATTCAAGCGTTTACCTGTTTTTTGTTCATGCCTTAACAAAGGGCTCAAGCCTGAAATGTTGGTTCTATATCTTGGCCTCCTATGGATGCAGTGGGACCTGCTGCATTTCTCCAGCTCTTCTGTGTATTTACTACAATCACAACATTTGAAGATTTTCTTGTTTCACTCCAATGTAAATAGTGTAGAAGACAGTCGTAGGTTACAACAGAATTTAACACAGGAGGCAGAGTTGGCTAGAGACCACAATTAAGAGTATTGCATTCAGTTCTGGTTGCCTCAATATAGGAAAGATGTAGATGTTTTGGAGAGGGTGCAAAGAAGATTTAACAAGATATTGCCTGGATCGGAGAACATCTCATATGAAGAAAGGTCGACAGGGCTTTTCTCTTTAAAGTGACCAAGAGTCAAATTAAGAGAGGTAAACAAGATTATGAGGGGCCAAGACAGGGTGGAAATCCTGGAGTGGCAATAGCAAATGCCAGAGGTCACATGTTCAAGGTGAGCAGTGGAAGGTTTTTTACTCAGAGAATGGTAGGTGCCTGGAATGTATAGCTGGGGGTGATGGTGGAGGCTGCTATAGGCACATACATGTAAAAAAAGTGTTATGGATACAAGGTAGGGAAAAATTAGAATACTGTGGAGTAGGTTTACATAGGTCAGCACAACATTATGGGCTGAAGGGACTCTACTGTGTTGTTATGTTCTATTCCCCTCATGGTTTTATTGACCTCATTAAGTCCCCTCTCAAGCTCCTAAACTCCAAATCCTTTCCAGTCTCTCAGAACAACTCAATTTTCCTAATCCCGGCAACAACTTTATAAAGCTCCTCTGTAACCCTTCCAACTTTGTAATCTTTCCTAGTGCCAGAAAACTAAAACTGCCCACAATATTTCAAGTGTGGCCTCACCGACATCTTGGTATAACTTCATGGATTCCAATGCCACGAACTGCCCCCAAATGCTCTCTTCGCTACTCTGTCTACCTGTGCTATCATCTTTAAAGAGCTGTGAACTTGCACCTCAAGTTCTCACTGCTCCATTACACTCTGTTAATGGCAGGGCCCTGAAGAATAAGTCCCATCTTAGCTCGATTTATCGAAATACACCTCGCACATCTGTCTGAGACTGCATCTGTCATTCCTTTGCCCAACTCCCCCTCCTCCCACCCTTCCCCCACATTCCCTCTCCTCCCATATCCCATCTTCTCTCCCCCCCCCCCCTCTCCCATATCCCCTTCGCCACCCCTCCTCATGCTCCCCTCTCCCCTCCAGTCCAGTCCTGGCTCCCCATCCTCCCGGTACCTGGATGAACGCGTTGCCCTGGACACTTTTGGCCGCCTCAGCCGTCACCCTAATGCCGTTGGCCGAGGCGAAGAAGGTGACCTGGTCTCGGAAGTGAATGGCCTTCAGAAGATTGGAAAGATTCCGTGCATTATCCAAAATAGCAACTAAAACAAACTCATCGCTGGCCCCCGGCGGCTCCGGAGACATCATGTTTAACTGTGCACCACACTTCCGGTCCGACTCCGCCGACAAAACGTTCCCCGGAACCTCCCCCCCCCCAACTCAGTTCCTACTCAGCCCGGACCAAGATCGGGAGGCACCAACGGGCATGTCATTCACGGAGGGCGTGGGCGACGGAGGACCAGCACCTCGGAGGGTGTGGGTGATGGAGGGAGTAGGCGTTGGAGGGTGTGGGTGATGGAGGGTGTCGGCGATGGAAGATACGGGTGATGGAGGACCAGCACCTCCATGGTGGAGCATGTGGCGATGGAGGGTGTGGGTGATGGAGGGAGCCGGCGTTGGAGGGTGTGGGTGATGGAGGACATGGGTGACGGAGGACCAGCACCTCCATGGTGGAGCATGTGGCGATGAGGGTGTGGGTGATGGAGGGAGCCGGCGTTGGAGGGTGTCGGCGATGAAGGGCATGGGTGATGGAGGACCAGCACCTCATGGTGGAGCATGTGGTGATGGAAGGTGTGGATGATGGAAGGTGTGGATGATGGAAGGTGTGGATGATGGAAGGTGTGGATGATGGAAGGTGTGGATGATGGAAGGTGTGGATGATGGAAGGTGTGGATGATGGAAGGTGTCGGCGGTGGAAGGTATCGGCGTTGGAAGGTATCGGCGATGGAAGGTGTGGATAATGGAGAGTGTTGGCATTGGAGGGTGTCAGAGATGGAGGGTGTCGGAGATGGAGGCAGGGGTGCAATGCTGGAGGAGCACATGGGAGTACCGCTCCTGCACCTCTATAAAAAAACAGCAAAAAAAAGCGGGGAATATAAAGTACTGTAGTGGGGATTGACAGCGGGGCGGGGGGGGGGGGAAGTAAGTGCTGGGGTGGGGATGGGGAGTGTTATGGGAAATCGCATGCACGAGTCATGTGTGTGTGATGTCAGATACATGAAGTTTCGTTCTACGGGTTGTTTGTCACCCTTTACAGCTCCTTTGACGAAAGCATGTGCTCAGCAGCAGGAAAAAGGAAAGGAAGAAACTAGAGGAAAACAAAATAGTGAGTAACAGAAACAGTAAAGTGAAAGAGAGAATATGAGAAGAGCCAGGACTGGGAGAGCGGGGGGCTGGGGCAGGTTAAGCTGGGGCCACATGGGTCAGAAGGGTGCCAGGGGACCAAGGTGAAGCCAAGGGGGAGGGGAAATTGGGGAAGCCTGGGAAGGTAGGTGGGGGGGAGGACTGGGAAGCCGAAGCGAGGGCCCAGGAAGACAAAGTCCGGGGTGGAGGGAGCGGAAATGGGGTGAGGGTGGTCAGGGAAGCCAGGAGCTTGGGGAAGCCAGGGTGGCCGAGGCCAGGGAGGCAGGTTAAGCTGGGGGGGGGGGCAGAGAAGCCGGGGCTGGGGTGGGCCAGGGGGGAGGTGGCTTGGGGGAGGCGGGTGGGGGGGGGAGAGCCAAAGCTGGGATAGCAATAGTTCATTACACATTTGTTTTTCATATTTGATTACTTGGGGCCGAGATGGCCTGTTTCCATGCCATCTTATATGGTTATATGTTATATGGTTCCAATTTAAGTGGCTAAAAGTGAAAAAAAAAACGTATTTGCCTTATTTCTGGAAAGTAGGTAATTAGTTTTAAATTGGTAAAATACATGATTGCCATCTATTTTTTTATTTGTTGGTAATTATTTTTATGATAATTAGTGAGTGCAACATGCAATACTTTATCATATTATTAAATTATACAATGTCAAATACAACTTGGCAGCCACCAAGGACAAGTCTCACAAGTCCTCCTTGTCGCCGTTTTTGGTGAGCTCCTACACTTAAAAAAATTAGCTGTGCACCCCTGGATGGAGGGTGTGGGTGATGGAGGATGTGGGCGACATGTGAAAACAAGCACATCAGCAATGGTTGATAAAATGAATGCTCAATGAGAATAAAAATACACTGAGAGACTTTGGTTTCTAAATTGTTGATTTGAGGTGGGGTTCAGCAGACAAGGACCATGGAGGGTCACAGAGGCAATGACTATATTGAAATTGGCCCTTGAGTCCACTATATTACTGGCTGGTATATCTACACTAATGCCATATGCCTGCTTCAGATCAGTTTCCTTCTATGCCTTGCTTATATACAGCACTCTCCATAATGTTTGAAACAAAGGTGATTTTGTTTCCTTTATTTTCCTCTATAGTCGACAGTTTTAAATTTGTAATCCAACAATTCACATGTGATTAAAGTGCACATTCCAGATTTTATTAAAGGTATTTGTACACATTTTGCTTTAACCATGTAGAAATTACAGCACTTTTTATGCATAATGTTTGGGACATTATGCTTCGCAGGTGTTTGTGAGTACTCAGGTAGGTTTAATTGAATAATTGGTGCAGGTATAAGAGAGCGAGGCTTGCTCCTAAGCTTTTGATCACCTTTGAAATTTGTAGTTGCCATTTTTCCACATTGAGGACTAGAGTTGTGCCAATGAAAGTCAAATAAGCCATTTATGAGGCTTAAAAACAAGAGTAAAACAGAGTCATTGCCTAAACCCTAGGATTACCAAAATCAACAGTTTGGAACATCATTTAGAAGAAAAAACAAACTGGTATGGATGTGTCAATGACTAATATCTGGAGAAAACTTCATGAACAGAAATACAGAGGCTACATTGCAAGATGCATATCTCAACAGATCTTACCAATAAATATCATGTTGTAGCTTTTGTAAGATTCGAAAATGAGGTTAAAATTCAAGAAAACTGTTGGAAAGAACTGCCTGAGACAAGTAAGATATATTCAATATTTTGTCCTCATATCTGGAAACAAGAGGCCTCTCCTGGAAGAATTGTGTCGACATCTGTACTGAGGGATCCATACCCTGAACCTTCTGGTCATCCTGAGGACTTTAAAAGAAGAGAAAGAACTTTGTGAGCTGTAGTCTGATCGTGCACTCAAGATGAGATTTACTGACCTATCTCTGGACATGTTTTGGATTTCTGTGTCCTACCATTCATAGGAAGGCAATAAATATATTACTGCAGTTTTCAACCTCTTACATGTGTGAAAAAGCCTTTTCTTATTTAACAAATATCAAAAGCAAAGACAGAAATCGTCTCCTTTCAGTTGAAAATGAAATCCCTGTGTGTTTATCTAAAGTTCGACCTTGAACTAATTATTTGTGAAGCAAAAGACAAGCACAGATTTCACATTAGAAGAGCAAATTTCACTATCTAAATCTGCTTCAAAAATAACATTTCCTTGGCCCATATATTTGTTCATAGGACATTGTACCTTGATTTATCTTATGCCTTTTCAACATTGTCAATAAACAATGTCATTGTAATAGTTATCTGCTTTCATTTTGTTTATATGTGTTATATGTATGTGATATTGGCCACCGTGACAGAGGTGCACCAAAGAAAAGGTACAAGGACTGCCTAAAGAAATCTCTTGGTGCCTGCCACATTGACCACCGCCAGTGGGCTGATATCGCCTCAAACCGTGCATCTTGGTGCCTCACAGTTTGGCGGGCAGCAACCTCAGAGCCCACCTCACTGACAAAAGACAAAGGAGGAAAAACCCAACACCTAACCCCAACCAACCAATTTTCCCCTGCAACCGCTGCAACCGTGTCTGCCTGTCCCGCATCGGACTTGTCAGCCACAAACGAGCCTGCAGCTGACGTGGACATTTACCCCCTCCTTAAATCTTCGTCCGCGAAGCCAAGCCAAAGAAGAAGAAGATTGGTTATTTATATTTATTTTTTATATATGTGTTTACAGATTTTTTTTGTGAATGAAAATCTCGATGTGAAGTCTCATAAACGAGCAGTATGATTTTTTTTGCATTGCCAATCAATTTGACAAAAAAAGGGTCATTTTTTCCTTAAACAAGTTATCCGGAAAAAAAAAACCATGTGAATTATGATAAAAATATAAAAGAGATAGATATTAATAATGGTATATAATAATTTTTTTGCAGGGGTTCCCTGAGACATGAAAACTATTTCAAGGGTTCCACAAGGGTAAAAAGGTTGAGAAACACGGTGTATGGTATTTAAAGCCCCTTTCACACTTGCAAGTGATCCCAGGAATTAACCACCAATCGGCCTTTAAAGTGCTTAAAGTGAAAGCAAAATCAGCTCAATGCCAGCGTGAGAAGATGTCATCTCACGCCAGGGATTGATGGCCTCGACCCCTAGTATAATCCCTGGCATCTGCAGACACCAGCATTGCAATCAGGCAAGTGTGAAATGGGTAATTGCATTGTTGGATTGAAATGAGCCAAGTTTTTGCATGAGTGCAGGAATGTGAAGGAAGAAAAGATTAAAATTAAGGTATAAACTTTGCCATGGGAATGTCACAGTGGTGGGGGGGGGGTGGGGGGAGAGAGAGAGAATAAATAGCGATAGTGCAAATTTTTTAACAGCATGGTAAAATTGATAGCGCTATAAAGCACAATTTATAAAGACCATGAGGAAAAAGCAATGGTGGACCTGACTTCCCAGAATGCTGTGCAGCAGAGAAACCCCTCTACGAATGTTCCATGCATGCAGCCGGGGATATAGCCCTTTCTCTTCTGCATGGAATTCTGGGAGGGGAGGTCCAGCATCACTTTCTTGCAGGTTTTTATAAAATTATATGCGATAGTGCTACCAACTTTTCGACATTATTTAAATTGTATGCAATAGTGCTACTGTGACAGAGTATATAGAGGTGTTTGGGAGATAAATTGGGAAAGGTTTGTTAGAGCGGGTCACACACAAACAGTTTAAAACAGAATTTTTGCAGTAGTTTTTGAAAAAGTACTCAGACTCATGATGGACTGTTATTTACAAAAGGCAACAAATGTAACAACATGCAGTGGCAGCTTTGTCTGGAAAACAGAATTTATTGTCTGGAAGGTCATGTGATCTTTGCAGGTAGAGAGCAGGAAAAAAACAGGCTTTGCTCTCAGAGTTGGAGGGAGTGAGAGAGAGAAACACACACACACACACACACAGACATCAGTTCCAGAGGGACAAGCTGGTAAGCTTTGGAAGACAGCAAACAGAAAGGAACTCTGTGGATACCTGAAAGAAAGAGGTTATAATCTGGAGAACCCTGAAGGGGGAAAGTTTCATCAGCAAGACACCGGAGTGGCTGTTTAAAAAGGAATCAGTTGTGGATGTCCTGGAACAAGAAAAATACTCTCTCTGAAAACCAACAAGAACCCTTCTGAATGGTAAACATTTACCTGTTAAGTACCAAAGCCTGGTGAATTTTATTAATGTTAACTTCTGTGCACAGTATAAGCATCACCTGCAACCAATGAGATTGGACTGTGAACCAAAGAACTTTGCTGAACTTACACACATGTGTGCTTAGAAGGGGGTTAACTAGGTTAAGTGAGTCAATAGAGATAAGTTAAAGTTTGATTCTATTTTCATGTTCAAAGATAATTAAAAGCAACTTTTGTTTAAGTAACCATTTGTTGTGGTGAATATATATTGCTGCTGGGTTTTGGGGTCCTCTGGACTCATAACACTACCAACTTTGTTGGTTGGTTGGCAAATTTTTATTTATTAATATAGCTACTCCTCTAGCCTTGGAATTAAATGAAGAATCCAATACAGATCCAACACAATGTGTTTTTAACTTCCCACGTTCTATTTCAGTCAAATGAGTTTCTTGCAAAAAAAAGTTATATGTACTTTAATCTTTTTCATATAATTTAACAATTTTTCCATTTTATTGGATTCTGAATTCCATTAACATTGATACTAATAAAATTCAATTTTGCTGCCATTAAGAACCAATATTAAATCTTCTGTCCATCAATTGTCCCTTTCCCACTCCTCTCACTCCCACTAAAATAACAGTGTAGAGCTCGTCGAAAGAATCAAAGACTTGTTGATCCAAACCAAGGCTTTTATTAGCAAAAGACAGGAGCTCTTCACAGGTGGCCGACCAGTCCGGAATGATCCGACCTGGCTAGGGACGCAACCCTTTAAGGCCCAAACAGTAGGCGTAGCTTAGCTCTCAGCCAATCGCTGTAAGCACAGTCTAGATACTGTAACTATATACCCTATATACATTCGTGATAGATCTGTACTATCACAAACAGCGTATGTTACAATAATCTTAGTCAATCCAGGCATAAAAAAAGAAAAGATAGAAATAAGAACTAGAGAAGACCCCCCCCCCCCCAGAGGCACGTGATGTAGTTACATCTCTATTCCCCTGATCTATTGGGGATGTGATCCAAATCACATGCACATGACTTCACAATGGTTAGGCTCATGGACCCCTCTAACTCATTTTATATGCCAAACAAGCCCTTAGTCTACATTTATCATAGATTATAATTCATAGATCTTTTAAATATATATATAGATCACTTAAAGGTTAAAACCCTCCTCCCTATTTAAACTCTCTCAAAATATTTTTTCCCCAGTTACAGCAAAACCTTTTCCATCTGATAATACATTCAAGTATCAGCATCCACCTGTTTTGCTTTTACAGGCAATGAATCGGCATACACCTTTGCCTCATTAGGTTCCGTGAAAAACCTATTTCAACAATGACCTTCAAAACTGATTGGTACCTTAAGACAAAGGCATAACTTTTATTCCATAACACATTTTTAACTGCATTGAATTCTTTCCTCTTTTTCAACTCAAAACTTATATCAGGATTTTAAAAAATCTTATTCCCATTATAAATCATGGGTGACTGTCGTTCTTTTGCTTGCTTCACTGCCAATTCTAAAATCTTCTTTCACACTTCATATTGAAGAAATCTGATTAGTATCGGGCACAGCTTCTGGTCCAGCTGTGGCTTTGGTCTCAATGCTCTATGCGCTCTTTCAATTTCAATGTCTCCTTGAAATTCAGTCACTCCCAAAGACTGTGGAATCCATCGCTGTGAAAACTTTTAAATTTCTTGTCCTTCATCACCTTCTTTGTCCAATAGTCTTTATGTTGTTTCTTCTGCTGAAGTTTTCTAAAATGTCTATTTTCTGCATTAACTGATCTTTTGTTGTGGCTGCTTCTGCTCATGCCACTTTCATTTGCTCCTTAATGCCTTAAATTTCAAATTCATTTCCTTTAATTTTCTCATCCATAACTTCAAACCTTTTATCCACCTGCTGCATCATTTTCTCAACTTTCTCTGTAAAAGTCTTGTTTTCAGCTACAATCTCTCAATATCTTTTTATTTTTGTCATTATAAATTTCCTATCTTGTTGGGAAGATTCCATGTGGTTTTTTTTCATTTTGCAAGAGCCTGCCATTTTGCGAGAGTTATCGCCCAGCTCACGCTGCGAGGCTAGAAAAGGAAAGGCAAAGAAAACAGGCACCAAGAACAAGATGAAAAGGGCTCCAGGTGTAGGCCCAGCAATTATCTGCCAGTAAGTTTGACGTCGGTGGTTGGTAAACTAATGGAAAGTATTCTAAGAGATCATATGTATGAGTATCTAGAGGGGTAGGGATTGATCAGGGACACCCAACATGGGTTTGTGAGGGGAAGGTCATGTTTGACAATTCTTGTTGAATTTTTTGAGGAAGTGACTTGAAAGGTTGATGAAGGTAGAGCAGTAGATGTAGTCTATCTGGATTTCAGTAAAGCTTTCAATAAAGTTCCACATGGAAGGTTGGTGAGGAAGGTTCAGGCATTATGGATTAATGTTGAGATAGTCAGATGGGTTCAATGGTGGCTAGTTAGGTGCCAGAGAGTCATGATCGATAACTGTCTGTCAGGATGGAGGCCAGTGACAAGCGGTGTGCCTCAGGGATCAGTGTTGGGTCCCTTGTTGTTCATCATTTACATCAATGATTTGGATGATGGTGGTAAATTGGGTGAGTAAATATGCAGATGATACAAAAATAGGGGGAGTTGTGGATAGTGAGGATGGTTTTCGGGGACTGCAGAAAGATTTGGATGGCTTAGAAGAATGGGCTGAAAGTTGGCAGATGGAGTTTAATGTAGATAAGTGTGAAGTGCTTCATTTTGGGGAGAATAATCAAAACAGGACATATGCGGTGAAGAGGAGGGCATTAAGGAATGCAGAGGAACAGGGAGATCTTGGAATAATGGTTCTTTGAAAGTGGATTCTCATGTAGATAGAGTGGTGAAGAAGGCTTTTGGTATGCTGGCCTTTATAAATCAAAGCATAGAATATAGGAGCTGGGAGGTGATGTTGAAACTGTTCAAGGGATTGGCGAGGCCAAGTTTGGAATATTGTGTGCAGTTCTGGTCCCCAAATTATAGGAAGGATATCAATAAGGTAAAGAAGGTGCAGGGAAGATTTACTAAAATGTTGCCTGGATTGCAGTATCTAGAATGCAAAGAAAGATTGAGTAGACTGGGTCTTTATTCATTGGAGCATAGAAGGTTGAGGGAGGATTTAATAGAGGTATATAAAATTATGAGGGGGATAGATAGAGTAGATGTGAATAGTCTCATCCCCTTGAGGGTAGGTGAGATTGGAATGATGAGTCATAAGTTAAGGGTTAGGGGACAAAACTTTAGAAGTAACATAAGAGGAAGCTTCTTCACTCAGAGAGAGGTGGCTGAGTGGAATGACCATCTGGAAGAGGTGGTTGCAGCAGGGTCAATTTTGTTATTTAAGAGAAGGTTGGATAAATGCATGGATGTGAGGGGATTGGAGAGTTATTGACAGGGAGCAGGTAGGTGGGACAAGTGGAGTTTCACTTAAATCGTTGTGGACTAGAGGGGCTGAGATGGCCTGTTTCCGTACTGTAATTGTTATATGGTTAAATAAGATGCCGCGGCAAAATGGCAGTGATGACTACCTGGAGAAGCGATGACTCGTTTGACACATCTTCTTCCTCAGAGACCACAAGCGGACCGATCGGTGATGAGGCGAGCTCCTGCGAGGTGACGCAGCCATGTGGTTCCGTCCTGGCATCTATCACCCTCGATCAAGACAAACCCCAAGGGCTAAAACATTCCATGATGAAGGTGAAGGTTATTGGGAAACTTGTTGACTGTTTACTTGCTTCTGGGAGTACTGACAGCTATATCCACCCTGTGACAGTGAACTCTTTGGGGCTTAAACTGTACCCTTTAAGGCTCAGAACTTCTATGGCATGTTATGGACTCAAGAAAGAAATTGCAAACTGTTGTAGTGTAACTAGAAATGTGCAAGGAACTGAGTACAAAGATTTTAAATTACATTTATTACCTGATTTATGCACTCATGTTGTTGGGGTTAGATTTCCAGTACCAAATGAAGAGTATAATATGGGCCACTATCTTCAATCACTGATCCCCAGGAGACAATCTGTGGACTATCGACACTTAAAATTAAACCACCATGCCTTTTTGCCAATTTAACCCCAGATTGTAAACCTATTGCCATGAAAAGTAGACACTATAGTAAAGGGGATAGAGAATTTATTAAGAACTAAATCAACCTAAAGAATGAAACATGGGAAAAGCTATGCTCCGCAACTATGAGAAATACAATAAACATGAGGTTACGCATGATACAATATAATTGCTTACACAGGCTATACACCACGCCCCAAAAGTTAAATAAATGGGACCCAACAGTATCAGATAGATGTTTTCACTGTAAGAAGGAAACGGGAACATGCAATTTGGGCATGTGAGAAAGTGGAAAAGTTTTGGGAAGATCTAAATCAGATATTAAATAAAATCACAAAAAATAACATACCAAAAAATCCAGAGATCTTTCTTCTAAGTAATATAAGAAGTAAAGAACTTGGCCTCAATTTGGATGAAGCACAAAAAAGATTTATTATGATAGCCTTAGCTGTAGTAAAAAAATGTATAATGTCAACCTGGAAATCAGAAGATAGCCTGAGAGTACAGCAATGGTACATAGAAATGAATAAATGTATTCCATTGGAAAAAATAACATATAATTTAAGAAATAACATCACAGTATTCGAACAAATTTGGGAACCGTACATGGAACACAACAGAGAAGTCCTACTGCGGACCTCCACCACCTAAAATGACAGAATGAGAAGAAGACGAAATGGAACTGATCCAGTGTGTAAAAGTAGATGACACCATTTTCTTGTTTATTTTCATTGCGTGATGACATTGTTTAATGGGTTTAATGTATTGGATATGTTGAACGTTTAGTGGGTGGGGAGGGAGGTGGGAAGGAGGGAGGGAAGGGAGGGGGAAAAGGTGAGAAAATGACACTGTGTATATTCAACTAAATCAACCATCTGCTAATTGAAAATATAATTGAAACAAGCTCAGGCTCTTGGCATGCTTAAGTTGTAGTTGTCTAAAATGGGGAAAAACATCGGATGGTTGTAGACTATAGCCAGACTGTAAGCAGATCTACTCAGTTAAATGCAGATCCCCAACCTCACATCTCTCCTCTCTCACATCTCTGACAAGGTGAATCAGATTGCCCAATATGGGTATTGTCATAGATTTAAAGTCAGCCTACCATCAAGTACCTATACTCAAAAAGGAAAGACAGTACATGGCGTTTGAAGCAGATGGCACGCTATATCGGTTTAGAAGAGTTCCATTTGGAGTTATGAATGGAGTATCTGTTTTTCAGAGAGAAATGGAGGATGCCCATAACTTACAGGCCACCTTTCCCTATTTGGACAATGTCGCCATATATGAGGCAAAACCCTGGAGGATCATGATCGTAACTTGAATAAATTCCTTCAGATAGTCAAAGATCTAAACAACCTTTAACGAAGACAAGATCCTCCTCACTCATCCTTCTAGGCACCAGTCAATATTCTCCCTATCTACTCCATCTTGCCACCTAAGATCACCCTTCATTTCTGGAACCAACCTGGTGAACTGCCTGCAAAGCTAGTATAACCTTTCTCAAGCAAGGAGACCAGAATAGCAGGTGTGGCCTCACCAGTACCCTGTATACTGCAGCAAAACTTACTATTCTTAAATTCAATCTCCCTAGCAATGAAGGCCAACATCCTATTTGCCTTCTTGATTACCTGCTGGACCAGCAAATTAACCTTTTGCTATACACAAGCCCTCCCAAGTCTCTCTGCACAATAGAATGTTGCAATTTCTCACCACTTCAATAATAGTCCAATCTACTATTTTTCTTTCCAAAGTGGATGACCTCACCTGTACCAACATTGTACTCCATCTGCCAGATCTTTGCTTACTCACGTAACTACTTACATTTCTTGTAAAAGGCCAGGTTTCCCGACTTGAATGCCTCTGACCTGACCCCTGAAACAATGAGTTGATTCTAGATTCAAACAATGCTAAGAAGGGAAAGGGGGAAATTCTGGACCAAATGATTGTCTTTAACTAACCAGTACATCAAACAAACAAATTACATTAAAAATAGCAAAAACATTGCATAGCTGCTCATGGGATTGATACACAAGTGTGATGTGCTCTGTACATCACTTGACAAAGGTTTACCTTTATTGAGTAATTCCAGTTTGTTTTGTTCTTTTTCTTGTTGGAAAATTTGGAAAAGTAAATGCCAGAAGTCAGAGGTGGAATTGTACTTGGTGTCAGTGGCCTGACACAACCCACTTTGAAAACCAATGGACATGGGAGCTAAATCTCCGCCCAGCCCAGAGCAGCTTTCAGAGCTCTCTGCCTTCCTCCCTTCAATATTTTGACAGCATTGGGCCATTTCGTCCTAACAGATCTCATCCTCCTTCCAAACTTCATAGAACTGTGAGTTTTTTCAACTTTCCCCATTGTCGGGTACTCCAAATGTTTAGATCAAAAGATAAATTGCGTTGCTTCAATGGGTTTAATAATTGAAATTGTTTGACAAAGTTTTGATTTTTAAAAGTAGGTGGAACAGAAAACTTGAACCTTCCCATTAATGGAGATATTCTATTTCATGATCTTTCACCATCCCCCCTCTCTGCCTCCCATTCCCATTCCTCCATTTCCTTCTTTCACTTCTCATCGCCACCCTGTCATCCCCCTTTTGTCCCTTCATCTCTCTCATTTATGTAATCTCTCATTTCTGTTTTTTTAAAACTTCTGTAATTTTATTATCATTCTCTAATTATTTTCCAGCATGATGGCTAGTGAAAATTTTCTGATCCTCGATTCAATCCTGACTGACAGTGGTTTCACATACCCTGGGAGGTTGAAGTCATTCCGTACCAAATGGAATATTCGGGCCTCTGAAATGTCTAAACGTACTTTCAACCCAATTCGTACCATTGTGGATAACATGAAGATCGAGCCGAATCCTGAGAAAGCCATGATTACCCTGTCTATTGGTAAGAGATAGCATGCAATGATTGCCCTTCATAAGAGCATTGAGCCCACACAAAATGGATTACTTGATTATCTTTCCTTTCACCTCAGTGAGGAAAAAAAGCAATTTAATGAGTGAAATGTGAGCAATTTTGAAGTAAATAGTGAGATGCTGGGGTAAATTCTAAGAACATCATCATCCAGTTCATAGGATGTGAAATACAAGTTTGCTGACTTTGCAGGATTTCTGTTTTTAAAAGGATTAATATGACTCCAGCTGATAAAGAAACTTTTTTTTAAATGGATGCTGTTATGTACTCTTTGGGGATAGTAGGAGGGCGTTGTTGGGGGTGTGTATGTGGAGGAAGGAAGTGAGGTTGGTGTGATATGGAATCAATTAGGGAATCTGGGCTTGGGATTGATTTAATGCTTGTGGGGAGGATTCAGTGGTTGAGATTGCCTGAACTGAGAGATCAAGGTTTGGTGACAAATTCCTGGTGGGAGCTGGGTTTGAAGGTACAGATTTTAAAAAAGGGAAGTTAGGATTTTCATTTGCGTTCTTGTTGGGAAGAGGATCTCAAATGACCCGCGGTGATGTTCTACACGAGCCTCCACCAATTGTGCACCAGATTTCAGTTTAATTCGACTATTATTGATGGTTGTGAATATTTACAAGCATTCGTCTTGAACTCAATGATGTGTCAATAATTTGCCTCCTTTTTGTTAAAGGTGATCCCACAGTATTCGGGAACCTTCCAACTAATGAAAAGATTTTGCAGGCCATGAAAGAAGCAGTGGACTCGGCCAGGTTCAATGGCTACTCACCTTCCGTAGGTACTGACTTAGAATTCTAACAGTACTATACTTATACTAAGAGCCGAGCTACAAACCACATTTCAATTTTAATTCTCATCATAGATGATCTGTTTGATTTTCTTGTGTATGTACACTGATGTCAATGGATTGAAAATAGATTTAGCTTTGGTGAATACTCATAGATACATACACCTCTATACGCACACACAACACACGGGCGCACAGATGCATGCACGCACTCATACATATACATTAACACCCATGAAACACACATATATGCACACACACACACAAGTCCATACAAACAAATACACATGCATACACATGCTTGCATGGACAAACGCATATCACAAACAACAGGGAACAGTTTTCCAACCCCATACTCTGCAGAACTCTGGATGTTAATGGAAGAACAGAGGGACCTGGTTGATAGGGTGTTTAAGAAGACTTATGGTGGGGGAGTGGCTCGTGATGATGTGGGGTTAGACTGATAATCCCTGGTCTCCTTGAAAAAGTGACAAAAAAGGTTCTAAAAGTTACAGAAAATATATGAAAGAATTGTCTGAAGACACATAGAAGACCTTAACAATGCCACCAAAGAAGGATAAAGGACTTACTGTTGTACAAGAAACCGAGCAAGAAAAGCAAGAGAGGCCTACCTTAAGAAAGGATCCTGGAGCTGTTTGTAAGGTAGTATCCAAAGGAGAGAGGCCAGAAACCGGTGAGACCTTGGACACTGCTGCACAAGATCTCCCCCAACAATGGCAGCCAACATCGGGAGAAGAAGTGACTCGCGCATGTGCGGAGCACAAACATTTTTAAAAAGATTCCGGACACCCACAGCTCCAGTGATCAAGAAGAAGACCTGAAAAAGCAAAGGAAAGAACAAGAATGACCTACAATCAATAAAAAAGTAGAAAAAGATGCAGAAGCTTCTTCTGGTGAGAATTAAAGCAAATGTCAGATTTTTTTTTGACGATCCATGGAAGTGTTAACTGATGAAGTAAGGAGGAATGGTGACAAGATGGAAAGATTAATATAACAGGTGGACATTAGATTTGAAATCGTGGATGGAAAAATTAAAGGGAATGAATTCGAGATTCAAAATCTGTGAGATCAAATGAAGAAAGCACAAACAGAGGCAGCTACAAAGCATGATCAGTTAATGCAAAAGATAGACGTTTTGGAAAATTTCAGTAGATGGAATAATATTAAGATTGTTGGACTTAAAGAAGGGGACAAGGGTCAAGACTTGAAAAAAATTTCTGCAATGGTGGATAGCAGAATCTTTGGGTCAGGCTGCATTTCAAGGTGATTTGGAGATAGAACGAGCCCAAAGGCATTGAGACCTAAACCTCCAATACTTGTCAGATTCCTTCAATATGAAGTAAGAGAGAAAATATTGGAGTTTGGCAGCGAAACAACCTAAAGAAAGACAATCGCCTTTGATATATAACGGAAATAAGATCTTTAAAAATCCAGATATAAGTTTTGATTTGTTGAAAAAGAGAAAGGAGTTTAATCCGGTTAAAGATGTATTGTGGAAAAAAGGCTATGCCTTTATTTTGAGGTATCCAGCTGTTTTGAAAGTATTCGTCCCGGGAGGGAGGAACAGATTTTTTACTGAGCCTAATGAAACAAGGTACATGCCGATTTATCAGCAGATGGCTGTAGACACTTGAATTTGTTGTAAAACTGAGAAGTTTTGCTGCAACTGAAAATACGTTGCATTTTGAGAGTTAAAAAAGGAGGAAGGTTTAACCTATATTGAGTGTAATCTAATATACTGGATAAGATGAATGGATTAAAAGGTAAATTGATAAATTTATAGTAAGGAATGGTATGATATTTCGAGTGAGTTAGTGAGGAATGTGATGCTAATGCGACTAGTTTTGCATTCTGTATAGATCAGGGTGATAGAGACGTTTTAACATCACTCGCCTCTGGGAGGGGTTTTCCTTATCTCTTTCTTCTTTTCTTTTTTTGGGTTTTAGTCTGGATGTTTATAGATGCAAGATATGGTTGGGGACAGGGTTTCAAGTTAGGCAGGACAGCAAGGAGAGGGTTTGTAGGCTAAGGAAAGAGACAAGTTTAAATAATTTGAGGGAGGAAAAATAGTAAAAAGATTTTGCAGTGAAAATTGTGAGAATGGTAGAGAGGAGGATATGCAGAAGGTAGGATGTAGGAGATCCCTGAGATGTATTTATTTTAATGCGAAGAGCATAGTAAGGAAGCTGGATGAGCTAAAGGTGTGGATTGACATGTGGAATTATGATATTGTGGCCATTAGCGAGATGTGGTTGAAGGAAGGTTGTGACTGTCAGTTGAATGTTCCAGGATTTCGCTGCTTTAGATGTGACAGAGTTGGTGGATTAAGAGGGGGAGATGTGGCACTACTTGTCAGGGAGGATATTATAGCAGTGCTGAGGCAAGATAGACTGGAGGGCTCGTTGAGGGAGGCAGTGTGGGTAGAGCTGAAAAATAAGAAGAGTGAGGTTACTATTATGGGGGTATATTATAGGCCTCCAAATGGGGAAAGGGAACTAGAAGAGCAAATGTGCAAGGAAATAGGTGAGATGTGCAGTAGAAATAGGGTGGTGTTGGTTGGGGATTTCAATTTTCCAAACATAGATTGGGAAACGCAGTCAGTAAAAGGGCAGGATGGCTTAGTTTTTATGCATTGTGTTCAGAATTGGTTTTTGTAGCAATATGTTGAGATGCCAACGAGAGGGAGAGTGGTGTTAGATCTGTTGTTTGGGAATGCAATGGGGCAAGTGATGGAGGTAGCGTTGGAGAGAACTTTGGATCCAGTGATCATGGGTCCATTAGCTTTAGCTTAATCATGGAAAGGGATAAGTTGGGTCCAAGGTTGAAGGTCTTCGAGTGGGGGAAGGCCAGATTTGGAGAAATGAGAAGGTATTTGCAGAAGTTGTGTGGGCCTATCTTTTTGTCAGAAAGGATGTAGAGGAAATTTGGGGGGCATTTAGGGTGAGATTTTGAGAGTACAGGATCTTTATGTTCCAGTCAGGCCGAAAGGGAAGACTAAAGGTTCGAGGGAGCCATGGTTTTCTGGTGAAATTAAGAAGTTGGTTCAGGACAAGAGGGAGCCCTATACTAAATATAAAAAAACAAGCGATTGAGGAGATATATGGTTGTTACTTAGATTGCAGGGAGAACCTTAAGAGGGAAATTAGAAAGGCAAAAAGAAGGTATGAGGAGTCCATAGCTAATAAGGTGAAGGTGAATCCTGAGGCTTTTTACTGATATGTGAACACTAAAAGGAGGATTAAAGATAGAATAGGTCGACTGGATGATGGGACCAGTGAACTATGTCAGGAACCGTATGAGATGGGAGAAATATTGAACAATTTTTTCTCTTCCATATTCTATTCACAAGGAAAAGGGACATTGGGCTATACGAGATAAGAGAAGCAAAGGGCTTAGTTATGGTGAGGATAGGGATTAGTAAAGCAATGGTTTTGGAGCTTCTCGGGTCAATTAAGGTAGATAAGTCTCCTGGTCCTGATGGGATTTTTCCCAGTAATTTAAGGGAGGCCAGGGAACAAATATTAGGTGCACTGACAGTGATTTTTCAAAGATCACTGGAGGAGAGGGTGGTATCACAGGATTGGAGGGTTGCAAATGTAGTTCCATTGTTCAAAAAAGGCAGTAGGTGTAGGCCAAATAATTATCGGCCAGTAAGTTTGACTTCGGTGGTGGGGAAGGTTATCGAGGGTATTCTTCGAGATAGTATATACGCATATCTGGAATAGGCAGGGATTGATTAGGGGCACCCAGCATGGGTTTGTAAAAGGAAAGTCATGTTTGACGAACCTTCTTGAGTTTTTTGAGGAAGTGATAAAAAAGGTGGATGAAGGTGGTTGATGTGATCTATTTGGATTTTAGGAAGGCTTTTGATAAGGTTCCACATGGAAGGTTAATAAGGAAGGTTCAGTCACTAGGAATTAGTAGAGAGATTGTGACATGGGTTCAAAGGTGGTTGGGAGATAGTCAGCAGAGAGTCATGGTGGACAACTGTATGTCAGGTTGGAAGCCTGTGACAAGTGGGGTGCATCAGGGATCGGTGGGGTGCCTTGTTTTTTATCATTTATATTAATGATTTAGAGGAGGGTGTGGTTAACTGGGTAAGCAAATATGAGGATGATGTGAAAATAGGGGGAGTGGTGGATAGTGAGATAGATTTTCTAGGATTACAGAAGGATTTGGTTTGTTTGGAAGAGTGGACTGAAAGATGGCGGATGGAATTCAATGTAGACAAGTGTGAGGTGTTGCATTTCAGTAAAAATAACCAGAATAAGACATATACAGTTAAGGGGAGGGCACTGAGGCACACAGAGGATCAGAAGGACCTGGGGGTTATGGTACAGAGTTCACTGAAGGTGAATTCCCATGTAGACAGGGTGGTTAAGAAGGCATATGGTATGCTGACCTTCATAAATCATAGTATAGAGTATAGGAGCTGGGAGGTGATGCTGCAGCTGTTTAAGGCACTGGTGAGGCCAGGTTTGGAGTATTGTTCTCAGTTCTGGTCTCCAAATTATAGAAAGGATATAGATAAGGTGGAGAGAGTGCAGAGAAGGTTTACAAGGATGTTGCCTGGCTTACAGCATCTGGATTACAGGGAGAGATTAAGGAGACTGGGGCTTTATTCATTGGAAAGTAGACGACTGAGAGGGGACTTGATAGAAGTATTTAAAATTGTGAAAGGAATAGATAGACTAGACAAACAGACTCTTTCCCCTGAGGGCAGGGGAGGTTGGAACAAGAGGCCATGAGTTAAGGGTAAGGGGGCAAAACTTTAGGAGAAATATTAGAGGTGGCTTTTTCACTCAGCGAGTGGTGGCAGAATGGAATGATCTTCTGAATGAGATAGTTGCGGCAGGGTCCCTTCTGTCATTTAAGAGAAGGTTGGATGTGTACATGGAGGTGAGGGGGTTGGAGGGTTATTGGTGGAGAGCAGGAGGTTTGAGCTAGTGGAGTTGTTCTAGTGAAAGGCTGACATGGCCTGTTTCTGCTCCATATATGGTTATATGGTTATATTATATGGGGAGGGTTGGGTTGGATAGGGAGATGGAGGGGGATGCTGCAGAGATATAGGTTTTAATTTTGATGTCTAATGGCAGGGAAATTGTCATTTATTAGTATTAATATTAATGGAATTCAGAATCAAATAAAGTGAAAAAAGTTATTGAATTATATGAAAAAAACTAAAGTGGATGTGGCTTTTATACAAGAAACTCATTTAACAGAAATATAACATATGAAATTAAAGAGAGATTGGGTGGGGAGGGTATTCTCACCTTCATTTAATTCTAAAGCTAGAGGAGTAGTGATATTAACAAACAAAAGTCTACCAATTGAAATATTGGATGTAATGACTGATAAAGTGGGGAGGTATGTGAAGGTAAATTGCAAAATATATTCTGAATATTGGACTATGATGAATATATATGCACTGAATGCAGATGATGTAAAATTTATACATGATGTTTTGATGCAGTTAGCTAATCCAAAAGGGAAAATAATTATGGGAGGAGACTTTAATTTTACTTTTGATTCCAAGTTGGATCGATCAGGAGGAATCATGATTAAAAATAAGGTGACAAAGGATGTGAAAAATTTTATGAATGAAATGAAACTTGTTAATAGTTGCAAGAAGATGCTTCCTGATATTAGAAATTATTCATTTTATTCTTGTAGGCGTAAGACATCTTCCTGTATAGAAATGTTTTTAATCACCTCTCAACTCTAGGCAAGAGTCCGTGGTATTGAATATCAGGTGAAGATATTTTCTGACCATTTACCTTTAGTTATGTCAGTTTTACTGGAGGAGGAGCAAAATATAGGTTACAGATGGAGGTATAATGCAGCATTGTAAAGGAAAGATTTTTGTGACTTTATAAGGCAACAGATAATTTTTTTTATGGACCTGAATGAACATTCTGTAACTAATAAATTTGTGGTATGGGATTCTTTGAAGGCTTATTTAGGAGGACAAATAATAAGTTATATGACTAAGGTTAAAAAAAATGTCTGAAGTTAATTATTTGGAAAAAGAAATAATAAAGATGGAAAAAGAATTGCAAAACTGAGGGAATGAACAAAGGAAAATATTGAACTTAAAGAAATTGAAGCTTAATACAATACAAACATATAGAGTAGAGAGGGATATAAGACGAACCCGAAAAAAATATTACGAATTGGGAGATAAAGCTCATAAAAGTTTTAGCATGGCAATTGAAGACTGAACAAGTATTGAGAACAATAGTATCTGTAAAAGAAGATTCAGGTCATCTTACTTATAAAACACAAGGTAATTAATGATGTGTTTACGAAATTCTATAAGAAATTCTATAAATCAGAATCTTTGAAGGATGGGGATAAAATAGATGAATATTTGTCCAAAATTACTTTACCACAGTTAAGCATGGAGGAGAAGACAGAATTAACAAATCCATTTACTGTTGCAGAATTATGTGATATATTGATGTCTTTACCAAATAATAAGGCTCTAGGGGAGGATGGTTTCTTTCTGGAATTTTATAAAGAATTTAAAGAGTTATTAATTCTGATATTTATGGGATTGTTAGATCAAATGGAAGATCTTTGGGATTCACCTGAGTCTTTTAAAACTGTGTTAATAACAGTTATTCCAAAAAAAAGGAAGGACCCTTTGCTTCCATCTTCGTATGGACCAATTTCATTATTGAATACCGATTATAAAATTTTGTCCAAATTAATAGCTAATAGATTAGCTAAATGTTTACCTAAATTGATTAATATGGACCAAACAGATTTTATTAAAAGTAGAAGATCAGCTGATAATATTGTTTGATTTTTAAGTTTAATAGATATGGCTCAGAAAAGAAAAATACCATCAGTGGCTTTAGCTTTAGATGCAGAACAGGTGTTCGATAGAATGGGGTTATTTATTTAAAGTACCGAAGGTTTTTGGAATTCTGACTAATTTTATAAATTGGATAAGAGCATTACATATTTCACCAAAGGCTAAGGTGAATAGGCAAATATCAAAATCCTTTTGACAAAGATGTCAATTATCTCCTTTTTTATTTGCATTAGCTCATAACCTTTAGCTGAGGTGATTAGAAGTGATAATGAGATTGAGGGTTTTAAGATACACGATATAGAACATAAAATTAGTCTTTTTGCAGATAATGTAATATATCTTACAAACCCTGAAAGCTCATTACAAAAAGTAAATGATCAGTTGGTAGAGTATGGGTTAGTATCAGGTTACAAAGTAAATAGTGATAAAAGTGAAGTGATGCCAATGATCGAGACAGACTATGTTCAAGTTAAGAAAAGGACAAAATTTAAATGGCAGACTGGTGCAATTAAATATTTAGGAATTAATGATAAGAATTTAAATAATTTTTTAAAATTAAATTACATACCTTTATTGAAGAAAATTAAAGAAGATTTATTAAGATGGAAAGATTTGCCAATTTCTTTACTAATTATGTGAATATGAATATCTTTCCTCGAATACAATACCTTTTTCAAACTTTACCAATTTTTGTACCAATAATGTTTTTTTCAGGATTTAAATAAAAGTGTAAGAAGATTTATTTGGAGGGATAAAATGCCTCGGATGGCATTGGAAAAATTAACATGGAAATTTAATCAAGGGGGACTTCAATTGCCTAATTAAAAAAATTATTATAAAATGGCTCAACTTAGATTTTTGTCTTCTTGTTATCAGACCGATGAAAAGATTGCATGGGTGCATCTTGAAATGAGTAAAATAGGAGAAAGTAATTCTGAACACATTTTATATAAATGGCATGAGGGATTATTAAAAGGAAAATCCGATCCACTAATTTTGAACCATGTACTTAAAGTATGGAATGGAGTCCATGTAGAAAAAGAGGAATGAAGAATTGTCAGTTAGCTAAAATTATACTAAATCAAAATCCTGTAATTACTTTTACAATTAATAATTGTTATTTTGATGTTTGGTATAATTGTGGAATAAAAAAAAGGGATTGTTTTTTGGGATTTTTTTGGACTTTTGATCAATTGAAAGATGAGTATAATATACCACATAATACTGTTGTTTTCTTATTATCAACTTAAATCATACTTAAAAAGAAAATTAGGGAGGAATTTTAAATTGTCAGAACAAAGTCCATTTGAATATCTAATAATGGATAGTTTATTGAAAGATTTATTACTAATATGTATGTCAAATTACAAGACTATTCAGAAAAAGGATTTATTCAAATCCAAATCTAGATGGGAAAAAGATTTAAATATACAGATTCAAGAAGAAGTATGATCAAAATTATGCCATGAAAGTGAAACTAATACAATTAATGTGAGAAATCAAATGGTACAATTTAATTTTTTACAACAGTTATATTCTACTCCATACGAATTGCATGCACTTCATTTGAATTGTTCTGATCAATGTTTTAGATGTAATAAAGAAGTAGGATCTTTCCTGCATGCAGTCTGGCAATGTGAAAAAGGTAGATAAGTTTTGGAAGGATTTAAGTATTTTATTGGGATGAGTTTTGAAGATGCAAATTTTGAAGGATCCTAGAGTATTTTTATTGGGAGATATTTCCCAAATGAAGTTAGATATTTATCAAAAGAAGTTTTTAAATGTAGCAATAGCAAAGAATTCTACAGCTGTAACATGGAAATCAGTTGATATTGTGGGGTTGAATAGATGGTGAATGGAATTATTAAATTATATATCATTAGAGAGAATAACGTATAATTTACAAAATCAACCAGAAAAATTTGATCAGATTTGGAAACCCTACATGGATTTTATTGCTACAACTTTACTTACAGTGTCCATCAGGCCCCCATCCAACCCACCCTAATTAGTTATGGTTTATGATTGTTAATCAAACTGTAATTAATTAATTAAAAATATAGGTTTATTAGACAGCCTTTGTCTTTTCTTTCCTTTTTTCCTACTTTTTTTTGGGGAGGGAGGGGGCGGGTAAGGGGGAGAAAATATATAAAAATTGTATTATTTTTGTGTCATAATTTTATCATTTTTATGTTATGGATAAATACTGTATATGTTTTTACGCAAATGGAAAATAAAATTTTAAAAACAATGAAGACTTATGATATGCTGGCCTTCGTTAGTAGGGAGATTGAGTCGAGAGTTCACGATGCAGCTCAATAGAACTCTGGTTAGACCACACTGGAATAGTGTGTTCATTTCTGGTCGCCTCATTGCAGGAAGGATGTGGAACTTTGAAGAGGATGCAGAGGAGACTTACCATGTTGTTCCCTGGACTGGAAAACATGTCATGAGGAAATGTTAACAGCTAGGGCTTTTCTCTTTGGAACGAAGAAGGATGAGAGTTTACTTAAGAGAGGTTGACGTGATTCTGAAAAGTATAGATAGGATAGACAGCCTGCACTTTTTTCCCAGGGCAACAATAGCAAGAACCAGAGGACATCAGTATAAGGTGAGGGGAGGAAAGTTTAGGGGAGATATCAGGGATACGTTTTTTTTTAAACTCAGAGAGTGGTGGGTGACTGGAATGCATTTTAGGGGTTGTGGTAGAGGCTGGTACAATAGGGACATTTAAAAGACTCTTAGAGGGGCACAAGAAAAATAAAGAGTTATTGGTAGGATAGGGTACATTTAGTTTGTTGAGTGGGTTTGTATAAGTCAGCACAACATTGTGGTCTGAAGGGTATGAACTGTGCTGTAATGTTCTATGTACTATGAGGAGAAAATATTTATCTCAGAATTGCCACAGATAGTTGTTGATACATTCAAAAGGGAGTTCAATGTGGCCTTACTGGCTAAAGGAATCAAGAGATTTGGAGCAAAAGCAGGAATAGGATACTGGAAACATATAGAACATGGAACAGCATTGGTCCTTCAGCCCATGATGTGTTGCTAATCTATATAAATCTATTTCACATCAATCTAACCCTTCCCTCCCAGCCCATAACCCTGTATTTTTCTTACATCATTATGCCTATTGGAGTCTTTTAAATATCCCTATTGTACCAGCCTTCTTAACTACCCTATCAACGTGCAGTAGCCTTCAGGAATTTATGGACTTGGATCCCAATATCCCTCTGTTCCTCCACATCATTAAGAAGCCTGCCATTAACTATGTACTCTACATTCAGGTTCGATTTTCCAAAGTGTATCAACACACTTTTCTGGATTGAACTTCTCCACCTAACACTGGATTCTGTCTATATCCTGTTGTAACTTACATCAACCTTCTACATTATCCACAACACCTCCAACCTTTGCGGCAGCTGCAAACTGAAGAAGGGCTCAATCCCAAAATGTTGGTTATGTATCTTTATCCTTGCTGTATAAAGTCCACTATTTGACTGAGTTTCTCCAGCATTGTGTTTTTATGTCAACTGTCTGTTTTTTTCCATGGATACTCTCTGATCAGAGGTCCTCAAGCACTTTGTGTATTGTTCCAGTTTTCTAGCACCTAAATTATCAGATTTAAGCTGTCTAGAATAAACAAACCTCTTGATGAATACAAGCAGTGTCGGAGTATGCTTAGCAAGGAAATTAGAAGGGCAAACAGAGAATATAGGGGTAGCAGGCAGGCAGGATAAAGAAAAATGCTCATAGTTATATTAAAAGGGGTAGAAATGATCCCATTAAAGATCAACATGGCCGACCTTCTGTGGAGCCTATAAGAACACGAAACAGGAACTTGAACCATGGAACACTGCAACACAGAAACAGGCCCTTTGGCCCATCCTCTCTGTGCTGAACTATCTTTCCAACTCGTCCCATCGAACTGCCATCAGACCATCATGAGTAGGCTATCTGACCCATCAAGTCCAGGCTGACCATAGATTTAGCTTGACCAAGTTGCCTTTTCCCCATAATCCTTAATTTCCAACAATGTAAAAATCTATCTAACAGTATCTTATCTATGTTTAATGAGGCAGCCTTCATTGCTTCCTTGGGCAGAGAATACCACTCCTCTTTGGGAAAAGTAGTACTCCATCTTAAATCCCCTAAATCTAGAGGATATATCTCCTAGTTCTAGTCTTACTTACCAATGGAAACAACTTTTCTGCCTCATTAATATCTACCCCTTTCATAATTTTACATTTCCTTAAGAGGTGGAAGGTGAAATTTGAAGGCAGAGCATACACTTATGACCTCTTGCCTGTTAGCCTGTGCTCATCCCACTCTCTCTTCCTCCCTCTCCTCTGCCCATTTCTTATTCAGGTGCCTGACTGTCTTTTTCGCTCTTAGCTTGATAAGGGGGTCAGGGCTGAATTATTAGTTACCCTTTACTTCCTATAGATGCTGCATGACCTGCGGAGGTTCTCCAGCACAATTATGTGTTGTAAACAATGATTTAGGTGTGTTTGTAACTTCCCAATAGGTATAGAATTTTACTGTTCCTTAATTTTACAAATTATAGTTTATAAAGCAGAAATCAAATAAAATAAAAAGAAATAGGAGCAAGAGTAGGCCATTAGGCCCATCTAGCCTTCTCTGCCATTCAGTAAGATCATGGCTGATCTGGCTGTGGATTCAGTTCTACCTGCCTGCCTTTTCCCCGTAACCATTTCCCCAACTCTGCAAAAATATAATGTGTCTTAAATATACTTATTGAGCCACTCTCTGCTACTTCCTTGAGCAGAGAATTAGTTCTGGTATCACCACGAATGGAAACAACTTTTCTCCCTCTCGCTTTTCTATCACTGGCATAACTTTGTACTGTATGGTTCTACAAGAACCCCTCTCATTCTTCTGAATTCCAGGAAGTATAGTCCCAGGCAATTCATCCCAGGCAATTTCATCCATGAAATTAACCTGGTGAACTTCCACTGCACCACCTCAAAAGCCAGTATATCCTTTTTGAATAAGGTGAACCACACACAGTACTCCAAATACAGCCTCACCAGTTTCATCAGAACCTCCCTGCTCTTAAATTCATCCCTCTAGCAATGAAGACCATTCTCTTTCTTGATTACCTGTGGCACCTGTAAACTAACCTTTTGTGATTCATGCACAAGCACTCCCAAATCACTCTGCACAACAGCAAGTTGCAGGTTTTACTAGCTAAACACCAGCCAGCTAGCTGCCTGACTGAGAGCATACTCATGGGGCCGATATCTCTCCATTCTCTCCTCATCAGCTGTGTCCCTCTGTTCTCCCAGATTTTCACTCTCCACTCTCCAGGCTTTAGGCTTCCACTCCAAGGCTCTGGTACAAGAGAGGGTATGAGGCCTGGGGCAGTTATCCATGGTATGGAACGTCAAGGTGGATGAGGATTCTGGTGGACTATCGCTCCTATTATGTTTCTGTGATCCAGCTTTTCCTCTCGCCACGTGTTAAATTGTGAGGTGCTTTGAATTGCATCCAGGCTTATTTCTTCTGCTCTCTCTGTAGGTTATGAAAGGAGCAGAGATGCAGTGGCTAATTTCTACAGCTGTCCAGAGTCACCTTTGAAGGCAAAGGTAATGATCCAGAACCATTCATCTTTGATAGGGAAGGGCAGAGTCAGGAAAGGAGGCAAAAGTATTGGATGGAGTGGCAAAATTGATGGGAGATTGTGGGCAAGGATGGTATTCGGGGTGTGGAGAATAGGAGTGCACAGCAAGGTGTCTAGGAGGGAAATGAGTGGTGATAGGTAGGCGAGAAGATAGTGTTAGGGGAAGTGTAGGAGAAGGAGGTGTTGAGGGTAATCTCTCAGAGAGGGGAGGGTAAAAACAAAAAGAACCATGGTATGGATGACCACAAAAATGTTTATCAGATAGATCCAAACATGGGGATCCTTCTTTGAGGTTTTTCTTACTTTTTTTCTTAAAACATAAAAGAGTGGTAGCAGTTAATGGAGTCCCCATCACTGGAGCAGCCACTGTCAGAGCAGGAGCTAATGTCAGAGTGGGAAGATAGTTTTTGTCTTGAGAGGCTGACATGAGAAGCTGAGGTCAAAGAACAGAAAAGAAAGATAAGTTTTTCCTTTCATTATTGGTTATTTGGTCCTGGATGCCTGTAGTACAATGCAGGAGTGATGGCAGATAGGGAAGTGGAATGCCTTTTCCAAAGGATGTGTGATTTCGTGGAATCTGATGGTTTTCCTGACTCTAGCTCCTGAATGACTGTATTAAGTACTGGAGCTGGAGTTGGATGATCTAAGAATCATCTAGGAAGCTGAGCAAGTCATAGGTAAGAATTTTGAGCAGGTAGTTACACCCAGAGTGCAGAATTCTGCTAGTAGATGGGTGAAAATTGAGTGAGGAATGGGAAGAAAGAAGTTGTTGCAGAGTCTCCATGAAACCTTTCCCCTTTGGATACTGCTATCTGGGCAAAGCAGCAGCCAAACCAATGGCACTGTGGTTGACTCTCAGCCTCTGAAAGGAAGGGTGAAGTCAGGCAGAGCCATAGTTATAGGGGACTCAATAGTTAGGGGAAGAGATTGCAGTCATTGGGATGAGTTGCAATGCAACAGGGACATAGAGTCAAAAAAGTAGTAAATGCAGGAATGAACATTTTATATTAAAATGCACGCAGTATAAGAAACAGAAACACTAGAAACATTAGAGAAATAATAGTGGGAGACAAGGAGATAGTGGAGGAGCTGAATGAGTTATTTTGCATCAGTCTTCACTGTGGAAGACATTAGCAGTGTGCCAGATGTCAAAGGGTATCAGGGAAGGGAAGTGAGTACAGTTACTATTTCATGGGAGAAGGTGTCAGAACGATGAATTGGTCGAAGGGTGGATAAGTCTCCCAGACCAGATGGTTTGAACCCTCGGGTTCTGAAAGAAGTAGCCGCATAGATTGTCGAGGCATTGGTAATAGTCTTTCAGGGAACAATAGATTCTGGCATGCATCCGGAAGACTGGAAAATTGCAAATGTCACTCCACTATTCAAGAAGGGAGCGAGGCAGCAGAAAGGAAATTATAGATCGGTTACCCTGACATCAGTGGTTGGGAAGATGTTGGAGATGATGGTCAAGGATGAAATTATGCAGAACTTGATGCACATGACAAGATAGGCCAAAGCCAGCATGGTTTCCTAAAGGGAAAATCTTGCTTGACAATTTTATTGGAATCCTTTGATGAAGTGACAAGCAGGCTAGATAAAGGAGAAGCAGTGGATGTTGTGTATTAAGATTTTCAGAAGGCCTTTGACAAGTTGCTGCATACGAGGCTACTAACAAGAAAAGATCCCATGGTATAAAAGGGAGCATTCTAGCATGGGTAAATAATTAGCTGATTGGCAGGAAGCAGAGAGTCAGAATACAGAGATTATATTCTGGTTGATTGAAAATTGCAAGTTATGTTCCAAAGAGGTTGGTGTTACAGATTTTTTAAAATATTGTATACCAATGATTTAGATTATGGAATGAATGACTTTGTGGCCAAGTTTGCAGATGATATTAAGGTAGTGTTGAGGAGAGACAGATTAGAGAATGGGCAGAGAAGTGCTAAATGAAATACAATACAATGTTGGAAAGTGAATGGCCATGAACTTTGATAGAAGAAATAAACTGGTAGACTGTATTCTAAAGGGGGAGAAAATTGAAAATTCCTAGGTACAAAGGAACTTGGGAGTCTTCGTACAGGATATCCTGAAGGTCAACTTAAAGGTTGAGTGAGTGGTTAAGAAAGAAACTGCAATGCTGGCATTCATTTCATGAATATAGAAGCAGAGATGTGATGTTGAGGAGGCACTGGTGAGACCTCACATAGTATTGTGAGCAGTTTTGGGCTCCTCTTTTGAGAATGGATGAGCTGACATTAGAGAGGGTTCAGAGGAGATTCACAAGGAAGATTCCAGGAATGAGGAATGTTTGATGGATCTTGGGCTATACTTGTTAGGAGACTGAGGGGGGATCTCATTGAAATATTTTGGAGTATTTGTAGAATTTGGAGTAGATGTAGAAATGTTGTTTCCCCTGGTGGGCAAGTCTAGGACAAGAGGGAACAACTTCAGGATTGAAGGGCATCCACTTTGAACAGTAGGCGGAGAAATTTCTTTACCCAGAGGGTGGTGAATCTGTGGAAATTGTTGCCACAGGTGGCTCTGGGGGCTAAGTTATTAGGTGTATTTAAGACAGAGATTGACAGGTTCTTGATTAGCCATAGCATCAAAAATTTTGGGGAGAAGGCCCGGGAGTGGGGCTGAGAGAGAGCCCTATGATTGAATGGAAGGGCAGACTTGATGGGCTGATTAGCCCATTTGTGCTCCTATAATTTAGGGTTCTGTGTCTTTCAGGTGAGGAAATTTGCCATACTAACCCAATTTGATCTAAGGGTAATTCTAGCCTTCCTAATCGAGTAACTGAAATTATTTAGCAATCCACTCAGATGCCAAGGATCATTTGGAATTAGCATTAAATGTTGGGATGAATACCTGTATAAGATTAAAATACTTTTAGATCCGACAGTGTTTTTATTGGGTAGTTTGCAACCTTTGAAAAGTTTGGGATTAGATAAGTTTCAACTTACTTTTGTATATTTAGCTTTATCTGTAGTGAAAAAATGTATTGCTAGTACGTGGAAAGATACAAATATGATTGATATTAATAGATGGCATAATGAGATGAAATATTGTTTAATAATGGAAAAAAATACATATGTTTCGCATGATAACTATAGTTTTTTATTAATAAGTGGTTGTTATATTCAGAATATTTACATTTCAATTTAAATTGATTAGATCTTAATATGTATGCTTAATTTTTTTTAATATTTTTTTTTCTCTTTCTTTATGGCTCACCTTAGGAGAGTTGGCTGAAGGGGGGAGGTTCTTTTCTTTTTTTTCTATAAAAAATAACGTTCATGTTTAGGGTTAATTGTTGTATATGTCATGTACTAATTGTTTTTTGAACGACATCAATAAAGTTTTTTAAAAAAATGTTGGGATGACTAGTGATACCCAGATCTTATTAAATAAAGATGAAATAAATAAACCATATTTAGGACATCAAAATTATTGGACAAATTCTGATGGTTAGTATTAATCAAAACATGAATAGACAGCAGTTAACCAGAAGCAGTCGGCATAAATTTGTCAAAGGAAGATTGTGTGTGACCAGCCTCCTTGAACCTTTTTGAGAAAGATAGCAAAAACAAGGTGAAAAGACCCACATAGTAGACTGATCAGGAAAGTAAAGGGATTCCAGAAGAAGTAGGAAGTTGGAGCAAACATTGGCTTGGTGGAAGGAAGCAAAATGCAATAAGAGATGGAAGTTATAGCAACCAGGTTGGTGATGGTTTGTAGTGAGATTCCACAGCTCTCAGTGATAGGCCATGTGGTGCTTATCACTGGTCTGGGCTTAAATGTGGGGATGATGGATTATATTTGCCTTTGATAATGATACCAAAATTGGAAGTATTCCATATATAGTAGAAGAAAGTTCTACATTGCAGAAAAATGTGAATGGACTGTTTGGCGAACTCAGAAGTGGGACATTGGGAGTAGTGTGAAGTAATGCCTGCAAACAGATAAGACAAACAAATAGATGTAATCAGTTTATAAATGAGGTGATGAGAACCATCTCAGAGTACATTAACACCAAGTCCTGAAGGTCACAAGGCAAGAAGGTAAGGTCATCAAAATAGTTAACAAGCTGCAGATGCTGGAAATCTGAAACCAAAACAGAAAACTAATCACGATGAGAGGTCATTGACTTGAAAGATTAATTCAACAGACGTTGCCTGATGTTTTTAATATTGTCTGTTCTTGTTGCAGAAGGCACATAGTTTATTTCCTCATTATGACAATAAAGGAAACCACTCATCCCATCAGGTCAAGGCCAGCTCCCAGCAATGGAATCCCACTCCTTATTTTTCCTAGAACCCTGCAATTTATTGTCTCTTACATACCCTTTGATCCTTTTGTCATTTATCCATCCAAAGGATTAATTTACAGAAGCCAATGATCATCCCAACACATCTTTGGGATATGACCTGAAATTGGAGCAGTCAGCAAAACCTACAGTCAAGGGGAGAGCCAGAAAATTGCACACAAATAGCCGATGCCAGGATTGAACTTGGATCCACACTTCAGGAAACTGCTAAGCCAGCACACTGCCATGCAAAATCTATAAGAGCAACAGAATTTAAAATTATTTATCCAAGGCTACCTTAGGAAGTGAGGGAGAAGATTGCTGAGGCACTGGTGATGATCTTCACATTGCCACTGGGGACAGGAGAAGTACCAAAGGATTGGAGGGCTGCAGATGTTGTTCCCCTATTCAAGAAAAGGAGTAGAGATAACCCAGGAAATTATAGACTAGAGAGTCTTACTTCAGTGGTGAGCAAGTTGTTGGAGATCCTGAGAGACAGGAATTACAAGCATTTAGAGAGGCATCATCTAATTATAGGGATAGTCAGGAAGGCTTCGTGAGGGGAAGGTCACGTTCACGAACCTGACTGAATTCTTTGAGGATGTAACAGAGAACATTGATGAAGGTTGAGTAGTGGATGTATTGTATATGGATTTCATTATGCCATTTGATAAGGTTCCCCATGCAAGGCTAATTCAGAAAGTAGAGAGGCATGGCATCCTTGGAGGCCTTGCTTTGTGGATACTGAATTGGCGGATTAAACGAATGTGTTTGGTGTTGTGGATAGTCTTTTTTTTTATTTTAATTTTTCACACTGTGAACCATATCAATCAAAATACATACAAAGATTTCCCTCTTAAATATTCACAGTGCCATCCCCCTCCCCTCCCCACTCTTTTATTCAGATGCTCACCAACATTTTCTCACACTTTGATGATGGGCTCAAGCCCTAAACATCTGTCTTTGCTATGGTTTGACCTGCTGAGTTTCTCCAGCATTTTGTGTTTTTACTTCAACCACGGTGTCCACAGAATTCTGAGTTTTACTCTTTTTCTGTTCTCCTCCTTATTTTATTCACAGGAGATTGTCCCGTGAGGCCAGATGGCTGGAGCATATAGATAAGAGAATAATTACTTCTATGGGATTGTATTGTAGACCCCTGAATAATCAGCAGGAATTAGAGGACAAGATATGTGGGGAGATAGCAGATGGATGCGACATTGCAGAGAAAAAAAACATGAGGATGACTAAGGGAAAAATGAGACCACTCAAAGACAAAGGAAGAAATTTATGCTGGCAGATGAAGGAATAAGGCAAATTAGTGAATGGATACTTTGCATCAGTATTCACCAAGGAGAAGGGCACAAAAGGACAGTGATAGGGGATATAGTGCAGGGAATGCTAATGTTTTAGTGCATTTTGAAATTGAGAGAGTTGGTGCTGGATCTTTTGAGAAGCGTTACAGTCCCTGGGACCTGATGGAATATATCCCAGATTGTTGAAATAACCAGATGATTGCTTGAGCCTTGACAAAGATCTTCTCACTAGCAACATGCAAGAGGAAATCCATCTTTATCACTGCAATACACAAATGTGCTGGAGAAACAGCAGGTCATACATCCGGATGATTGGAGAGTAGTCCGTTTGTGGTGATATGTAATTTACACCACTAGGTCACCAGGGGGTCATCCCGGTGACCTTGTCTATAAAGCAGTCCAGAGCTACAGTCTGGCCTTCTAGGTTTGTCTTACAGAGAGACAAGACCTCTTAGTGTACATATTAGTTTATTAAAGCTGTTGCACTCCTGGTGTGGTTATTGTCAGTACACCGTTATTGTTCCTTTTTCAAGAAAGGAACTAGGGATAATCTCCTAAAGTCAGTTGTAGGGAACCCCTTGGAGAGGAAACTTAGGCATAGGATTTATACAAATTTGGAAAGGGACAGTCAGCACTGCTTCCTTCAGTGCGGGTTACGCATTACAAATTTGATTGAATCTTTTGAGGAAGTGACAAAGGTGGTCGATGACAATAGAGCAGCAGATGTGGTCCAGGAATTTTGTATGGCATTCAACAATTTCCCACATGGTAGGATCATCAAGAAAAGACCATATGTGGAATCCTTGGTGAATTGATAGTCTGGATTTGGAATTGGCTGGCCCAGAGGAGAGTGCAATAGTGATAGAGTGCTATTTAGGCTTGAGGCCTGTGTTCAGTTGTGTTCTGCCAGGATTGGTGTTGGGACATGAGGAATTGACTGATCTTCATTTTATGTTGCAAAACTAATGATTCCTTAAGTGATTGGAGATACCAGGGAGAGAGGAAAAATGTCAGAGGAAGGAACAAGAATCTGCAGAAAGTGAGTGTTGGAGATGCAAAAGAAGTCCTATAGTGAATGTGAGGCAGGGAAGATGTGAGTGAGATTTAGATAGGGAGAGTAGTGGCAGGAAGAGGAGTTGTCTCACATCGTCTTGAAGTAAGTGTAATTGTGGTTTGAACCAGCCCATATATTTTTGACTTCTGACTCACAACTAGTTAACATGCAGTAATTGAGCTTAACTGACATTATATTTTATTCCTTAGGATGTGATTTTGACCAGTGGCTGCAGTCAGGCCATTGAACTGGCCATCAATGTCTTGGCAAACCCAGGACAGAACATCCTGATTCCCAGGCCTGGATTCTCCCTGTATAAAACGCTGGCTGTGTCTCTGGGTATTGAGGTTAAACTTTACAATTTACTGGTATGTAATAATTAGAACATGGGTAACTGGCTTGGATCTGGGAACCATAGTCATCTCCCATCACGGCGTCACAGAGTCTCAAATGTACAGCAAATTTTTCTTGAAAAGAATTGCACAAAATATTGAATGAGGAGATTATAAACTCACACAGCACAGAAATGAACCTTTATATCATGAAGTCATCAAACCAAACACCTGGGAATGAGGCGTTCAGCCCAACTTACTCACATCAACCAGTGGCCATGCTGCCACATTAATCCCATTTTCAGTACTTGCCCATAAATTTCAATACAAAATAGATGATTCAAGTGTTCATCAAGAAAGTTTTTAAATTCTGTCAGCGACTTTGCTTTCATCACTTTCTCCACCAGTGCATTCCAGATACCCATTATTCTCTGGGTCAAAAAGGTCCTTCTCAAATCCTTCCCATAGATCTTCTCAATAAGGCAACTTTATCTTTTAGGCAGGGATGACCTTTACCATGGAGACAGATTACACCTGATCCAAAGGGGGAACCAATATTCTGGTGGGAATTCAACCAGGAGGCTTTAAATTAGTCTGGTAGGGAGTTGGCATTCAAGATGGTGATTGAAAAAGTTAAGGATAGCAATCAAGGCAAAGAAATTGCAGAATAGAATGGTGGAGGACAAATAGAGATAAGACAGGCAAACCTCATTTTGTTATTTTAATTTTTTAAAATTTATTATACGGTAGAAGCCAATTTCAGCCATTTAAACTCAGGCCACCCAATTACCACTGTACGTTTTGAAGGGTGGGAGGACACTGCAATACCAGGAGAAAACCCATGCAGATGTGGGGAGACAATACAATCTTACAGACAGTGCTGGATTTGAACACGGTAACTGGCACTTTATTAGCATTGTGCTAACTGTGCCACCCTATGTTAATGTAATACACTCTGGTACTCACACTTCCTTGATGGCAAACTCCCATCCATCAACAAGCATCGAGGCTAGAACCAAGGGACATAGCCTCAAGATTTGGGCGAATAGATTTAGGACAGAAATGAGGGGGACTGCTTTTCCCACTGTAATGAAGCAGTAGAGGCTGCTTCGTTTAATATATTTAAGACAGAATTAGATTTTTGCTTAGTAATGGGATTAAGGGTCCTGGAAAAAGGCAGGTAGGTGGTGCCGAGGCCACAGTCAGGACGTTTACACTAGTTTGGCAGAGGATGGGAACCAGAATGCTAGTGCAGAGAATACAGCAGATGGTGGAAAGGTTGATGCAATGCTTAGTGTGAGTGTGAGGAAGGCAGGCAGTAGAGAGAGCATAAATGTGGTGACTTGGAAGCATTGAAATGTATTTACTTCAATGCAAGAAGTATTAGGAATAAGGGAGATGAACTTAGAGTATGGATCAGTATATGGAATTTCAACGTTGTGGCTGTTTCAGAGACTTGGCTGACACAAGGACAGGATTAACTCATGCAGGTACTGGGGGTTTAGATGTTTCAAAATGGATAGGAAAGGAGGTAAAAAGAGGGGGAGAATAGCATTACTAATCAGGGATAGTATCACATCCGCAGAAAGGGAAGACATGGAGGGATTAATTTATTTTTAATTTTTAACATTTAGACATAGTACAGTAACAGGCCATTTTGGCCCACAAGGCTTGGACATCCAATTTACATTCAATTAACCTGCACCCCCGGTACATTTTGAATGATGGGAAAAAACCAGACCCCTCGGGGAAAACCCACGCAGACATGGGGAGAATGTATAAACTCCTTACAGACAGCGCAGGATTCAAACCCCAGTCCCAATCGCTGGTGCTGTAAAGACATTGCACTCACTGCTACACTAACTGTGCCACCTCCTTTGTTTATTGAGTCAGTGTGGGTAGACGTCAGTAATAGGAAGGGAGCAATTACTGTATTGGGAGTAGTCTATAGGCCCCTCTGGACACTGAGGAATAGATAAATGGGCAGATTTTGGAATGGTGCAAAAATAACAGGGTTGTTTTTATGGGAGACTTCAACTTCCCTTATGATGACTGGCACCTCCTTACTGCAAGAGGGATAGATGGGATAGATTTTGTCAGGTATGTTCAAGGAGTATTCTTCGCATAGTATATGGACCAGCCGTCTAGAGGAGAGATAATACTGGATCTAGCACTAGGTAATGAACCTGGTCAGGTGACAAACCTCTCGGGGTGGGGGGAACGGGACAATTTCAGTGATGGTGACCACAGCTCTCTGACCTTTAACATAGCTGTGGACAAGAATAGAAGATGACAAAATGGTAAAGTGTTTAATTGGTGAAGATCTATTTACAATGGGATTAGGCAGATATTTGGGAAAGTAAATTGGGAACAGATGTTCTTGGGGAAAAGCACAGAACCAATGTGAAAGGTGTTTCAGGGCCACTTACCATCTGCCTTCTTAACCATCCTATCAACTTGTGTGGCAAGGTATCTTAATTATTCTTGCAGCCTTTTTAAAATAATGATTCCATCATCTAGTCCTCCAGAACATCTCTTATCCTCAACAATGAGTTAAAAAGGTCTGTCAAGGCCCCAGCAATTTCTTTCCTGCCTTCCATCAATGACCTGGGATGCACCTCATCTGGATCTGAAAATGTATCCACCTTGACACAATACTAAATTGCTATCACCTCTTCATTACTGTCATGGACATGTCCCAGAATACCTTTAGTTGCCTCCCTCACCTCCCATTCTCGCTTATCCTGTTCCACAGTAAACACATTCACAAAATATTCCCTTAAAATCTTCCCCATCTCCCTTGCCTCTATTCATGGATACCTATGTTGACCCATGAGGGGATTTATCTTTTCCCTTGTGCCCCTTTTGTGCTTAATAAACACAAGATCTTTTTGGATTCTCCTTTATCCAGTTTGCCAAAGCCACCTCAAAACCTCTTTTAGGCCTCTTTATTTCCTTCTTTATTACGTTCCTATATTCCTTATATTCCACAAGGGATTCTCTTGAACCCGTCTGCCTGTATCTGAGATATGCTTCTCTTCTTTCTGATCTGTGCCTCTATATCTCTTGTTAATCAGGGCTCCTTCACTTGCCATTGGTGCCCTTTTCCCAAATGGAAATGTATCATCCTAGACCTTCTTTATCAATGCATTCCAGTTGGCAGTCATGTTCTTGCTCACAAACACTTGCATCCAGTCAACTATTGCTCACCCCTGCCTAATAAGAGCAGAAGTAGGCCAATCGCCCCATCGGGTTTGCTCTATCATTTAATGATGAGCTGATCCTTATCACTCAGCCCCACTCCCTGTAACCTTTGATGCCCTGACTAATCAAACACCTGTCACTTTCTGTCTTAAATACACCAAACAACCTCATGTCCACTGCCTCCTTGGCAACAAGTTCCACAGACTCACAACCCTATGGCTAAAGAAATTTCTCTGCATTTCCATTTTAAATTGATGCCCTTTTATCCTGAAATTGTGGCCCCTTGACCTGGACTCCTCTACCATAGGAAACAACTTTGTCACATCTAAACTGTCCAGGCCTTTCAGCATTCAAAATATTTCTGAGGTCCCCCCTCATTCATCCTTCTGTACTCCAATGAGTACAGTCCAAGAGCCGACAAACATTCCTCATATGCTAACCCTTTCATTCTTGGTATCATTCTAGTAAATCTTCTCTGAACTCTCTCCAATGCTAGCAAATGTTCAGATTGGTCTTGCCCCAATTTAAGACTCTAACTTGAGGACCAATGTTATCTTTTTCCATAATTATCTTAAGGCTAATAAAATTGTGGTAACTGGTCCAAAAGAGTGGTAAATGGGTCTAAAGCAGGAGGACATTTTTTTTAACATGGTCAAGCAGGCCATCTCAGCCTGCTTCTGTGTTTTATTCAACTCCGATAAGGGGAAAAGAATCTTGCAGCCTATCCTATCCATACCACTTATAATCTTGTATTCATAGAACATCTTACTTTTTCTTCTTCTTCTTGTTTCTTGGTGGTGGGAGGGTTCCTCTAGTTTTTTCTCCCTTTGGTTCAACATTTGCATTTTTGTAGCATTATTGTAATTTTTCTTTCTTTATAATAATTGAATCACATGTTGACTTTTTCCTCACTTTCTTTAATATTGACCATGGGCATCGATATTTGTATTTTTTGTTGTTTTTTTTATTATTCTTTGTGTGATTGAAAATTCTCAAAATATTCAAAAAAACAGTACACCACAGGAACAGACTCTTCAGCCAACAATGTTTGTGCTAACCAGGATGATAATCTAACATCACATCTGCCTGCTCATGGTCGGTATCCCACTATTTTGGAACTCTATGCCATCTTTAACGAGTTATGTACCTACAACCCTAGGCCCTTCTTCACCATGATCCTCTTTAGAGCCCTGTTGTTATTCAGATCAAGTCCTGCATGTAGTGCGCGTCGAAAGAACCAAAGACTTGTTGATCCAAACCAAGGCTTTTATTAACTAAAAGACTGGAGCATAGTCGACCAGTCCAGAATGACCTGGTCTGGCGAGGAGCAATCCTTTAAGACCTGCCAGTAGGTGTGGCTACACTCTCAGCCAATCACAGTCATCCTACACTACCATCTGTACACATTGGTGATAGAATCTGGACTATCACACTACGCTAGTTTGGTTTAGCCAAATCTGCAAACTTCTCCACTTTTCATCCAGCATCTCGCCCACAGAAGATAATTATATTAGAAGAACGTTCACTACCTGGAAATCGGTGGCTGGTGTTCTGCAGGGATATGTTCTGGGACCCCTGCACTTTGTCATTCTTATCAATGCCTTGGATGAAAAGTGGAGAAGTTTGCAGATGACACAAAAGTAGGAGGTGTGGGTAGCGTAAAAGGTGGTTGTTGGTTCCAACAAAATATAGAGAAAAGATTGCTAGAGCATTGGCAATGATTTTTATGCCCTCCATGTCCACAGGGGAGGTAGCAAAGGACTGGAGAGATGTAGCAGATGGCGATCAACCTGTAAAATTGTGAAATGATGCCCTTGGGAAGATTGAACTCAAAGCTAGAGTATGTGGTTAATGGGAGGTTTCTTAACAGTGTGGAGAAAGAAAAGGATCTTGCAATCTGTCTGCAGATCTCACAAGTTTGCCACGCAGTTGATAGGGAGGTTGAGCAGGTGTATGATGTACTGTCCTTCATTAGTCAGGGGAATTGAGTTTAAGAATTTTAAGAGCTGTGAGGTAATTTTGCAGCTCTATAAAACTCTGGTAGACCACATTTAGACAACATTTCTGGTCCCATCATTATAGGATGTGGAAGCTTTAAAGAGATTGCAGAAGTTTTGAGAGGATGATGAGGCAGCAACTTTTCCCCAGGGCAGCAGTGGCCATTGCCAGAGGACATGTATTAAGGTTTCAGGGAAATGTTTAAGGTTTTGTTATTTTTTTCACACATAAGTGGTGGGTGCCTGGAGATCATTGCCAGGGGTGGTGGTGGAGGAGGCTGTTACTAACAGGACACTTAAGAGACTTAGGTAGGCACGTGGATGTAAAGAAAAATAAATGGTTATGAGGTGTGAGGCTGGAATAGGTTTCTGTAGTTCAGCACAATGTTGTGGATTAAAGAACCTGTATGTACTCTATTGTTCTACCTTGCAAGTGTTATTTCCTGCCTGATCATGTGTCAATCTAAATGCCTCTTCATTATTGCTGTTGTATCTGTTTTTTCCTCTCCCCTTGACAGTCCAAACCAAAGCATCTACCACTTGCTGTTGTAAAAGAAAACCTGCCTTACACATCTCCTTTAATCATTTCGTAGAACCTTAGAACACTATAGCACAGGAACACGCCTTTTGGCCCATCTTATTCTGCCTACTCCCATCGACCTGCACCCAGACCATAGCCCTCCGCAGCTGTTCCTTCCACGTGCCTATTCAAATTTCTCTTAAATGTTAAAATCAAACTCACTTCCATAATTTCTGCTGGCAGCTTGTTCTATACTCTCACCATCTTCTCACCGATACAGAGACAACACGACCTCCCTATTTTTATACTCACTGCTCTGATCAATGAAGGAGAGCACACTGTACACCTCCTTTACAAACTGATCCACTTGGGTTGCTCCTTTGATTTATACATTTCAAGCATCATCTCCCTGCTACTGTATTTTGTTTGCATCTTCAGTGCACAAATATCAACAGTTCTTGGAAGAAAACTCACCGTCATCTCCAAGCAACTGAGGATGGGTGTCTTGATAAAGGGTTCAGATCCCAAAGCTGATAATTTTTCTTCCACAAATGCTGCTCGACCTGCTGAGTTCCTTTGGCAGATTCTAACATTTGTAGCTTCTCGTGTGTCTCCATTTTATTTTCCTTATCACCAATTTTTTTAGGAAGGTATTTGCTATACTGTGAGGTTTCCTTAAATGTGACTTACAAACTTATATCTTGTCAATAGGTGGTGTTTACAGAGAATTTCATTGTGCTCTCTACTAATTAATTACAGCCAGAAAAATCGTGGGAAATTGACCTTCAGCATATGGAAGCCTTGATTGATGATAAAACTGCCTGTATCCTTGTGAACAATCCTTCAAATCCATGTGGCTCTGTGTTCAATAAATCCCATCTCCAAAATATTCTGGCTGGTTAGTACAGCGTTCTTATAATTTTGGCTGAAGCGGGAACACTCTGTGAATGATTGTGGGAATGTCTTTTTTTTTAAAATGTGTACATGTGAAGAGACAGTATTTCACACACAGCACTTGAAGTATGGTCTCACCAAAAACTTGTACTGTTCAATCAACTTTTAACACTCCATAACCTGTCCAATGACACCTTCTTCACCTTGTCTACCTGAGTTGCAATTTTCAGGGAAGCATCGACCTGCCGTCCACCATGTGTCCTGACTTAATTTGGCTTTCCAAGTTACAATACCTCACATTTGTCAGAGTCAATTCCATTTGCCACTCCGTGGCCTACCCTCTGGATTGATGTAGATCCTGTTGCAAACTTAGATGTCCTTCCTCACTGTCCCCTTTACCACCTAATTTTGCCATCTAAATCATTGATATCGATAACAAACAAAAGTGGACCCAGTATTGACCCCTGTGGCACAACACTGATCGCAGGCATCCAATTGGAACATAAGAACATAACAAATAGGAGCAGGAGTCGGCCATCCAGCCCGTCAAGCCTGCTCTGCCATTCATTGAGATCATGGCTGATTTGATGAGAGGCTCATTTCTATCTACCTGACTTTTCCCCATATCTGTTCATTCCCCAACTATGTAAAAATCTATCCAACCTTGTCTTAAATACTGTGTAGTTACTAAGGTTGCCTCCAATGCTTCAATGGGCAGGAAATTCCACAGATTCACCACCCTGTGGGAAAAGCGGTTCCTCCTCAACTCTGTCCTAAATCTAATGCTCTGAATCCAGAGGCTATGTCCCCTAGTTCTAGTCTCCCCCATCAATGGAAACAACTTATCTACCTCTACCTTACCCATGCTTTTCTTAATTTTATACGTTTGTATAAGATCCCCTCTCCTTCTTCTAAATTCCAGTGAGTATAGTCCCAAATGTCTCTATCTCTCCTCAAAGGCATAACCCCCTTCATCACTGGAATCAATCTGGTTAACCACCTCTGCACCACCTCCAAAGCGAGTACATTCTTCCTCAAGTAAGGAGACCAGAACTGTATGCAGTACTCCAGATGCTGCTTCACCAGTACTTTGTACAGTTGCAGCATAACCTCCCTGCTCCTAAATTCAATCTCTCTCGCCATGAAGGCTGACATTCCATTTGTTTTCTTGCTAGCCTGCTGCAGTTGCAAACCAGCCTTTTGCGATTCATGCACAAGCACTCCCAAATCCTTCTGCACGACAGCATGTTTCAATCGTTTTCCATTTAAATAATAATTTGATCTTCCAATTTTCCTTCCAAAGAGGATAACCTCACATTTGTCAACATGGTACTACATCTGCCAGACCCTTGCCACTCTCTTAAACTATCTATATCTCTCTGCAGACTTTCCATATCCTCTGGACAATTTGCTTCCCTAATTTTCCTGACTGGAAACCAATGCAGCATCTATCATAATTTTACCAACTTAATCATTCCACGTTGTCTTAAAGCCTCTGGGCATTAGCCATTCAATCTATGATCACCCAGTTTCATGTCAAAAACCAATTATGAAATATTACATTATGTTAATTATGTAAACTAAAATAGTTGAGGCCCAAGAATTGATCCTTTTGATACCCTTCAGTTGTCAGATGCCATTCTCTTTCCTGTCTGTCATTCAACTTCCTATCCATATCATCCATTATTCCAAATGTGAGGTTTCAATTTTACACAGTAATACTTTATGTGGAATTTATCAATTGATAGGATTTAATGAGTTTTTCCTTAGGTTGGGAGTTTGTGACTAGTTGGGTAACACAGGGATTAACATTTGGATGCAGCTATTCACAATCTGTATCAACCTTTGGCCAAGGGGATCAAATGTAACATTTCCAGGAAACTAATTGAGAAGGTGTGTATTGATGATGTCATTGGATAGAGACAAGATGAGTGAATTGGTGACAACACAGTTTCTTCTTCTTTGGCTTGGCTTCGCGGACGAAGATTTATGGAGGGGTATGTCCGCGTCTGCTGCAGGCTCGTTGGTGACTGACAAGTCCGATGCGGGACAGGCAGGCACGGTTGCAGCGGTTGCAAGGGAAAATTGATTGGTTGGGGTTGGGTGTTGGGTTTTTCATCCTTTGTCTTTTGTCAGTGAGGTGGGCTCTGTGATCTTCTTCAAAGGAGGTTGCTGTCCGCCAAACTGTGAGGCGCCAAGATGCACGGTTGGAGGCGATATCAGCCCATTGGCGGTGGTCAATGGGGCAGGCACCAAGAGATTTCTTTAAGCAGTCCTTGTACCTCTTCTTTGGTGCACCTCTGTCTCAGTGGCCAGTGGAGAGCTCGCCATGTAACACGATCTTGGGAAGGCGATGGACCTCCATTCTGGAGACGTGACCCACCCAGCGCAGTTGGGTCTTCAGCAATCCCAGCAGTGTGTCAACTGTAAAAACTTCAAAAGAGGTCAGCAGACCAAGGATTGTGGAGAAAGCAAGTGCTGCAACCTGTGGAGTGAGGCAGGTCACCTCTACAAAACCTACCTAAAACAAGTCACCACTTATGCAGAAGCAGCAAGGGGGTAAGGGGCCAACACCCCCCCCCCCATGAAGTCATCACCCCAGAAATTGCAATGGGGAACGAATCTCACATAGTCTTAGAGACTGTGGTGCCAGAGACTGGGAGTGATAGAAGAGGGAGCCATAGAAGGGGGAATAGCAGATGATGGGCAAAAGGAAAAAGGAACAGAATTCATTGAGAAGGAAACCAACAAAAGCAACGACAAGCTGGGTAAAGAAAAATAAAAGGGCAAAGGCCTAAGCTGAAGCCAGCAGCCTCTCCGCATCGGAGGAGGAAGCCGGCACAAGTGTTGGATGCTAACAAAGGAAACAGAAGGAGGGAGAGGAGAAAAAGGAAGAAGCAGGTAACAGCCAGGCAGTGACCCCCTGGCCTAGCAGACTGAGAGAAAGGTGGAGGCTGAGCCCCCTGCCCTGGGAGACTTGAAGCAGTGGAACGCCCACACCCCCCTTCCCCCAGCTCCGGGAAACTGGGAACAGCCCAGAGGCATTCTCCCTCCCCCACTCCAGGAGACTGGACGCAGCATGGACACCATGGCCCCCCAGCGCTGGAGAACATTGACTACCCAAGAAACAGAGGAGCAGGAGCACAGCCACATTTACCCCTCCCCCAGATAACACCACCAGCAGTGCCTGAGGAGACCCCGCTCTCAGATTGTGGAGAATCATATGGCCTCTTGCCTTGCTGGAATATTGTGGAAACTTATTTGGAAGTTACATCACCTGTCAATCAAGGTTGAACTCTGGCCACCCATTAGTGCACACCTTGCCACTAATTTAAATAATCTAGGGTCATAATTGGCTCGAACTGTATAAAAACATCAATGTATAGCACATTCTTTCTCTCTGCTTCGAGGTTCAAGCCCCGGACATCGTTCCATATCAGGTCACTACTGATGACATCATTGGAAGTATCACGGGTAAGGTGTGCACTACACTTAAGCTGAGCTGTAGTACTGTCATAGATCAGTACTTGCAGAGAGCCGCACCCCGGTTGGTGCAGGGAAGTGGGTGTGTATTACGTGTATGTGAAAGTTCCTGACCATAAAGTGTGTGAATGTGTAGAGTAAAGGTGGCCACTGGTATTGGAGTCCATCCTGGGTTTGATGTGAATGTCTATCGTGTTGTTTAGTAGTAGAGTAATTGAGTAGCATTTGACATTCTTCTGTTTGTCTCTGTGTGTTCATTAAAATTACTCGTAATTGTAACACTTGTGTCCAGACTCTTCTCTCTGTGAACCCACCAAACCTGATAATCTTCCAAACACAACACCCCCTCACTGGATTTGCTTCCTTTGCAAATACCCCACTAAATGTCTCCTATGCTTCACTGTGATTGGATGTAGTGAAAGGCAGTCTGTGGTCAAGGTGATGTGGAGGAATCTAAACTTGTGATGAATTTCTCTGCACCCCTTTTGGGTGGTATCAATGAAGATGCCTGCACATTTTGGAGAATTTAGGAGTGAAATAATCCCCAAGGAATTTAAACTGACTATCTGCAGATCATAAAGAAGAAATAAAGATCAGGAGATACAGCTGGGATTGAGGCTGGGAGGTAGGTAATGGAGATGGATGGCAATCTGGTGTTTGGAAGGCTGTTAGTCTGTGATCATGCTGGGCTGGAATTGGGGTGCTACTGGAAGTACTGAGAAGGAACATGGGCAGAGGAAAGGAAATTTGGCATTGTGAATCGGTGGTGAATTTTAATACAAAAGTTAACTAATTATTTTCTCAGAAAATATATTCTTTGTTTTATATATCTAATATCCTATATTTGCATTGTCTGATACTTATTTGTTCCTCTGTTAGTTGCTGCAAGAAATTACCTTCCAATCATAGCAGATGAAATCTATGCAGATATGGTGAGAAAAATTGTCAAGAATATGATCTATTTTGAACGCTTAGATCTTAAATCTGAAATTTGAAATCTGAACTCTGTATTTCCAAAAAACCTAAGATTAACTCCATACTCTACATGCCACCTATACTCTACACGCTCACACACTCTACTGACATGAACTCTCACACACACATTCCTGGTTCCCTTTACCAATAGGGGTGAGAAAGGATAAAGACTGGTGTAGAAATTGCAATGGCAGAGATATTTAAAAATGTCTTTAACCACAGGAGAGGTAATTGAGAATTAGAGGATAGCGAATGTTTAAGAAAGGGAATAATCCAGGAAATTATAAGATAATGAGGCTGATATCAGTAATGGTTAAGTTATAGGGGGGGGGGGGGGAGGGGGTTACTTAAGGATGGAGGCTGCTTTCTTAAGACACTCCTTGATGGAGTGAAGTCTGGTGCCCATGATGTTGCAGGCTGAGTTAACAATTCTCTAGAGTTTTTTTTCCCTGTCCAGTGCATTGGCACCTCCATACCAGACAGCATTTTTGAGAGTTTTTGGTGACACACCAAATCTCTTCAAACTTACACTTCTGTCACTTGTCCTGTCTTGATCTCTAAAAGGAGATTTAGTATTGCACTCTCTCTAGTTGGGACCTCTGTTAATTGATTTATTAAACTTTTCTGAACACGCCTAACAAATTCTAATCTGTCTAGCCCTTTTACAGAATGGGAGACCCAGGCAATATGTGGAGAATTAAAAATCACTTTCTATTACAACTTTATGTTTCTTGCAGCTGTCTGATAATCTCTTTTCAGATTTGCCCCTCCAATTCCCGCTGTCTATTGGGTGGACTATAAGTGGTCATCCTTTTCCCATTTCTCAATTCTACCCATATAGGCTCAGTACATGAGCCTTCTAGTCTGACCCTGTCTGACCACTGTTGTGAAGTTTTCCTTGACTAGCAATGCCATGCTCTCACCATTTCATTTCTCCACCACTCTATTGCCCCTGAAGCAATGGAATCCCAGATCACTGAGCTGCCAATCTGGCCCTCCTGTTACCAAATCTCACCAATGGCCACAATGTCATAATTCCACATGCCAATCCATGCTCCAAACTCGTCTGCCTTTGCACCTTGCATTGAAATAGATGTAATTCAAAATCTTAATCCCACTACGTATGACCATTTGACTCCTGTCTTTGTATACAGGCTTCACGTCAACATTTTCCATCCCCACTCCACCATCTGCTTTGGCACTCTGGTTCCCATCCTCCTGCAAATCTAGTTTAAACCCCCCCCTGGAGCAGCACCAGCCAACCTTCCAAGGATTTTAGTCTCCCTCCAGTTCAGATGCAATGAACTCTTATGTGCAATATAATATTGATTCCCTGTGATCCCTACCCTTTGTATAGGTTTTGGAGTATATCTGAGTGATTACATTGAAATATTTCTAACCTTTGAATTTACATATGATTCAGGTCTTCTCTGAGTGCAATTTCATTGCCCTTGGCTCTCTGAGTAGAAATGTTCCCATCCTGTCCTGTGGGGGGCTGGCCAAACGATGGCTTGTACCTGGCTGGAGAATGGGTTGGATTCTCATACATGACCGAAATGAGATCTTGACCAGAGAGGTGAGACTTAACCCACTGGAAAACTGGCATGAAAATTAGTGGATTTGTGCATTATGAGGAGGATACAGAGCTTGTGAGGAGATATAGAGATGTTAAGAATGGGCAAATACAGTGCATGGCAAATTTAATATTAATGACAAAACATGTTCAAAGGGTTGAATATCCTGCTCTTGCTTTTATTTTTTTCTAAGTTTCTAAACTCACCAAGTGCTGGAGCAGGATCACTAGAAGCTAACTAGAGTTGGGAGTTTAGTGACTGGGAAACTGACCTTTCATTATCATCATTCATGCGATGTGGGCATTAGAGGGTGAGTCAACATTTAATTACCCATCCCTAATAATCCGTAAGAAGGGGATGGTGATTTGCCTTCTTGAACCACTGTAAGTCCTGGGGTTTTGACCCAGCAATAGCGAAGAAATGGCAATACATTTCCAAGTCAGGATAACGTGTGGCTTGCAGGCCAACTTCCAGGTGGGTGTGTTTCGATGCTTTTGTTGCTCTTGTTTTCTAGCTGGTGGAGGTGGTGGGTTTGGAAGGTGCTGTTTAAGGAATCTTGGTGAGTTCCTGCAGTGTATTCTATAGATGGTACAAGCTACTGTGTCAGTGGTGGAACCACTATTGTATATATTTGTCATATGTAAATTACATGACCTTTCCTGGTTGACCCTGCTCTCACTGGCCTACTTAAGTTCAGTTTCTTCCCCATAAAGGCCGTCATGCCACAAGCCTGTCCCCAGTAAAGTGCGGGTGGAAGTGAGCGACCAACACAGGGATGCTGTCCATCTCTTGCAAATAAAAACCTTCAGTTTCGGCACCTTCAGTCTTTGTGCAATTGATTGTGACTCATTTATACTGTACGATGTCAAGCATGGAAGCCAAATGCAATATTAGCATTTATTTTGAGAGGAACACAGAACATTACAGCACAGTACAAGCCCTTCAGCACACGATGTTGTAGCAAACTATATAAACCTACTCAACAATCTAAACCTTCCCCACCACACACCCATAACCCTCTATTTTTCTTGCATTCATGTGCCTGGTCCCTATTGAACCACCTCCAGCACCAACCCTGGCAAAGCATTCCAGGCACAATTCATATTGGATATCGTTCAGGTCTTGTTGCATTGAGTTGTGGACTGTCTTGTAATCTGAGGACAATATCCTGAAATGCTGGAGGAACTAAGCAGGTCACACGGTATCCATGGAAAGCAACAGTCAGTCAACATTTCAAGCCTCACCCTTCATTCCTGATCAAGTGGAGGAAGATGACTCACACGGGGTAGAGTGGATGATTAGAAAATAAAAGCTGTGAATCTGATAAGAAGAGGTGACAATGATGGTATAAAAGAGTCCAGATTGAACCAAGGTTGGGGTGGGAGGAGAGAGCAGGATCCACTGGGGAGAAGGGGATGGAAAGGGATGAAACCAAAGAGGAAGGGGGGGATGATGATGGATAGGGGGCTGGGTAAGGGTGGTTTGGAAAGGGAACAAAAAAGGTAAGGGAAAGGAGGAAGAATGGAAGTGGTGGAAGAAGAGAGGGGACTCATTAATTGAAATTGGAAAACTCTATGTGCCACATTTACACCATGGGCTGGAGACTGCCCAGCCAAAATATGTGGTGGTGGAAAAGGCCCATGCCAGTCAGGTCGGTGTAGGAATGGAAAGGGTTCCATCTGTTCCTTCACCCTGTGTCTCATCCTCTACATGACCTTTCTTTTTCTTGTCTCTCTTTGTTCGGTATCTGCCAATCCACTGCCTTTGTCTGTAATGCTTCACCTCATTCAGATTCACCAAACCCACATGTGCCCTGATCCTCTCCTCCTACCTGTCCTCTTTACACCAGCCTCTCCCACATTCTCAGTCCTGATGAAGCACTGGGGCCCAAAGCCTCAATCATTCTTTTGCTCCCAGATTCTGCTTGACCTGCTGATTGTTCTTAGCTTCAGGTTCTAGCATCTGCAGTCTCCAGTAACCTTCATGTAAGCTAGTGACCAGAATTGCATTCATATCTCTTGCCGCAACCAAAATAACGATTTATGGAGCTCAAACACGACCACCCTCTTTTCATTGCTGTGAAGTGTTTGTACGTTCTCCCTGTGTCTGTGTAGGTTTTCCTTGGGGTCTCCGGTTCCAAAAACATATCAGGGGTGTCAGTCAACCGGGTGTAATTGGGCTGTATGGTCTCATAGGCCGAAATGGCCTGTTGCCGCGCTGTATGTCTAAATTTAAAAAAATCTCAGCCAATAAAGGCAAGATATCCTGGAGCCGACTTAACTTCTTTTATCTACCTGCCCCAAAACATTCAGCAATTGTGAACCTGAACTTCAAGATATTGCTGTTTCCTCACCCTTTCATTTATAACACTTCCTTTTTCCTTACTTGCCATCATCACATTCCTTACTTTTCTCCTCATTTGCCATTTTAATGTCCAATTTACCAGAAATATACCTGTAGCCTAGAACTTCTTACCATCAGCCACACTGGTATTTATGGTATAATTCATCTTTTTCTTTGGAGAAGTATAATTTTAAAATAAACTAATCCAACCTTCTATTCCAATAGATCCGACATGGCCTGGTCTGTTTGAGTCAAAGAATTCTTGGACCATGCACAATTGTACAAGGAGCACTGGAAAATATTTTGAACAAAACAACTCAAGAATTTTACGATGAAACCAATAGCATCCTGAAGGTAATGTTGAGCTCAGCTTCCTGGGCAGACTTGAAAAATTAGAGACATAGTTATGTAGTATGGAAACAGGCTGTCTCGCCCAATCATCCATGCTGGTCGCATTGCCCATTTAAGCCAGTCTCATTTGCCTGCATTTGTCTCATATTCCTTCAACCTTTTCCTATCTATATAGTTGTCCAAACGTCTTTTGAATGTTGCAATGATACCTGCCTCTACTTCCTCTGGCAGTTTTTAATGCACCACCATCCTCCACTCTATCATCATTCAGTCCTGCTCAGAGTGTTGATGGTTTAATTTGGGAATGGTTGTAACTGGATCAATTTATTATTTTCCTTGGTTAATGGTCCTGGGCAGTTGGATGCATGGAAAAAGCTGCTTGAGGAGGTGGGTATATTTACATTTGGGCAGATTCATGTCATGCAGCGCAGAAGCCGGAGACAAATTGAGTGAGACAGACCCAATATCAATGAGGAAAAGGGAAAACCTGGGAGAGGAAATTAACGTAATAACCTTAGTGTGACAAAAGAAGTAGAGTGGCACAAACCGATGAATTGAATAGGACTGTCCAGTAGTGAGTGTGGAGAATGAGAGTGGAGAAAAGCTATTCAACTGCAGAGTTAGCGAGAGAATCATACGGTGAGGAAGTGAGAAGGGACAGAGTGGGGAAGTGCAAGATTAATGTGCCAGGACATACTGCTGATGTGAGCATCCCAAATGGCAGATTCCTGGTGTGAAAGGGAAAGCTCCAGAGTTGTGAACTTGGGCCATCTTACAAACCAACCTCCCTCCATTCACTCTGTCTATACTTCTGACTGCCTCAGGAAAGCATCCAATATTTTAAAGGACAGATTCCACCCTCGTCGCACTCTCTTCTCCTTCCCCAAGTCCACTTCCATTGGACAGAAGACACCAGTATGAAAACACACACCTCCTGATTCAAGGACAGCTTCTTTCCTGCATTTATCAGACTCTGGTATAGACCAGCCCTCAGTACAAGATGATGCCTTGCACTTTTTAACTACATTTCTCCTTAATACTACACCCTTTATTCTTGTCATGTATACTTTCCCCTGCTCTGTTTAATCCTGCACTGCCTTTTGTACTATGTACAAGTTGGCTTGCCTGGTTAGTACATGAAACAAAATTTTTCCTCTTCATTTTAGTGCACAGAAAACAATTCAATTCAAACTAATTCATAAAACAGAGTAGGAATCAGGACAGACAGACTTGTACCAAGGGCATTTCAGAATGATGGCTTGGTCTGGGTTTTCCTGAAAATACACTATCAATAGACAATAAGTGCTAGAGTAGGCCATTTGACCCATCGAGCCAGCATCACTATTCACTTAGATCATGGCTGATTTTCCACTATCAATACCCTGTCCCTGCCTTCTCCCCAATAATTCCCCTGCCCATAAGAACCTTATCTAGCTCCCTCTTGAACTTATCCTGAGAACCCACATCTACCACCCTCTGAGGCAAAGCATTTCACAGACCAACAACTCTCTGGGTAAACATTTTTTTTCTCATCTCTGTCCTAAAGGGCCTTCCCTGTATTCTTAAACTATGGCCTCTAGTCCTAGTCTCCCCCAACATTGGGAACATGTAATCAGATTCTGTCATGTCCAATCCCTTAATAATCTTATATACCTCAATCATATCTCCCCTTTTCCTTTTAAATTCCAACGTATACAACCCCATACTTCAATCCCGCCATCCCAAGAACTAACCTCGTGAATCTACGCTGCACTCCCTCAATAGTGAGAATGACCTTCCTCAAATAAGATGACCAGAACTGGACACAGTACTCCAGACGTGGTCTCACCAGAGCCCAGTACAACTACAGAAAGGCCTCTTTACTCCTATACTCTATTCCCCTTTTTATGAAGGCTAACATGCCATTTGCCTTTTTCACAGCTTGTTGAACCTGCATGCTAGCTTTTAGTGACTGGTGTACAAGTACACCAAGATCACATTGCACTTCCCCATTCCCTAACTTGACTCTATTTAAATAATAATCTTCCTTCCTGTGCCTGCCACCAAAGTGGATAACTTCACATTTATCCACTTTAAAATGCATCTTCCATGCATCCGCCCACTCACCTAGCCTGTCCAAGTCCCCCTGCATTTTTATGACATCCTCCTCACACTTCCACCCAGTTTCATGTCAGCTGCAAATTTGCCAATGTTATTTATAATCATTATCTAAATCATTAATATATATGATAAACAACTGAGGACCCAGCACCGAGCCCTGTGGGACCCCACTTGTCTCATCCTGCCATCCCGAAAGTGACTCATTAATCCCTACTCTTTGATTCCTGTGTCAACCAATTTTCTATCCATGTCAGCTCCTTACCCCCAAAACCACGCTCTCTGATTTTGCTTACTAATCCCGTGCGGGACCTTATCAAAAGCCTTCTGAAAGTTCAAGTCCATCACATCCACTGGCTCACGTCCACCCTCCTCATCACAACCTTGAAAAATTTCAGAGGATTAATGAAGCATGATTTTCCCTTCAGAAATCTAGGCCAACTTGGAATGAGACTATTATTTGTCTAAGTGTTCTGTTATTTCTTCTTTTATAATAGATTCTAATATCTTCCCTACCACTGATGTCAAGCTAACTGGTCTGTAATTGCCTGTTCTCTCTCTCCCTCCCTCCCTTCTTGAAAAGCAGCGCATTAGCCACCTCCAATCCACAGGCGCCTCTCCTGAATCTAAAGAACACTGAAAAATGTCGACCAATGGGTCCACAATTTCAAGAGCAACCTCCTTAAGCACCCTGGGATGCAGTCCATCAGGCCCTGGGGACTCATCAGCCTTCAGTCCATTCAATCTACTTAAGACCACATGCTTCCGAATCTGGATTTCCATCAATTCATTCAATTGATTTTCATCAATTGAAGCGTGAATATTTTAAAGATTAAATGTGATTACAAGACATTGAAAGAAATTCTCTTTTCTTTCCTTAGTCCAACGCTGACCTGTGTTTCAATGCCCTTGCAATGGTTCCAGGCTTAAGACCAATCCGACCCTGTGGGACCATGTACATGATGGTGAGTTGGATCAATCTCCATGTCATGCAGGTTAATGAAACACCCCACTGCTGCTTTTCCCAGTATCTCCGATATGTTACTTTTTGTTTTGTTTCTAGGTTGGAATTGACATTGATGATTTTCCTGAATTCAAAAGTGACATCGACTTCACAGAACATTTGATTATGGAGCAGTCAGTTTTTTGCCTTCCTGCCACGGTAAATCATTTTCACATACAAGCTCCTGAACCTGGTCAAGAAATTAATTCAGCAGTGAGGCTGAAGGACACATTAGTCCCAGGATCTAGTGATCTCCTACTGCAATTAGACCACCCCAACACTAGAATTCACTTCAACGCTAGCAGAACCATGAGCTCGAATGCCCCATGAGGGCTCAAGTCTTTGTTTTACCGAGTGATGGGGTAACGTGGCTTGGAAATAGTCCGACCCAGTCCTTATCATCATGTTGGTGAGGGCAGCATAGTTAATGCAATGCTATTACAGAGCAAGTGACCTGGGTTCTGTAACGAGTTTGTATGTGTCCTCTGGGTGCTCCAGTTTCCTCCCACACTCCAAAATAACTTACAGGGTTTTTAGGTTAATTTGTGTGTTGGGTCAACACAGGTTCATGGTCTGGAAGGGCCTGTTACCATGTTGTACCTCTCCATTAGTAATAAAGAGTAGTTGGTACTAGGAGGCAGAAGGATGTGGAGCAGAGATGCATTTCAGATGGTGCAGGAGGTAATAAAGAGTAGTTGGTACTTGGAGGCAGAAGGATGTGGAGCAGAGATGCATTTTAGATGGAGCAGGTAGTAATAAAGAGTAGTTGGTACTAGGAGACAGAAGGATGTGGAGCAGAGATGCATTTTAGATGGAGCAGGTAGTAATAAAGAGTAGTTGGTACTAGGAGGCAGAAGGATGTGGAGCAGAGATGCATTTCAGATGGAGCAGGTAGTAATAAAGAGTAGTTGGTACTAGGAGACAGAAGGATGTGGAGCAGAGATGCATTTCAGATGGATAAAGAGTAGTTGGTACTAGGAGGCAGAAGGATGTGGAGCAGAGATGCATTTCAGATGGAGCAGGTAGTAATAAAGAGTAGTTGGTACTAGGAGGCAGAAGGATGTGGAGCAGAGATGCATTTTAGATGGAGCAGGTAGTAATAAAGAGTAGTTGGTACTAGGAGGTAGAAGGATGTGGAGCAGAGATGCATTTTAGATGGAGCAGGCACTGGGTTCTCCATTGCTCATCATTCCTATTACGGCCTGGTTATCATGTTTGCAATTTGATAAGGTCCCGCACAGGGGATTATAGGGTTGGGTCATACAACATGGAAACAGGCCCTTTGGCCCAACTTGCCTTTGCCTACCAAAATGTCCCACTCACACTCATCCTGCCTGCCTGCATTTGCCACATACCCCACACCTATCCTATCCATGTATTTGCTCATTTTTTTTATTAAACATTGCAATAATGGACACTTTATCTCATCTTGGAAAATTGGGAACAAGTGAATGAAGTGTTTGTGGATAATACATAAAAGACCTGGAGAAACTCAGCAGGTCCCATAGCGTCCAAAGGAGGCAAAGATATATAGCCAACATTTTGGGCTTGAGCCCTTTCTCAAAGTAGAACCAAAAAGCAGGCTGGCACCTAAATAAAAAGACAGATAGAGGAAAGAAGGGGCAGGGGGAGGAGCACAGGCCGAGAGGACATAGGTGAGCATGGATAGAGGGCAGGGGAGAAAAGCTGAGAATTGATTGGGGGTTGCTCTGTGAATGGAGAGCTAGAGGAAAGGAGACAGAGGGATGGGGAAAGAGAGATGAGTGGGGTGGTGGGAGGATGCTAATGGAAATTGGAGAAGTCTATGTTAATGCCATCTGATCAGAGGACGACAAGACAGAATGAGGTGTTTATGGTGCAAGGGGAGAGATTTAATAAAAACCTGAGAGGTAACATGTTTTACACAGAGGGGGTGTGGTTATGGAACAGGCTGCCAGAGGAGGTGGTCGAACCAAGTACTAATACAATGTTTCAGAAAAATTTGGGACGATTACATGGATAGGATGAGTTTAAATGGATATGGGCCAAACATAGGCAGGTAGGACTAATGTGCATTTTGTTCAGCAAGTTGGGTCAAAAATCTCTATCCCCTTTAACATCCCTCATCTCAACTTAAAACTGAGCCCTTCTAACAGTTCACTGTGGTGACTAATGGTATGCCTCAAGGATCAGTGCTGGATCAATTTTTGGTTCTATATTAATGATTTGGATGATAATGTGGTAAATTGGATTAGAAAATTTGCAGATGACACCAAGATTGGGGGTGAATGGACAACAAGAATGGCATTCCATTGTGCTTACAGCTCCCCCCCACCCCACTCCCCAAACCATATGTTGGATATATCAGTAATATTATTTTGAGAGATGTAGGTTCAATTATGTTACCTTGAAGGGTATGGGGTATATCAGAGCATTGCAGCAAGGGGTGCGGTATGGCATATATTAGAATTACAGTTAAAAGGAGTAGGATCTTGCATGTTACAATAGCGGTGCTGTATATATGAAAATGTTACAGTGAATTATGTGTATATAAGTATGTGGTTCACAGAGTTAGCAGTATCATGGCGGTGTGGAGTACAGAGGAGCTAACTGAAAACCACACTGGAAGTCAGTCACATATTGCATCGACAAATGTGATGGTTTTTTTTTTTTTTTTTTTTTTTTTTTAAATTTTTTATTTTTCACACCATAAATCACAATAGCCATGATATACACTTTTTCTTTTCCACACATTTACAGTGACTTTTTCTCCCTCCCCCCTCCCTCCTCCCAAGCCACCCCCCCATCCCTCCCCCCTCTCATCCATTTTAGTTATACAATCTAGGTTGCATTAATTCAGTTAGACAATGTTGTCATTCAACAAAAATACACCAGAAATTCTACTGAGTCCATTTTTTTCTTCTCTTCTCCTTCCATCAACTTAGGTAATGTTTGTTCCCGGTAGGTTTTCGCTATTGTATTTAATGTAAGGCTCCCATACTTGTTCGAATATTTCGATATTATTTCTTAAACTATATGTTATTTTTTCTAATGGAATACATTTATTCATTTCTATATACCATTGTTGTATTTTCAAATTATCTTCCAATTTCCAGGTTGACATAATACATTTTTTTGCTACAGCTAGGGCTATCTTAACAAATCTTTTTTGTGCATCCTCCAAGTCAATTCCAAATTCTTTATTTTTTATGTTACTTAGGAGAAAGATCTCTGGATTCTTTGGTATATTGTTTTCTGTTATTTTATTTAATATCTGATTGAGATCATCCCAAAATTTTTCTACTCTCTCACATGTCCAGATTGCATGAATTGTTGTTCCCCTTTCTTTTTTACATCGAAAACATCTATCAGATACTGTTGGGTCCCATTTATTTAACTTTTGCGGTGTAATGTATAGTCTGTGTAACCAATTATATTGTATCATACGCAGCCTCGTATTTATTGTATTTCTCATCGTTCCAGAGCATAACTTCTCCCATGTTTCCTTTTTTATCTTTATATTTAAATCTTGTTCCCATTTTTGTTTAGTTTTACCATTTGTTTCCTCATTTTCCTTTTCTTGCAGTTTAATATACATATTTTTTATAAATCTTTTGATTAACATTGTATCTGTAATCACATATTCAAGGTTACTTCCCTCTGGTAAACTCAAGTTGCTTCCTAATTTATCTTTCAAGTAGGATCTCAGTTGGTAATATGCCAGCGCTGTATCTCCCGTTATATTGTACTTATCTCTCATTTGTTCAAAGGATAAGAATCTACTTCCTGAAAAACAATTTTCTATTCTTTTAATCCCTTTTTTTTCCCATTTTCTAAAGGCAAGGTTGTCTATTGTAAAAGGGAGTAGCTTATTTTGCGTCAATATTAGTTTTGGTATTTGGTAATTTATTTTATTTCTTTCTACATGTATCTTCTTCCATATATTGAGGAGATGGTGTAATACTGGAGAAGTTCTATGTTGTACCAATTTTTCGTCCCATTTATATAATATGTGTTCAGGTATCTTTTCCCCTATTTTATCTAATTCTAGTCTCGTCCAGTCTGGTTTTTCCCTTGTTTGATAAAAATCTGATAGGTACCTTAATTGTGCGGCTCTATAATAATTTTTGAAGTTTGGCAATTGTAAGCCTCCTTGTTTATACCATTCTGTTAATTTGTCTAGTGCTATCCTCGGTTTCCCCCCTCTCCATAAAAATCTCCTTATTATTTTCTTTAACTCTTTGAAGAATTTTTCTGTCAGTTGTATTGGCAATGCCTGAAATAAGTATAGTATCCTTGGAAAAATGTTCATTTTAATACAGTTTATCCTTCCTATCAGTGTTAGTGGTAGCTCTTTCCAATGCTCTAAATCGTCCTGTAGTTTTTTCATTAGTGGATTGTAATTGAGTTTATATAATTGGCCTAGATTTTTGTTTATTTGCACACCTAGGTATCTTATTGCCTGCGTTTGCCATCTGAATGGGGATTCCTCCTTAAATTTTGAGAAATCCGCGTTATTCATAGGCATTGCTTCACTTTTATTTACGTTTATCTTGTATCCCGACACTTCTCCATATTCCTTCAATTTCTTATATAGTTCTTTTATTGATAGTTCTGGTTCTGTTAAGTACACTATCACATCATCCGCAAACAGACTGATTTTATATTCCCTGTCTTTTATTTTTATTCCTTTTATATTATTATCTCTTCTTATCGATTCTGCTAGTGGTTCTATAGCTAGCGCAAACAATAATGGTGATAGTGGGCATCCCTGCCGCGTTGACCTGCTTAAGTTAAATTGCTTTGATACATGTCCATTTACTGTCACTTTCGCTAACGGTCCCTTATATAATGCTTTAATCCAATTAATATACTTCTCCGGTAAACTGAATTTTTGCAATACTTTGAACAAGTAATTCCATTCTACTCTGTCGAAGGCCTTCTCTGCGTCTAAAGCAACTGCTACTGCCGGTGCTTTATTTCCTTCTACTGCATGAATTAAGTTAATAAATTTACAAATATTGTCTGTTGTGCGTCTTTTTTTGATAAATCCAGTTTGGTCTAAATTTACCATTTTCGGTACCTGTTCTGCTAATCTGTTCGCTAATAGTTTAGCTATTATCTTATAATCTGTGTTTAGCAAAGATATTGGTCTATATGACGCTGGTGAGAGTGGATCTTTCCCTTGTTTTAGTATCACTGTAATTATTGCTGTTTTACATGAATCTGGTAAGTTTTGTGTCTCATCAATCTGGTTGATTACATCCAGGAGGGGCGGTATTATTAGGTCTTTAAATGTTTTGTAGAATTCTATTGGGAGTCCATCCTCTCCTGGTGTCTTATTATTTGGTAAATTTTTTATTATCTCTTGTATTTCTACTGTTCCAAATGGTTCTGTTAATTTATTTTGTTCCTCTATTTGTAGTTTTGGTAGTTCAATTTTAGTCAAAAATTCATCTATTTTCCCTTCTTTCCCTTCGTTTTCGGTTCGGTATAATTGTTCATAGAATTCTCTGAAGTTTTCCTTAATTTCTTTTGGATTATATGTAATTTGTTTGTCTTTTTTCCTTGTTGCCAATACCGTTTTCTTAGTTTGCTCTGTCTTAAGCTGCCATGCTAGGATTTTGTGTGTTTTTTCCCCTAGTTCATAATATTTCTGTTTTGTCTTCATTATATTCTTCTCCACCTTATATGTTTGTAATGTTTCATATTTTATTTTTTTATCCGCCAATTCTCTTCTTTTGGTTGTATCTTCCTTTATTGCTAATTTTTTTTCTATGTTTATTATTTCCCTTTCCAACTGCTCTGTTTCCTGATTATAGTCCTTCTTCATCTTGGTTGCATAACTTATTATTTGCCCTCTAATGAATGCTTTCATTGCGTCCCATAGTATAAACTTATCTTCCACTGATTCCGTATTTACTTCAAAGTACATTTTTAATTGTTTTTCAATAAATTCTCTAAAATCCTGTCTTTTAAGTAGCATGGGGTTTAATCTCCATCTATACATTCTTGGAGGGATGTCTTCTAGCTCTATTGCCAATAACAGGGGTGAGTGGTCCGATAATAGTCTAGCTTTATATTCCGTTTTCCTAACTCTCCCTTGTATGTGGGCTGATAACAGGAATAGGTCTATCCTTGAGTATGTTTTATGTCTAGTCGAGTAGTATGAGTATTCCTTTTCTTTTGGGTTTTGTTTCCTCCATATGTCCACAAGTTTCATTTCTTGCATTGATTTAATTATAAATTTGGTTACTTTGTTCTTCCTGTTAATTTTTTTCCCCGTTTTATCCATATTTGGATCCAAATTCAGATTGAAATCCCCTCCTATTAGTATGTTCCCTTGCGTATTAGCTACCTTCAAAAAGATATCTTGCATAAACTTTTGATCTTCTTCGTTAGGTGAATATATATTAAGTAGATTCCAAAGCTCTGAATATATCTGACATTTTATCATAACATATCTCCCTGCTGGATCTATTATTTCCTCTTCTATTTTAAATGGCACATTTTTGCTAATTAATATAGCCACTCCTCTTGCTTTTGAATTATACGATGCTGCTGTTACATGTCCTACCCAATCTCTCTTTAATTTCTTGTGCTCCAATTCAGTTAAATGTGTTTCTTGGACAAATGCTATATCTATTTTTTCCTTTTTCAGTAAATTTAGTAGTTTCTTCCTTTTAATTTGGTTATGTATTCCATTAATATTTAGAGTCATATAGTTCAGCGTAGCCATTTTATATTTTGTTTATCTTCTCTTTCCGTTTTTCCATCATTACCTTTCCTCCTTTTCCATTTCTGTTTTCTTATTTTCAACTCTTTACCAGACAACATTCCTACAACATCCAACATTTTCCTTATTCTCCTATTTCTATCTTCTTTATCCCCAATCTCCCCTTCCCCTCCTGAGTTGCCCTTTAGACAAATGTGATGGTTAACGAGAAATCTACAGTGTAGGACTTCGATCAATTCATTTCCTTGCAGGCTATGATTATCACTCTCAACTAGCTATAGTTTTGTCTAACATAATGCATTGGCAAATTATCACCCATGCCAGAATTCTCTTCCTGATCTGGTATGGCCTATACATCATCCCAGTGTGTATCCGAGTACTGGACTGCAGTCTCCAGGTGTACTTCCCCAAAGGAGTTAATCTTCTTTATCTACATCAAAACTATGGAAATAGGAGACAACCAACTGCCCCCCCCCCCCCAAGCCAGTCCTGCTTTACAGTGGGCACTGTTTGACCTGTTGAGCTTCTCCAGCATTTTGTCTTTTGACTTCAACCATGGTGTCTACAGATTTTTGTGATTTACTTATGCTTTACAATGATCATGGTTGATCTGCAGAGGCATCAGTTCCTCTGAACAAATTTACCAATCTTTCAAAAATGTATCTACCTCCCCTTTCAGTGCTCTGAGTCACCTAGCTTGTACACCCTCTGGGAGAAGAGAATTCTTCGAGGTTCACCATCCTCTGTCTGAATCGTTTACCTCTTCCATCTGTTCTAGTTTGTGGGTATCCAGAAGGAGGAATTGATTGGAATGTTTAACACTCTCATCTTCCATTTGTAGTGCTTCGAGTATCCAAACTTCTTCAGAGTGATTCTGACAGTGCCAGAGAACTTGATGATGGAAGCGTGCAACCGTATCCGTACCTTCTGCGAGCACCATTTCCAGTCACAAGAACACAGCAGTGTACCCGATAGTGAATGTTATAAGTGATTGTACGTTATGCTTACTACATTACTGTTAAAGCAGGGTATGTGTTTCAGTCCTACCGATTTAAATCAATCCTAATGGAACTTAAACATTTCTGTACAGAGTTTAATGTATTATTTATACAAAGTAATTCATAGGAGTTTAATCTGTACCATGTAGATTTTGTCAAATGTGTTCAGGAAAATTTCCATAATTAATATATTAATGCCCCGAGAGAGTGCAATACTTGATCTCCATTAGGGATTGAAACAGGACAGGTGATGGAAGTGTGTGTGTAAGGGAACACTTTGGATCCAATCTGCTCACAATACCATTAGTTTCAAGATAATTGTGGAAAAGGATAGGACTGGTCATCGGGTTGAGATGCTAAATTGGAGAAAGGCCAATTCTGATGGTATCAGAAAGGCAAGCGTGGATTGGAACAGGTTGTTTCTGGCAAAGGTGTGCGTAGGAAGTGGGAGGCCTTCAACATAGTTTGTATGGTTTTAGAATTAAAGGCAAGACTAACAGTATAAAGAACCTTGGTTTTTGAAAGATATTGAAGGCATGGTCAAGAAGGAGGGGCATAGCAGGTATAACCAGCAAGGAACAAATTAAATATTTGAGGAGTAAAAAAAATGCAACACAAAAAAAAAAAATCAGGAGGGCTAAAAGAAGTCATGACGTTGCTCTGGTAGACAAGGCGAAGTAAATTCCAAAAGGCTTCTTCAGATACATTAAGAGTGAAAGGATAGCAAGGGATAAATTTGGTACTCTTGAAGATCAGAATGATCATCTATTCATGAAACAAAGAGAGGAAGACCTTCAGTGAATTTTTTGCACCTGCATTTACTTGGGAGACAGAGTCTATAAAAGTGAGGCAATGAGGTCATAGACTCTATGCAGATTACAGGAGGAGCTGCTTGCTGTCTTATTAAGGCAAATAAGGATGGATAACTCTCCAGGACCTAACAAGAAATTCCTTCTGACTTTGAGGAAGGCTACTGCAGAAATTGCAGGGTCCTAGCAGAGGTATTTAAAATGTCCTTAGCCACAGGTGAAGGGCCAGATGATTGGAAGAGAGCTAATACTGTTACATTGTTTAGAAAAGCTCTAAGAATTATCTGGGAAATTTTTCTTTGGCTTGGCTTCGCGGACGAAGATTTATGGAGGGGGTAAAAAGTCCACGTCAGCTGCAGGCTCGTTTGTGGCTGACCAGTCCGATGCGGGACAGGCAGACACGATTGCAGCGGTTGCAAGGGAAAATTGGTTGGTTGGGGTTGGGTGTTGGGTTTTTCCTCCTTTGCCTTTTGTCAGTGAGGTGGGCTCTGCGGTCTTCTTCAAAGGAGGCTGCTGCCCGCCAAACTGTGAGGCGCCAAGATGCACGGTTTGAGGCGTTATCAGCCCACTGGCGGTGGTCAATGTGGCAGGCACCAAGAGATTTCTTTAGGCAGTCCTTGTACCTTTTCTTTGGTGCACCTCTGTCACGGTGGCCAGTGGAGAGCTCGCCATATAATACGATCTTGGGAAGGCGATCTGGGAAATTATTGGCCAGTGAACATGACATCAATAGAGGATAAGTTACTGGAAGATAGTCTAAAAGATCAGATATACAACTGTAGACAGGGGCTGATTTGGAATAGCCAATATGGCTTTGTGCATGGTAGGTCATGTCTAACCAATAGTTTTTCAAGGTTACCAGAAAAGTTGATAGAAGGAAAGGCAATGGATGTTGTGTACATGGTCTTCAATAAAGCCTTTGACAAGGTCCAGGATAAGAGGTTGTTCAAAAAGGTTCAGTTGCTTGGTATTCAGAATGAGCTAATAAATTAGACACCGGCTTTGCAGAAGAAGCCAGAAAATGGTAGTAGAGCACTGCCTCTCTGACTGGAGGCTGGTGACCAATGGTGTGCCTCAGGGATCAGTGCTGGGTCCCATTGTTGTTTATCTTTATCAATTATCTGGATGATAATGTGCTAAACTGGATCACCAATTTCGAGATTAGGGTATAGTGGACAGTAAGGAAGGCTTTCAAAGATTGTAATGGGATCTGGTCCAGCTGGAAAAATGGTCTAGATAGAAATTAATGTGGACAAATGTGAGGTGAAGAACACTGGGAGGACAAAGCAGGATAGGACTTGCACATTTATTAAATGGTAGATCACTATTGACTGCAGTAGAACAGAGGCACCTGGGAAGAAATAATTATGACAGATGAATGCATGGCACAGTATTTGGTGTGATGGGGGAATTCCTGTTTGTTGATCATTGGGACCAGCTCTAGGAAGATATGATCTGTATGAAAGGATTGGGTGCACCTGAATTGGAGAGGGACCAATATCCCTGTGGCCAAGAAGAGAGCTATTGGGGAAGGGTTTAGACCCTGTTTTTTAAAACTTTCTCAATATTCACTCCACGGGCCGTTATTCCTTTTACTACCTATGCCATTGCTACCAATGTGTACAACTTTGGGGTTCTCATCCTAATGAGAATGTTTTGCAACTATCTGAAGATATCCTTGAACCTGCAGCTGGTAACACGTTATCTTGGAATCTTCTTTATAGCAACAGATCTCCTTCCTTTCATTATCTCTGTGAAATCTCCCATCTACAGACAGTCCTGCTCGACATCAGAGCTGGTTATGGTGCTATCGACCCTACTGCTGCTCTACCCAAAAGGTCATTGCCTCCAAAATTATTCAGAATGGTAAATGCATTATTGAGGGTTTTCCTGTTCTCTCTGCCTATGTTATGTACCTGTGTGGCTGCAGCAAGAATGTTGATGCATCTGTAATTGTATTTATGTATATGACAATAAACTTTCGTACTCGTATCTCCACTACCTTGCTCAATGGTCATCCATTTCTTCCACCTGAATCTTAGATGCGACCACCTCACTAAACCTCCTCTCCATGATGCTCTCAGAATTCTAGAAGCATCTAAGCCCAACTGCAGCTCCAGCCACCAGACGTGGTCAATCAGCAGCTTCCTGACATACCTGGGAAATTTTCCTTACTGTCAGCTGATTTCTGTCCCCATCTCAGAAGATAAACTATCGACAGATATCTTCAACCCACCCACCAATTCCCAGTTACCTTGATAACACCTCTTACAACTCTGCCTCCTGTAACAATTCAAATCCTTTCTCTTAATTTCTCCGTTGCATCTGTTCCCAGGATAAGGTCTTCCATTCTAGAAAACATGACTTCCCTTCTATTGTCATCAACTCAGCTCTCAATATTTCCTGCACATCTGTCCTGACTACTTCCACCCCAAGCCACAAAAAGGACAGGATTCCACATCCGCCAGTGCCACCCCACCAACCACCACATTACTGCCATCTATCATGGGATCCCACCACCAGACACATTCCCCTCTCTGCTTTCTGCAGGGACCATTCCTTCCACTTACCCCTTCTCACAAATTACCTACTCGGTTACTATCTCTGTGACCACAAGAAATGCTACACAGTCCCTCCAAGTGTATCAACCCTTCATTTGTGAATCTGTACAGGTCATTTATGGGATCCGGTGCTCTTGATGTGGCCTTCTCTACATCAAAAATACCAGATGTAGGGGAGACTAGACCAAGTCTGAGAAATCATTTTATTGAGCACATTTGCATTGTCCTCTTCAACAACAAGAACAATGGCTAAAGTGGCTAACCATTTTAATTCCCCACACTATTGCCATACTGACATCAATCCATTGCCTCATATACTGCTAAACAAAGGCCACCTGCAAATCGGAGGAACAACACCGTACATTCTGTCTTGGCAGACTCCAACATGACAGCATTAACATCAACTTTTCCAATTTCCATTAAACCCTCCCAGTACTATTGCTGGGTTTGCCCAAGACTAAGAAACTCTTTCATCAGTGTTCCTCAGTAACAACTGCTTTGTCAAACAAGATTTTATAAAGGTTAGGACATGTTGCTAGCACGATGCAATGAGATGCTTTTTCCTAGTGGCTCTGAACATTTCTCACAGTATTTCCCCTTTAACCTTTTGAGAAATCTATCCCATTTTCAGCATACATTTTCCTAAGCCCTTTGAAAAATACAACTTTCAATTTTGATTCTGTCACTACCCTTCATTTGTCAGCAGCTTAAACTCCATGCCTAGTTATTTTAAGTATGATAAAAATGAGAGGAGTTTATAACAAAGAAATAATTGTGGTAATTTTAATCTTCAGAAAGAATGGTCGAATCAAATTGGCACAAGTAGTTTCAACGAAGCGCTTATCGTTATGACAAAAGGTCATTAACCCAAAACATACTATCTGCACGGGTACTTCCTGACATGCTGAGCATTTAGTGTTTCCCATTCCTCTTTAACCAGGGTCCAGAGTCTTCTGTTGCCTTGGCACTTATGTTTATTAATGTGTGAGGGTCTCTGCCTACACCACCCCTCTTCCCTTGACAGTGCATTCCAGATCTCATCAACCTGAGTGAAAAAGTGCTTCTTTAGATCCTCAAACCTATTATCCTTCACCTTTACACACCTCTGCCATGGGGAAAGGTTTCCTCCTGTCTATTTCATGAATGTATTTCCCTTGATACAGGTGCCTAGTTGCCTGATTTATTTTAAGCCTCTACTGTCTGGGGCTTGAAAACAATCATCATTGTTTCCAGCTGCTTGATTCATCCAAACTAATTTTAGCTCTATTTTTTAAAGTCTCCTCTATTGCCTTTTTCTAATTCCTTATGGGTAATACCCATTTGGCCTATGTTTTTCTTAATAAAAGTATTCTGGAATATTTCACTTCCAGCCTTAGACATTTTACCAATGTAATGTATTCAGATAAAAAGTTTCCAATTTTTTTAACCATTTTCTACTGTTGGCTAATTGTAGGATACATCTTCAACTGCATCTTTGAAATTCTCTAACCCAGAGGTGTGTGAATGTTTTTGTTGCATCACCTCAAATATATAATTAATAGATTTTTGGAGACATAAGGGAGGTGGATCAGGCAATGAGCGTAGACTTGAGATACAGACAGGATTGGCTATGATGTTGAATATACATGTGGGCAACTGGTCACGTTTTACTATCTTGGTTTTCGGCAGCTCTAATAGCCTGAGCAGTCTTCCCTAACCTAATCACCATTAATCACAATACCCTAGCTATTTACTCTTCACACATACAAGTGAGGTGTCTAACCCCTGTTACCATTTCAGTAGATATCTGAGGCCTTGCCATTCTTCTGAAGAAGTAAACAAATTCTCCATCCGTTCCCATTTCAGTTACCCATCCCATTCCCTTAATAACATGTCTGTCCACGGTCTCATCCACTGCCAGACTGAGACCTCCTGCAAATTGGAGGAACAGCACGCCATCTTCCATCTGGACATCCTTCCCCACCCCCCACCACTTCCCCCAGCTATCTCCCTTTGTCTCCTTTCACACAGACAAAATCAATTCTCACCTCACTAATTAACACCTTTGGTCTGGACTCCTCCCCCAGCCAGCACTTTCTCTTTTCTGAGATTTCCTATTTTTTTGCTTATTCCTTGAAGAAAGGGCTCAGGCCCGAAAAATCAGCAATCTATCTCCTACGGGCACTGCAAGGGTTCCTCCAGCATTGCAGGGTGTTTTTATAACAATTCTCCGTGTAGTCTATCTAATGATGTACAACATTCTGGATAACTGCAGCCCAGTCATGAATCAGAGACGCTCGCCAGATCTGGACTCTTCTTACTCAGTCTGTTTAAAGTTAACGTAAAAGGGCACAAGTCTCTCTGGGGTAGTTTGACCCTAGTGTTTTGTTATTTCACCCTTGAAATGCTGAATGAACTTCCTCCTTCCCAACGAGGAATTGTCTGTCAGAGAATGATTAACGACCGCTGGCTTCAAAACTACCAGGACCTCTGGCTGATGAAAAACAAATGAAGCAGGAATAAAGATCTCTGAATCCCAGGTAGAATAGGGGAGCAGCAAAAAATTATTTTATTTTAAGGCTGTCAATCAATGAAAAAAAGGAAATCCAACAATCTTTACAGAATTGGGACCAGGTACAAAGGGTGTTTCTGAGCTTTGTAATGTGTGAAGGTGATGCTGGGATTTGGCTGCCAGAAGCCAATGAACTGCACCAGGTCTTCAGCAAAACAAATAAACATCAGCTTTAAGTCAGCTGGTGAAGTGGCAGGCAACTGCAAGTCCCTCCCTCCCAACCTTGTGGCAATTGCACCTGAAGCTAGTTTCACTCTCGGGCAGACAATTCCACTCTGTTTCAGAAGTAGTAATCAACTGGAAGATTCAGTTTAAGAGAAGATTCAGCCTTCCTGTCCAAAATCTTCAGTAAATTTCTTCACCTTGTGAAGATCCTCAGCATTGACAGTAGGCCGAGTGGTTGCCTGTGAACGGAGCATGTCAGCCTGCAAGGATAAGCCAAAACATATGGGGGTTAGAAGTCAGCAGTGATGCAAACCATGACCAAAGCTTATCTGATTTACACTCCAAGATCCTCAGCTACAAATTTTGTCCAGATTGCATGCTCCAACTCCCAATTGAGGCTGTATCAGGAGGGAGTGAAAGAACAAGAAGTCCTGGCAGTCAAGCCATAGAAGGTGGGTGAGGAAAGACACCAAACTGCAGATCCCAGGGCTGGGCATGGTAGAAGAATTAACTGATGGATTTCTGACAAAGGGACACTTAACCTCAGATTGCAGAGGAATTGAGTGGGGCAGGACACCTGAGACTCAGGAGAGAACAGGGGGACACTTGTAAGCAAAAGGAGAATACATTATCTGCATAAGAACATAGTTTTGAAACTGGTCAGCCAAAAATTACAACTCTTCTAAATCCAGCACCCCTCACACCCGAGAGCAGGGGTGGCCAACCTTTTTATTTGAATTTTTTTTATTTAGACATACAGCACGGTAACAGGCCATTTCAGAGTCCTTTCCATCCAATTAACCTTCACCCCCGGCATGGACTCGTGGGCCGAAATGGCCTGTTACTGTGCTGCATGTCTATATTAAAAAATAAAAATTAAAAGGTTGGCCACCCCTGCCCTAGAGTATTATCTGCTAGAATGGCCTAAGCGTTATAAAGTGATAGAATTATACAACACAGAAATAGGCCCTTGAGCCTAACTTATCCCTGCCATAGTCAAGTTTTTGTGTCTTCTGTCCTCTCCTACTGACTACATTAAAAAAAATTACATGAGGTGAAAAGAAAACAAGGTTTTCACAAGTGTGCTCTGGTTCCCCCATGGGGGTGGGGAGGTGACCCTGAGCCCCTGTTAAGAATGGCTGCACTATAGCACAGAAACAGGGCCTTGGGTCCATTTAATCTGCGAAAAACTATTATTCTTCCCAGTCTCATGTGTACCCAAACCACAGCACTCCATATCCCTCCCATCCATGTACTCATCCAAATTATGCTTACATGTTGAAATCAAGCCCATATTCACCTCTTTGCATGAAGAGGTTCCCCTTAATGTTTCATTTAAACATTACACATTTTACCCTTAACCCATGTCCTCTAATTCTTGTCCAACCAAATGTCAGAGGAAAAAGCCTGCTTGCATTTATTCTTTACTGATCATAATTTTGTGTGCCTTTATGAAATCCCACTCATTCTCTGACACCCCAGGAAATGAAGTCCTAACCTATTGAACTTTTCCCTGTAACTCAACTCCTTGAGTCTTGGCAACATCTTCTGCACTCTTTCCACCTTATTGATACATTTTCTGTTAGGTACATGACTAAAACTATATTCTAAATTTGGCCTGTCCAATGTATTTTACAACATAAACATAACATTCTAACTTCTATACTCAATATTTTGATTTATGAAGGCTCACGTGTCAAAAGCATCTTTAGAATTCTATCTACCTGTGAAGCAACTTTATATATCTGTATTCCCAGATCCCTCTGTTCGACTGCACTCCTTAGTGCACTACCGTTTACTTTATATGTCTTCCTGTTTTTAGTCCTCTCAAAATGCAACACCTCACACTTGTCCACATTAAATTCCATCTGCCATTTTGCAGCCAATTTTTCCAGCTGGTCCAACTCCTGCTGCAAGCTTTGAAAGCCTTCTTCACAGTCTACTATGCTTCCAATTATTGAGCCATCTGCAAACTCTATGATCCAATTTACATTATAGATGTCAAACATCAATGGACCCAGCTCCAATCCCTGAGGCACACCACTAATCAATGCCCTCCAGTCAGAGAGGCAGTCCTCTTCTCCCATAAAGCCAATATTTAAAATTTAAAAAAAAAAATTTTCACACTATGAACCATATTAACCAAAATACACACAAATATTTCCCTCTTGAATATACACAATGTCATTTTCTCCCCTTTTCCCCCTCCCTTCCCTCCCACCTCCCTCCAAACCCATTAAACGTTCAACATATACAATACAATAAACCCATTAAACAATGTCATTTAATCTGTGAAAAACTATTATTCTTCCCAGTCTCATGTGTACCCAAACCACAGCACTCCATATCCCTCCCATCCATGTACTCATCCAAATTATGCTTACATGTTGAAATCAAGCCCATATTCACCTCTTTGAAAATTCACCACAATGAAAATAAACAAAAAAATTGTGTCATCTACTTTTACACACTGGGTCAGTTCATTTCGTCTTCTTCTCATTCTATCATTTTAGGGGGTGGAGGTCCGCAGTAGGCCCTCTCTGTTGTGTTCCATGTACAGTTCCCAAATTTGTTCAAATAATGTGATGTTATTTCTTAAATTATATGTTATTTTTTCCAATGGAATACATTTATTCATTTCTATGTACCATTGCTGTACTCTCAGGCTCTCTTCTGATTTCCAGGTTGACATTATACATTTTATACATTTTTTTGCTACAGCAATTTTGGTAGTTTAATTTTAGCTAGAAATTCATCTATTTTGTCTTCTTTCCCTTCAATCTTAGTTCAGTAGAATTCCTTAAAGTTTTCATTAATCTCTGTTGGGTTATATGTAATTTGTTTGTACTTCTTCCTTGATGCCAATATCATTCTTTGAGCTTGTTCTGTTTTAAGCTGCCAAGCCAGTATTTTGTGCATTTTTTCTCCTAGCTCGTAATACTTCTACTTTATTTTCATTATGCTCTTCTCCACCTTATACGTTTGTAGTGTTTCGTATTTTATTTTTTTGTCCGCCAATTCTCTTCTTTTTGTGGTAGTTGCTAGTTTGTTGCTAGTTCTTTTTCTGTACTTACTATTTCCCTTTCCAGCTGTTCTATTTCCCAATTGTTGTCCTTTTTCATCTTAGTTACATAACTTATTAACTGCCCTCTGATGAAGGCTTTCATTGCATCCCATATTATAAATTTGTCTTTCACTGATTCCGTATTTATTTCAAAGTAATTTTAATTTGGCGCTCGATAAATTCTCTAAAATCTTGTCTTTTAAGTAGCATGGAGTTTAATCTCCATCTATATGTTCTTGGTGGGATGTCCTCCAGTTCTATTGCTAATAACAGGGGTGAGTGATCAGATAACAATCTAGCTTTATATTCCGTTTTTCTAACTCTTCCTTGGATATGGGCTGACAACAGGAACAAGTCAATCCTTGAGTATGTTTTATGCCTACTCAAATAATATGAGTATTCCTTCTCCTTTGGGTGTTGTCTCCTGCATATATCCAAAAGTTACATTTCCTGCATTAATTTAACCATAAATTTGGCTACTTTGTTCTTTCTACTAGTATTTTGTCCAGTTTTATTCATCTTTGAATCCAAATTAAGGTTAAAGTCCCTCCTATCAATATATTCCCTTGCGTATCTACAATCTTCAAAAAAATATCTTGCATAAACTTTTGATCCTCTTCATTAGGTGCATATATATTGACCAAATTCCAGAGTTCTGAATATATCTGACACTTTATCATTACATACCTCCCTGCTGGATCTATTATTTCCTCCTCTATTTTGATTGGTACATTTTTATTGATTAATAAAGCTACACCTCTGGCTTTTGAGTTATATGATGCTGCCGTTACGTGCCCTACTGTTAGGTCTGCTTTGTTCATGAATGAGTGAGACAAACACCAGACTGAGTCGAAATCAGGGTTCTTTGTTCTTTATTACCGGATTGTAACACTTGCGACTAACAATGTTAGTCAGAGAATGCATTCTGCCGTTATCAGCAAAATGGTGATTTTTTATACCCTTGGATACATGCTTAGAACATCATCATATCATTACTTGTCCAATGACTAAAACTGTTGCTATCCTTTCCCTGCTAGCTTCCTGCCTCTCAATCCATCAATGTCTCTCTTATCTTGTAAGTACAAGGATGCATTCACATCTTGTTACAGCCCTGTACAGGGTAACTCCTTACACATTCCCATCTCATGATGTTTTACCTTACACTACCCAGTCTCTCCTTAATTTCTTGTGCTCCACTTTAGTTAGATGTGTTTCCTGCATGAATGCTATATCTATTTTTTCAGTAAATTTAATAGCCTCTTCCTTTTGATTTGGTTATGTATTCCGTTAATATTTATAGTCATATAGTTCAACATGGCCATCTCATACTTTGTTTACATCTCATTTACGCTTCCTCACCTCCACTTTTCCTCATTTCCATTTCTTGGTTTTCAACATTCCCGTTGCTTTCTTTATCTTCCAGCTGGGGGCCCTGCCATCAGGCCTCTCTCAGCTGTTTGTGCTGTAGTTTCACTCCACAGCTGGTCCCCCCTCCTGTCAGTGTTCTCCTTGTCATGCGCTCCGTGAGCCATTTTTACAGTCCCGTGGTCGGTGGGTCGTGACCCTGCGGGGTCCTCTTTCCACGGTGGGTCCCTGCTTTTTCGTGCAGGTAAGGTCTTCACCTTTCTCTTCCGGCGTCTTTCTTTCTTCTTTTCTTCCCGTTGTTTTTGGCTTTTCTTTCTTAGGTGCCATTTTCTCCACATCTTTATTTTTTATTTGCTGAGATTAGTGTGTCTGGGGCTTTGCTTTTTCTTCACTTTTTTCCTTCTTTTCTGGAGAGGGCTGGTATTCTCCTACCGGCCACTACTCCATCACGTGACTCCTCCCCATAAAGCCAATGTTTAATCCAATTTACGACCTCATCCTGAATACCAAGTGACTGAACTTCCTGATCAACTCCCATGCGCGACTTTGTCAAAGGTCTTACTAAAATCCATGTAAAGTCATAGACAACACCTTTGGCCTTTCCTTCATCAACTTTCCTGGTAAGCTCCTTGAAAAAACTCTGTAAGATTGGTTAAATACAACCTACCTTACACAAAGCCATGCTGACTATCCAAAATCATTCCCTGTCCATCCAAATACTTGTATATCCAATCTCACTGAATACCTTCCAATAACTTACCACTACTGACATTACTCACCAGACTATAATTTACCAGATTATTCTTAGTACTTTTTAAAAGAAAAACGACAGAACAACATTAGCTATCCAATTCTCGGGTATCACACCCATGGCTGAGGATGTCTTCAATGCCTCAGCCAGAGCCCCTGCCATTTATACACATTAAGCCTCCTTCAAGATCTGAGGGAATATCTTGACAGGCCCTGGGGATTTATCCACCCTTATTTGTCTCAAGGCAGCAAGTATTTCCTGCTGTTTAATCTGTACAGTTTACATGACCTCACTGCTTATTTGCCTCATTCCTACAATCTCTGTATCCATCTCCTGAGTAAACAGATCAAAAAATCTCCCTGATCATCTTACTCTGATCTTCAAGAGAATCAATTTTGCCCCTTGTTATCCTTTTGATCTTAATATCTGTAAAAACCCTTTGGAATTTCGTTCACCTTGCCTGCCACATCAAACTTGCATCTTTTTTGCCTTCCTGCTTTCTTTGCAAGTTTTTCCTTACATTTTTTAAATGCACCTCAAGTATCTCATCTTCTCCTTGATGCCCATACCTGCTATTCACTTATTTCTTCTTAACCAGATCCTCAATATCCCTTGAAAATCATGGTTCACTATGCCCGTTAACTTTGCTTTTAATTCTGACAGGAATATATAAACTCTTAAAATTTCATCTTTGATGACCTCCCACTTACCAAGCACATTCTTGCCAGAAAACAACCTATCCCAATCCACACTTTCCAGATCCTTTCTCATTCCCTCAAAACTGTCTTTTGCTAATTTTGAATCACAACCTGAGGACTGGAACAATCCTTTTTCATAATTACCTTGAAGCTAATGGCATTATGATTACTGGGCCAAAAGTGTTCCACTACACACACTCCCATCCATCATCAGTCCTGTCTCATTCGCCAATAGGAGATCAGGTATTGCACCCTGTCTAGTTAGGATTGTATATTGATTTAGGAAATTTTCCTGACTACATTTGACAAACTCTAACCCATCCAGCTCTTTCACAGTTTGGGGTCCCAGTCGATATGTAGAAAGTTAAAAATTACTGACTATCGCAGCCTTCCGTTTTTTGCAACTATCTGCTGCCTCTCTACAAATTTGTTCCTCCAATTCCCACTGACTACTGGGTGGTCTATAACAAAATCCTACTTATATGGCCACCCCCCCCTCTCATTCTTCAGTTCTACCATATAATGTCAGTAGATAAGCCCTCCTGTCTGAGAAATGCCTCTCCTTTCCTGTTCATTCTTCCCCCCTCTATCGAGTCTGAAACAATGGAACACTGAGCTGGCCGTCCTGGTCCTCCTGCAACCAAGTCTCATTAATGGCCACAATGTCATAATTCCAGTCCGCGCTCTAAGCTCATCCACTCTTTGCAGTGAAATAGATGCATCTCAGAATATTATTCCCAACACACAATCTTTTGAATCCTTTATGTGCGTTTAACAAACATTTTTTTCCACAACTATTCCTTATCTACCCTGACACTCTGGTTCCTATTACTCCACAAATATAGATGGAACACTCCAGAGCAGCCCTCACAAACCTTCCTTACCACAAGGATATTAGTCCACTCCAGTTCAGATGCAAACTGCCCTGCTGGTGCACATCCCGCCATCCTTATGCCCAATGCTACAGAAATCAAAGCCTTCCCTCTTGCACATCTCTTTAGCCACATAATAATCTGCATTATCTTCCATTTCTAATTCATTTTGCAGCTCCTCACCTCCCTTTCAAACCACATCATTTCTTTACATGGGACCACGACATCTGGGTGCTCACCCTCCCTCTGGAGAAAGCTGTGGACCAGATCTGAGACATTCCAGATCCTGGTACCTTGGAGGCACCATACCATTCAGGAGTCTCTATCCACAGAACCTCTTATCTGTTCCCCTAATCATCGAATTCCTATAATGACAACTCACACCTTTTCCTCCCTTCCCTTCTGAGCCACAGGGTAAGGCTCCATGCCAAGACTTGTCCCTGATAGGTCGTCCACCTCAACAGTATCCAAAATAGTCTATTTGTTATTGACTGACTGCCTGTTCCCTTTCCCTCTCCTGTCCGTCACCCAACTACCTTCTTCCAGTCTCCTAGATAATGACTGCCTCCCTGTAACTCCGGTGTATTTTCTCCTTGGCTTCCAGAATGATCCAAAGTAAATTTAGTTTCATTTCCCTAGCACAGTCAGTAAGGAGCTGCAACTAAATGCACCTCTCGCAGGTAAAGACATCAGGAACACTGGTGGCTTCCCTAATTATCCATATTCTTCAAGAGGAGCAAACCACTGCCCTAGCCGCCATTTCCATTGCTCTCTGTGAAATAAAAACTTTACATGACCATACCTGCCCTTACCTGTGCCTTCTTGCAGAACCGTTTTTTCCCTATAGGGCTGCTGTCACTCCCAACTTCTGCACCACTTCCTCAAATCTCTGCTCCCCGAAGCCTCAGAAGACAAAGCATCTAAGTCCCGGTCTTACATAGGCTGCACACACACAATGGTCGTTCCAGTGGTTGTGAAGCAACTCAGGTAGAGCTGCAGTTGATTTGACAATCTCACATATTAAGCATCTAGCTTTACCTGTGCTTTTAAAGGCTCCTGCTCTCGCTTCAAGCCTCACTGTTGCTAAAACAGAAGCACACAAGCATCTACTTATACCAATTTTTGCCACTGTTAAACTGAAAATTCACAAGCACTTACCTTTACCATTGGGTGACCAGAAATGCACATAACATTCCAAGTGTGGTCTCACTAATGTTGTACAGTTGTAACTTGACATCCCTGCTCCTATACTCAATGACACAACCGATAAAGGCAAGGGTGCCAAAAGCCTTCTTCAGCACCCTATCTGCCTGTGTTACCGGTTGACTGACCTGAGGTCCACAGATTGAGACAGAGCAGCCTTCCTCATTTACCCAATTCGTTGTATTCTTGCCACTGTATCTTTATGGTACATAGGGCCATGACAGGGACACAAAGGGAAATAGTCTTACCATGCATACCACAGGCTCCAGTAGCTTATCACTAGGAACATCCACCCAGGTCATCTCAATGGCAGCTGGGTCCCCAGGCGAACAGGGTGTCAAAAGGTCATCCACCATGACACCTGGAGCTGTCCTGGATGGACCTCGCATCTAATAAGGTAAAGATTAAACAATGGACATTACTTCAATTTAAGAGCAAGGTATCCCAATTCCAAAGTAAATCAGCTTGTGAAACACTGCACTCATGGCTGTCTCACTCAGCAGCACCACATAAAGAGGGATTAAGTAAAGAGATCCGAACATGGATAAATAAAAGGCTTCTTGAGTAACCCTGTTGAAAAATGTACAAACAGCACGACTGTATCAGAAACTAGAAAACTACTAAAAAAGGTAATGCTGAAAACACTCAACTGGTCCATTTTATACATGAAAAGGGAAACAAAGACAACTTTTCAAGCTGGAGAACCTTCCTTAGATGATTCTCGGCCTACAGGTGTTTCCAGCCTTTTCTGTTTATATCTCTGATTTCTGGCTGATCACAAAGATCAGCGTGTACAGAGCCATTGTCATACCCACGCTCCTGTTCGGTTCTGAATCATGGGTCCTCTACCAGCATCACCTACGGCTCCTAGAACGCTTCCATCAGCGCTGTCTCCGCTCCATCCTCAACATTCATTGGAGTGACTTCATCACCAACATCGAAGTACTCGAGCTGGCAGAGTCCGCAAGCATCGAATCCAAGCTGCTGAAGACCCAACTGCACTGGATGGGTCACGTCTCCAGAACGGAGGACCATTGCCTTCCCAAGATCGTGTTCTATGGCGAGCTCTCCACTGGCCAGTGGGCTGATATCGCCTCCAACCATGCATCTTGGCGCCTCACAGTTCGGCGGGCAGCAACCTCCTTTGAAGAAGACCGCAGAGCCCACCTCACTGACAAAAGACAAAGGAGGAAAAATCCAACACCCAACCGGTGCAACCGTGCCTGCCTGTCCCGCATCAGACTTGTCAGTCACCAACGAGCCTGCAGCAGACGTGGACATACCCCTCCATAAATCTTCGTCCGCGAAGCCAAGCCAAAGAAAGTTGAAAATTGATCATGTCTGAACTTCAAGGCCTTTGTGCCATTCTTATGAACATACAAATTTGGTACAGGATTAAGCCACTGGGTTCCTGTGACACGCCCTGCCACTTAACAAGGTCATGGCAGATTCTATGGGGCAGTCCCCCAAAACTGACTACAATCCCCCAGTCAAGCCTGGAGTGCCCTGACTCGGCTCAGCACTAGCTTGGTCATTGCTTTACTTCAATGGTGCACACCACCCACATCAGAAAACATTTCAGCATAAAAATTAATGCCAACACCAAAGCAGCAGCATGCTAGTGAAGGCCAGAGAGAGCCTTGTCAGGGGGGGGAATGTGGATGAAGAATAATAGTAAATATAACTTAACAACATCCTTCCCATAGCTGGATAACCAGAATGGCACACTGTCAACCAAAATCTTATAGAGTTATAATGTGATGTCCCAGCTCCAGTACTCAGTTCCCTGACTCATGAAGACAAGCATATCAAATACCTTCATCACCACTCTGTCACCACTTTTAGGGAACCACGTAACTGAGGGTACATTAATTCCACACACCATCTATCCATGGCCTCATGCACTGCCAAACCAAGGGTAACTGCAAATTGGAGAAACATCTAATATTCTGCCCGTGCACTCTCCAACCAGACGGAATTAACATCGACTTCTCCAATTTCTGTTAAACCCTCTGCCTCCTTTCCTTCAGCTACCCACCTCCTTTCCTCCTCTTTCCTTTCAGAGAGCTACCCCCTCCCATATCACTTCTCAACTTTTTTTCTCTTCTACCCTCCCACCTAAACCCAGCTATGACCTCTTACCTGTTAGCCTGTGTTCCTTCTTCCCTTCTCCACCCCCCCCACTTTTTTTTCTTAATTCAGATGCCTGCAGGCTTTTTGCTCATTACGTGACAAAGGGCTCAGGCCCAAAACGTTGATTACCCTTTACTTTCTATAGATGCTCCATTTCTCCAGCACTTTTGTGCATTGCAGTACAATCCCAACATGTGCAGACCTTCCTGTTTAAAAATATGTTCCCAGCAGAATAAAGGCCAGAAATGACAAATAAAGAAACCCTGGTTAATATGAGATACAGAGACACATCAGGTAACATTCCCACCACTGGTGTTAAGCTCACCAGACTGCATTTCCCCGGAATGTCCTTGTAATCCTTGAACACAGGGATTTAAAAAAAAGGTACAACATCAACCTCCCCAGTCTGTAGCTCACAAACCTCTTTCAGGGGCTCTGATAATTTCTTCACTACCATCACACAATATCGTAGGATACATTTGGCAGAGCTTTGGGGATTTACCCAATTTATGCGCTTTAAGACCTACCAGCTCTCTTCTTTTTTAATGCAGTTGTTTCAAGTCATCGCTATTCTCTTCCCCAAATAGCTTCCATGACTTTCTCCACGATAAACACATGCAAAATGTTCATTCAAGACCTCACCTTTCTCCAATTGCTCCACACAAAGACAACCACACGCAGTCTGATTTGAGAAAGACAATAGAGTCTTGATGAAGGGGTTCAGGCCAAATGTTGACTATTCTTTTTCTGCCATTGATACAGCTCAACCTACCGAGTTCTTCCAGCAAATTGCGTTTAGTTTTAACAATTTAATTTGTTCATTCATCTTGATCATTAACTTCTTGATTATCTAACAGCTCTGGAAATTTATTTGTGTCCTCCTCTGTGAAAATTGAACCAAGTTCTATTCATTTCTCATTATCAACTCTCCTGTTTCTAAAGTGGGAGGATTACACAACTTCACTAATCTTTTCCTCTTTATGTGTCTGTAGAAGATTTGACAACCCATTTTTGTGTTTTCTGCAAGTTTACTCTCCTACTCTATTTTTGCTTGTAACTAATTTCTTTGACCTTTCCTGAAATCTAAACTTCTCATTCTTCACATTGCAATCCTACACAAAATTGCCACTTTGGATCCAATTCTATTCTTGCGTGTCATGGCTAAATTGCATTTTGTTTTGTAATTTATGCCAAGCAGGAAGTGGTGATTGTTGTAGTTCCAGCATTCGCTCCTTAAATCTTTGCCTCATGCCTTCCATCATGCTTCCAATGTTTCACAACCCAGTTAGTCCTCATACTATAGAATCATACAAGTTTATAGCACAGCAACAGGCCCTTTGGCCCAACTTGTCTGTACAAACTTTCATGCCAATCTGAGATGACCCCACATGTCTGCATTTGGCCCATGTGTCTTTTAAACATCATCACTGGCCCTGCCCCTACACTTTCTCTGGCAGTTCAGTACGTATACCTATCACCTTCCATGTGAAAAAAAAAGCGTCTTTAAGGTTCCTTTTAAATCTTTATCAGAAGGAATCTTCAGGAGGACCAGGAACGACCACAACAACTCTGTAGTAGATAGTAAAGGGCAGCAAGTTCCTTGGAGTTCACTTAACTAGTGACCTTTCATGGACTCTCAACATCTCCTCACATGTCAGGAAGGCACAATAGCATCTGCACTTCCTGAGAAGACTGAAGTGGGCAAAGCTACTGGCCACCATTATGTCAACCGTCTACAGGAGCTCTATCAAAAGCATCCTGGCTGGCTGCATCAGTGTGGTATGGTTGCTGCAGAGAAATAGATCAGGTCAATCCACAGGACCATAAGGGTGGCAGAGAGGATCTCTCCCTCCCCACCCTCCCCCTCTCATTGATGTGATCTACTGGAATTGTTGTCTGAGGAGGGTGCATAAAATCATTGAGGACCCCTTCCACCCTGCACACAGCATCTTTCAGCTGCTCCCATTGGGGGAGAGACAGGAGTATCAGAGGTAGCCCCACCAGGCTGAGGAACAGCTTCTTCCCACAGTGAGAATGCTGAACGACCAAACAAACTGCTCACACCAACCATCTGAGACTCTCATTTGTATAAAATAATATTTATTTTTATAGATAAAAAACTTGCCCTGCATATATATTATTTTTCTGTCTGTGGATTATATCTTGTGTGTTTGCATGCTTTCATCTGAAGACTGGAGAATACTGTTTGGTCAGGTTGTACTTGTGTAATCAGATGACAATAAACTTGACTTAATCCTCTTACTTTATAAATTCATGTCCTCCAGTAACTTCCTTAGTTTCAAACACAATTTAGTACCAGGTTTCAGACTAAACTTCAATTTTCACATTAATGAAAATTCTGTCATATTATAAGACCATTCTTCCCCAATGAACTTCACAATAAGGTTATTAACTAAAGATACAAGGTACTGTAGAAGCTGGAATCTGGAGCGAGAAATAAGATGGTGGAGGAGCAGCAGGTTGAGCCCAATCTACGAGGTTGGTGGCGGGGGTGGACAAAATGTTGACATTTTGGGTCAAGACCCTCCATCAAGAATATTAAGTAACTTTTTCTTATTAAAGAATACCCAGTCCCACAAATGCCCAAAAAGCCATCGCTTGCACATAGCAGAAATTATTTCTGAGAAATATTATTCTTGATTAGGTTTGATGTCCTTCTATTACAGATGCACCAGATAGATTGCTACAACTAAAAAGTCGTTGCCACCTTCTCCTTTTATTATTTAATATCCATCGCTCAACTCTATCATAGCTGTATCTTTTCCTCCTTTCACACTCTTGCAACTTGTCTAATATTTCCTAGCAGTGATGCAAGATCATTAATCTCATAAGTTTGCTCCCTCTATGCATGTGTTGCCTAACCTGCTGAGTGATTCCAACATCTACATTTTATCTTTGCTTTGCAAGTAAGTTACACATGCATTTTCTATAAAACACGAAGTAATAAATGGCATAAAGGGTAGATAGTGTTTTTCCCAGGATCAAAATGTCAAATACTAGGGGTCATGGGTTCAAGTGGAGGCAACATGTAAAGGGAATTCTATTTAAACACAGTGTTAAGTGCTGGAATACACTGCCTTGGGAAGTGATGGGATAAATAGTATAGCAATGTTTCATAGTATCATGGAAAATAAGTATGCTATTCAGCCCTTTAAGCTTGAATTACGATTCAATATGATCATGGCTGATCATATGACATTGTCAATTCCTTCTTTCTCTTCATACTCCTTGATCCAATTAGTCATGAGGGCAATATCCAACTCCCTTTTGAATGCATCTCATGAATTAGCCTCAACATCTTTCTCTGGTACTGAGTTCAACACAACTCAACTTCACAACTTGAAATGAAGATATTTCTCCTCATCTCAATCTTAAACGGCTTACTCCTTATCTTTAGACAGTGCTCCTTGTTCTTGGTCTTCCCCAACATTAGGAACATTCTTCCTGCATCTAATCTATTACTTAACTTGTGTAATTATTATCATTTGATTTAAATCATTTAGTTTACTAATCTATTTCATCTTTATAAGTACCTGTTTGCCTACAGTAAGCAAGAACTTCAGGCATATGTACACTGCACAATGTATATTAGATAAACTCATTATCATTCATGCTGTCAGATTTTTACATGTCTCAATGATATCTTCTAAATTCTACAGAATAACCCTAGTTTATCCAATCTTTCTTCATACATCAGTCCTGCCATCCCAGGAATCAGGCTGGATGTTAAACAGAAATTAGAAAAATTTAGTCAGGCACATGAACAAGCTAGAAATGGAGGGATGCAGATCACATGTGCAGTTCAAATTAACATGAAGAGCAGAAGAGCTTGTTCCTATGGTGTTGACTTATTCATGCTTGTTCCACGACAGCATCAAATTTCACTTGGATTATTGTTTATAACACTTCCCCTATCACTCATTAAACTATAATTGCCAAGTATTATCCTTCTTTTGAACATTGTATTTGCAACCCTCTGATCTGCTGGGATCTTCCTTGCATCTAAGGAGGTCAATCAAGTATGTTTGCAATCCAGACCAGTGACTCATCTACTTTAATCACTGACAGCATTACAAGTTTCACCTCTACATTTACCACCTTTACCAGTATTCCAACAGCTTGAGCATGTGAGGCAACAAATGTGAGGAGAAAAGCAGACTTAACGTTTTAGGTCAATGCATGTTTTTGAAATTGAATGTCCTCACTGGAAATGTTACCTCTGTTTCTGTCTCCACAGACCCCAATGAACCTGCTAAGCATTTGAACAATTTATAGGTTTTTGATTTCTAAACAGCCTTGTTTAACAATAAGATTCTTTTATTGTCATGCAACAAAACAGAAAATTACATAAAATTTCCTTTAGTCTGCTGCAAGACAACCCAAGCCAACCTAAGATGCGAGCAGGAGGAATTCAGCACCCAAGGCCCTTGGGGTGCCCTTCTTGCCCTCAGCACCTTTTCAAACCTGGTTCCCATAAGCCAGCCTCCAGCATCCCGCAGCTGGGTCCTGCGACCACATCACCTACGTGGGTCCTTCAGCCGCTGACACCGTCGCCAGTCCGTTGACGTGGTCACTGCCCTGTAAGGTCATTGTCTCTGCTTTTCAACTGGAGGGGGGTGTGGGAGGAAATTTGGGCTGGGGGAGTGGTGACTTGTGCCAGTCCACTGCTCCCCCGGAGTCTGCAACCCTTCAAGGCCAATGACCACAGGCGCCACCATCTTGTGTGCAGAGCCCCTTGTTGCAGGATTTTAAATAAAAACAATTGGCTCCTTTAACAGGCCATTTAACGGGTGCACAAAATCAATGGCATTAGGACTGAGGTGAAGTGCTGTGTCCCTGCTCTTCCCAGGTCCACACCAGCTGAAAAATATTCTTTACTAACAAGCCACAATGACAAAGAGCACACAACTAGTACCGTACCCATACCAAGTGTTTCCACCAACAATTAGCATAGATGATTGTGAATTCTGATAAACATCTACTTACTTTTTTAAAATGGGTTGCCGATTGCACTTTCCGCACTGGCTGCATTAATGCATCGCGTACAATGATACAGATATCCGCTCCAGAATATCCTTCTGTTTTCCTGCCAAGTTCCCGGAAGTCAGCCTCAGAGAGGCAGTGTGGGGTTGTGCCCAGATGTATTTTAAACATGTGGACTCTCGCTGGCTCCTCAGGCAATGGGATATAAATTCGTTTCTCAAATCTTGACAGAACAAACCAAAAAACAAAACTTGTATATACTTTCACATAATCAAGGAAACTTTATCCAAAATCTGGAGTCAAATTATATATTGAAACCTGACCTTCTCCGAATGGCAGAATCCAGAACCCAAGGAATGTTTGTCGCTCCAAGAACCAAGATTCCATCACTGCTATTCCCAACGCCTAAGGATGGTGAAACAAATTACTGTATTCATAAATGTATAGGATTCATCAAATGCACAATAGCCAGCACATAAACTAGGAGTCTGCAGATGCTGGAGAACTAGAGCAATGTAGAAAAGTGCTAATAGGAACTCAGCAGGTCAATGCAGCATCCATGGAAAGCAAAAGGGAGTTAATGTTTCAGGCCCGAGTCCTTCCTCAGAAAAGTTTTAACCAGGCTAGTTTTAAGATATACTGCTCCCCTTCCAATGAATTAAAATATATACAAATGTGAGAAGTAACTGCTCAATTGCCTAAATAGCTGGTGCCTCAAATCCATTGGCTACAGGGAGTGATAAATGCTGGAAGTACAACAGTTGGCACAATCAGACATTCAAACATACAAATTATAAGCAGGAAGGGGTAACCTGACCCCTCCACTCTATTCAGTCCTTCAATAAGTTAATTCATTATCACGTACCATGATTCAGTAATAGTAGTTGTTTTGTGAGCAACCAATTACAACAATGACATGCATAGTACAAGTTAGACACACAGTGAACCTGCAGTTAAGGGATGCGGGCAACATGTCAAATTTCCCCAGGCTTCTGAGAAAGGAGGTGCTGGTGCACTTTCTTGCTCACTGAATTATTGTGGGTGGACCAGAATAATTCACTAGAGATATAGTACAATACAATTATGCCCGATCTAATGGGGATCCTCAACCCTGCATTTTCACCAACCCCTTTAATCTTTCAGACCCTGTAACCATTCACATCCTTCCATCATCCACCATGCTATGAGGAAGAGTTCCAAAGGCATACAATCCTAGAACATAGAATAATACAGCACAGTAGACTCCCTTCGACCCTTGAAGTTGTGCTGACCTATATACACCTACTCCACATTAATCCTCATAAAAAAAGGAATTGGCTAATCCAAATTAAATGGGAACCTCTATTTTTAAACAATTATCCCACAAGATGATACATTCGCTCCAGATCCACCATGTAATAACTCCTTGGATTATTATATTTTTCAATTTAAGTAATTTCTCACTTTTCTGAATGCCAATATTTACAAGCCTATTTAGTCCAAAATTTCCTCATAAAATAACCTGCCATTCGAGGGATTTATTGTAAACTTTCCAAAAACGGTTTCTAATACAATGGTATCATTTCTTAAATAGGGAATTCAATACATAGTATTCAAGTGCTTTATATAGCTGAAAAATAACCTCCTTATTTTTACATTCAATTTCCTCATAAGTATCTGTGCTTTTCCATTTTTGTTTTGGACTTCAAACATTGGTCGTGTTTAGCTCCAACTATTTTATTAAACGGATTCCCTTAACTTTCACTTTTCCTGAGTTCTAGGTTTGAACTCGATTCAATGTGATAAAAATCTCTATCGATTGGGAACTGGGTAAAACTTCAGTTAGAAGTGTTTCAGAGTTCTGTGTTGTGTATTGCCCTATGTGTTGTGTGGTTTTATGTTAAAAAGTGACAGTTTGCCTTAGAGAGCCAAGGTGAAGCTGGACTGCTGAGAGAGTGGGAGACAAACTGAGCATGTGCAGAAAATGATCTAAAATTTCTGGACTTGGATGATAAACCACCATTTAGGGGTGCTGAGCCATGGTCTGGAGGACAGTTTAGAATGTTGGGCATTTCAAAAAGGACGAACATTCTGAAGATAGCCAGAAGGATCCAGACCAAGCCATTGTTCCTCTCTCTGCAGGCAACACAAGACAATTTCGAATTTTGTGCTCTCTCCTCTCTCTCTCTCAAAGATCTTTTGGCTTCAGTTTACCAAACAAACTGAATTTTGTTTATGATCTTTGCTTCGGTTGAGATCAAAGTTTTGTGAGTCTTGTGTGTTTTGTGTCTAAGTTTTTCTGTGGACTGGTTGGAAGTGTAGCTTAGACTTTGATTACCTATGTTATATTTAGGCTGGGGAATTTATTAGTTTTACATTGTTCTAGAGATTTGCATAGTAACCAGTGGGCATTGTTATAAAAGGGGGGGATTTTGAATTAAAGTTTGAAGGTAAATTTTTTTGTTCATAAAGTAATTGTTCATCTTTATCCCTGTGTGATATGCCTTCTTTGTGGTTGCTGGTTTGATCTTGTAACGGAAGGTACATGGTCCCAAACACGCAATACAACTTTTCAATCCCCAACAGACCTCTCAACAAGAATGGCAAATGGCATTGCTGCTTCACTACAAATTTCTTTTGCAGAGGAGGTTTACTGTGCATCTGATGCACAAGTTATATGTACTTCAAAAGCACAATATTTCAACTTGGAAGCTACATGAAGCTCCTCCATTGTTGAAATGAACTCTGAATAGTCAAATACATTTAACAGACAACTCATTCTGAAAATCAGAATGTTCTATTCAAAACACTAAAAATCTCATAATCAAAAATATATAAAAAGTTTGAACTCTAATTTTACTGGATAAGGCAATATATTCCCCCCTTTCCCCACCATGCTTAAAGCTTTCTAACTTTGGGCTATGTTAGCAACGTGTCCACATTTGGGACATTTCAAACCTCTAAAGGATGACAAGTACTTTCAGCGAACAAGCCCACAAGCTCGAGCTATACACGCGGCATTAGATGTCTACAAAATTTTTGGTCTGACTCCATCGTACCTTGCATCTGGACCAGAAATTCTGTTTTGATGCGTCTGGCAGCTTCACTCTCATTCTCATTCCTGGATCCACAAAGGGAATCAACCTCATCAATAAATATGATGGAAGGTTTGTGCTGTCGTGCCAATTCAAACAGATTCTTCACAAGCCTGAGGGAGACAAGAAAACCAACAAAATTACACACATTCCCAGATCATTTAAAAAACAACTAATTAAGAGTCCAAAACAGACATGTGCCAATGCAATGGAAGACTACAATATGGTCATAAGAGACAAGCAGAATTAGGCCACTGGGATGGAGAAATTCCTTATGTCTATTCTAAAGAATCATCCTTTTCCTGTCCCTTGACTTTCACATCACTGGAAACATCTTCTCCATGTCCACTCTTTCCAGCCTTTTCAATATTCGCCATGTTTGAGTGAGATTACCATCCCTTTAAACTCTAGAGAGTATGGGCCCAAAGCCATCACATGCTTCTCATATGTCAACCCCCTCATTCCTGGGAACATTCTCAATTTCAAGTTTTTTATCATCTGATTAGATATACAACCTAATGAAACAGCATCCCTTTAGTCTAGACCATGGTGGACACAGAAAAACACAATACACAGTTCATAATGATCACATAAATAATCGAATAGAGAGAGAGAGAGAGAGAGAGAGATTGATTATATTGGAATGATTTACACATTTACAGAAGACAGTTCATCAATCTCATATCCTGTAAGAAGCTATTACCCAGCCTGGCATTCCCGATATTGACGCTCCTGTACTTCATTTTTGATGATATTGGGTTAAAGATAACGTATGTTGGATAGAAAGGGCCTTAAATTTCTTGAGCGCTATTGAGACGACACTCAGTTTTAATGATTCTCTGTATAAACTTGAAATTTAAAAAGTTTAGATAGACAGCACAGGAACAAGCCCTCCTGACACATGAGCCTGTACCCCACAAATATACTAGCCTATAACCCCCATACGTTTTGGAAGAAACGTTCACAAACACAGGAGAATGTACAGACAATGCCGGATTCGAACCTTTGCACGATATTAGTCTTGCATTAACCATTATGCCAACAGTGCCATCGATCTGATACTTTTCAGTTACCACAAAAAATGTAGCCAGACAGGACACTCTCGACTGTGCTCCTACAAAAGGTTGTCAAGATGGGGGTCAATAGCTTTGCCCTCCACAACCACCTTAGGAACTGTAGGTGCTGCTGTGCATTCCTAAGAGGAGGTGTTTTGAGGTCGCCTGTTCTATGCACACCAAGGAACTTTGTGCTTTCCACTCTCTTCCACAATGGTTCACCTTCATCCCCCTTAAGTCCACAATCATCTCCTTTGTCTTGTCAATGTTGAGACTCAAGATTGTTGTTCTTGCGCCATTTTATGAGCCTTTCAACCCTTCTCTACAATGTGACTCCTCATTGTTGCTTATTAGGCCAACTACTACTGCATCATCCACAAATTTTTAGTGATTCTGTTAGAACTGAATCTGGCAGTGCTGTCGGGAGTCAGCAGTGTGAACAGTAGCAGGCTGAGTACAGAGCCCTGAGGTGTACCAATGCTCAGCGTAATGGAGCATGAGGTTTTGCTGCCAACATTGTCAGTGTGTGGTCTTTCCATCAAGAAGTCCAGAATCCAGTTGAAGAGAGGGGTGTTGAGTCCCAGCTAGGACAGCTTATCCACCAGACTATGGGGAATGATCATATGGAACTCCAAAACGAAAGTCAATGAACAACAGTATAAGGCATCATCCTCTAGATGCGCCAGGGCGGAGTTCAGGGTCAAGGCTATAGCATCATCTGTGGACTGGTTTGGATGGAAGGCAAACTGCAATGGATTCAATGTTGCTGGAAGATGCACTTTGATGCATTCCATCACCGGCCACTCAAAGCATTTCATGATCATAGACGTTAGTCCCACTGGGCAGTAGCCATTTAGTCTGGTTACCATTGCTAACTTGGGCACCAGGATGCTGGTGGTTGCCTTGAATCCTGTAAGGACTGTGGACTGCTGCAGTAAGATATTGTAGACATCCATTATAACCTCTGTCAGCTGGGCCCCACAGACCTTCAGTACTTATCTGGACTTGCTGATTTGTGTGGGTCCACACTGGATAGGATCTTCCTTAACTCAGCTGCGGTTATGCAGGAGGCCTGTACTTAAGTGGGAGACAAGTCTTTCTGTGATGTCACCTTTTTTTTTCTCATCAAACCGCATGTAGAACATATTCAACCCATCAGGAAGAGAGGCATCAGCATTGCTGACCGGCCACATGAGCCTCGTGTTGCTGGTGTCACACAGGAATCTGTGGATTCTCTGTGCATACCCACGCTTGCCTTCCTTGACTGCACAGAAAAGTTCAGCCCTTGCTAATCTTAATGCTATCTTGTCTCCTGACCTAAAAGCAGGGTCACGAGCTCGGAATAATGCACAGTCCTCTTTGTAAACCTCTATGGATCTTCTGTAATGACATTGTTCCTTATGTGTAGGGTCCAAAATGGATCAATTACTCCAAATGTGGTCTGACCAATGCCTTATAAACCTTCAGCATTGTATCTTTGCTTTTATAACCTAGTCCTCTCAAAATGAATGCTAATAAAGTATTTTCCTTTTTTTTACTTCCTGAAGATGCTGTGTGACCTGCTGAGTTTCTCCTGCACATTTGTGCATTACAACCTCAGCATTTGCATTCTTGTTCCATGCTCTTTGATTTTATGATCCAACATTTCTAAAATTAACATAACTTTCATGCTAATCTTCCAACAAACCACAGTAATTCCTCAAGAATTTATTTTTAACTTCCATACAAGGTTCCAATTATTTCAATGTTCAAAGAAAACTAATTTTCAGATTGGGCATTATTGTAAAATAAAACAGATTGGAAGTGAACTTTGGTGATGTCTACACTACCATGCAATGATTTCTCAGATCCTGTAACTCACTGCCTGGATGTAAGGTGGCAATTGTGGAAGTGGCATTTCCTGCGTGCTAGAACTTGCTGAGAAATGAATTAGCTGTTGTGTGGAGGCTCATGTAGTGCACATCTCAGTCATGTCACTTACTTCTCACTTTCTCCTAACCATTTGGACATGAGGTCAGATGACGATACAGAGAAGAACGTAGAGTTATTGGCCTCTGTTGCCACAGCTTTGGCCAGATAGGATTTTCCTGTACCTGGAGGGCCAAACAACAAGATACCACGCCAAGGAGTTCTTTTACCTACAAACATGAATAGACCATAGCACCAATTAGATTAGCCCAGCCACAATGCAACGAGATTTAAGAAATGATCTAGAAACACAACCTGTAATCAGTCTGGTTACATCAACATCAATGAGCCAAGACAAACTTTCTTTTCCAGCAATGCGAGTTGGTGCAAGTGGGACACATTAAAAAGGCGAGTGCTCAGCTGGCAAGTTTCTCATCCAACTATGGGAGTTGGTGAGAGAGCGTGGCACTTTAAAAAGTGCCTGTAAAAAGTGACGGTAATTAATTAACTGTAGCCAATAAAAGGAAGCTTAAATGGAGCATTCACTATGTGAATGGCACAGTGAAAAAGTGGGATATAAAGACTTTGGCAAAAAAAAAAGGTGCAGGTGTTGGCAGTGATAACAGCCCTATAGGAGAAAAAGACCACAATTAGAAAGGACATGCAAGAGCAGGTGAGATAAGGCAAGGATCTTTCCTAATTCAACAAAAGCCCCTTTCACATTTGCAAGTGATCCCAGGAATTAACTGCCAATCAGCCTTTCAAATGTCTACAGTGAAAGCAGAATCAGCTCGACATCGGCATCAGATGATGTCATCTCATGCCAGGGACTGAGGGCCTTGACCCTTAGTACAAATCCCCAGTGTCTTCAGATGCCGGTGTTGCAATCAGGCAAGTGTGAAATGGGTAAATGCACTGTGGGATTGAAATGTCCCAAGTAGTGCATGAATGTGAAGGAAGAAAAGATTAAAATGAAGGTATAAACTTTGCCATGAGAAAGTTGCAGTGAGAGAGAGAAAGAGAGAAAGAGAGGAAATAAACAGCAACAGTGGACGAGTTTTAAACAGCCTGGGAAAATTGGCAGCGGTATAGCGCACAATTTATAAAGATCGTGGGAAAAAAGCAATGGTGGACCTGACTTCATGTGGCAGAGAAACCCCTCTATGAATACTCCATGCATGTAGCTGGCCATTCAGCCCTTTCTCGACTGCATGGAATTCTGAGAGGGTATTTATAAATTGCTACCAACTTTCCCACGCTGTATAAATTGTGTGCTATAGGGCTACAAACATTCTCACGATATATAAATTGTGCGCTAAAGTGCTACCAACTTTCCCACCCTATTTAAGAATTGTCCATGATTGCTATTTATTGCTAGCACTTTCCCACGTTCCTTGATAAGAGCAATAAAATAATTTTGATTCAAAATGTCAACCATTTTTTTTCCTCCCACTGATGTTGCAGAATGCACTTCCTCCAGCAGATTGCAGTGACTTCAGATTCCAGCATCTCCAGCCTCCTGTATATCTCCAGTGGAAACAACTTTCCTTCTTCTATCTATACTTATCCAATATTTTTGGATTACAACACCTGAAGTCCTCATCCAGGTAAACACAAATATGTCGAGATTTAGACATACAGCACCATATCAGGCTTTTTCGGCCCATAAGCCCATGTGGCCCAATTACACCAAATTGACCCACAACCCCAGGTACATTTTGGAGGATGGGAGGAAACTGGATCCTCTGGGGAAAACCCACGCAGACACGATGTGAACGTACAAACTCCTCAGAGAGCACGGGATTCGAACTCCAGTTCTGATCCCTGGCGCTGTAACAGCATTGCGCTAACCGCTGCACTAACCATGCCACCCTAACTTTCTTCAGTATAATTCTTCCACCAAGTCTCTTAGATTTGTGCTTCTCAATTCCTAACCTCTACTGAAGGAAATGTCCTCTCAACATGCCTTAGCTCTCGATTTTGTAGACTACAAACCTCCCATTTCCTTTCCTCCAAAAATCCGACTGTGACAGTGTCTCCTGATAACAACACTTTTCTAGTCTTCCCAGTACTCTCATAAACCAACTTGTTATTTCAGTATTTTCCATTTTTATAACTGTTTCCCAGGGAGAGTACAGGAAATACATGAACATCAGAACATGAGGCAAAAGATGACCTCGGAAAAATATTCCAAAAATAAAACAGCATTAGATACAAAATAATACCAGTGAACAGGTGAGGGAATTTGATAGGCAATATCACCGCTTCCTTCAAAGCCTCCTTTGCTACTTCCAACCCTGCTACATCGTTCCATCGTACATTGGGCTTCTCCATCACAATTGCACCTATGATTGAACGAGAAAATAATTACATTAAATAAATACAATCTGCCTTTTTATGGAATGTCAACACAAATCTCCCAGAAATTGTGGGGATCTAAAAAGCTGAAAGAAATTAACCCAAGGACAGAATTAGGGTGAAGGATAAGAGGCTTAAAGAGGGCATTGTGAGACCATATGGAGAATTTGCACAGTTTTGACCAACCAGGTATGATATCAGAGAGATAGGCGACAGAAAAGAATTCACAAGAATGTTGCCGGGACTGGCTGATGAATTGAAAGGGGAGACTGTATAGGGTGGGACTGCTCTCCTTTAAGCACAGGTCAATGAGGGAGAGGGGTCTTAAAGAGGTATACCAAATTATGAGGATCATAGATAAGGCAAATAATCAGATATTTTCCCAAGCTAGGGAATCTAATACAAGAGAGGACTGATTTAAGGTGAGGGGAAAGATAAAGGAACCTGAAGGGCATCTTCTTCATACAAAGGTGGTGTGTGCATGCAACAGTTGTCAGAGGAAATGATAGAAGCGGGGACTACTGTAATGTTCGAGACATTTAAACAGGTACACAGACAGGAAAGGCATAGAGGATTATGGGCTGAATGCAGGCAAATGGGTCTAACATGACAAGTTTATCCGAACTGCTTGTTTCTCTATGGAGAACTTTGACTCAATTTGACAAGGTCCATCAGGGTAAGCTGATCCAGAAAATTAAGTCTCATAGAATTTACAGAGTTTAAAAAAAAATGGATATAAAATTAGCTTGGATATAAAAGGTAGAGGGTAGTAGTGGAGGGGTATTTCTCTGACTGAAAGTTTCTGACCAACGGTGTTCCATAAGGATTAGTACAGCACTTCTATTGCTTGTAATGTATATTTATGATTTGAATGAAAATGTAGGTGGTGTTATCCAGTGAGGCACTTTATGGGGGTCAACTATTCTTGGTGGTTCTAAGCTCTGAAACCTGCTGCAGATATCAAGTACGAATTTCTTTCAGAAATCCATTTACAGTACATTCTCAGCCATCTGACCTCCACTGTAGTTTGACAATTCATATGAACCGAATAGTGGTGAGAAATGTAGTTTGTTTTTATTAAAAATTCCCATGCATTTGGCATTCCTAGTGTTGTAGAAAATAGCCTGTGGCCACAACTAAAATCAACTGCAGATGCAGGTTGTCTAAAATAAAATAGAAAAAGCGGGAAACAATAGCAGTTCAAGGAATATCTGTGGAAGGAGAAACAGTTAACAATTCTGGTTGAAGACTCGTGAGTTCTGTTATCAATTTCTTAACATATTAGTTTAAACATCTTTCCATAAATTCACATTCTGGGAAGCCTAAAATCATCATTCTCCATTCTGGCAAGGTTCTTCTTGCTAACTACCATTTCCATTCCTCTCCCTGGCACTTGTTTGAGGTCCAAGATGTGCTTCCAGCAACACATTTCAATATTTCTGCCTACCTTTCCACTTCTACAACACTACCTTCATTATCCAACTCCATCCAGTCTCAGCTCATCTGCTGCCATCATCTTTCCAGGCACCGAGTCTGTAACTTTGGCGTTCTTCATTCAATGACCACACAAGGTTCCAAATCTAGCAATGCCCCGATTTTATAAATTCACTTCCTCGTTGAAATATAAAGTAGATCAGGCTCAGACTGGAGGTGATGACAGACACGACAGTCGCACTCACCCATGAGCTGCTCTTGCAGTTTTTTCTTCTCTGGGTTCTCTCCTTCACTGTCGCTGTCGCTCCTGAGAAACAAAATTAAGATTTTAATTATAGCATCCTTGGGAGAGCAAATGCAAAAATGTTAAACTTATGGCAGCTTGAAGAATAAAACAAATAATTAATGATTAGAAACAGCTAATGAGAAGCAGAAACCATTTAATCTGAGAGCCATTTCATTTGCCTTAATTTGGGCAGTGCCAACAATTCTTAAGCAAATTGGCATCATTCAGGGCAAAACAGCCTTCTTGACCAGCAACCCGACAACCACCTGAAACACTGATCTCCTCCACCACTATGGCACAATGGCTGCAGTGCTGAGGAAAAACACCAGGGAGGAAATGGCAGCAGGAGTCTGGGAACACCATTGCCCTACCCCCTCAGTTTCCCACCCTACCCTGATTTGGAAGTATTTTGCTATTCATCATTATCATTTGGTCTGTAGGAGCAGAATTAGGCCATTTGGTCCAGCAAGTTTCCACCATTCAAATCATGGCTGATGTACTTTTGCATTCAACCCCATTCCCCTGCCTCTCCCCATAACCTTTGACTCCCTCCCTGGATCTTCTACTTCTATGAAAGCGAAAAAGCAATGGAAAGGGAGTGACAGCCAATCCCTTTTACAGATGAATCACTCTGCTGTACAGGAACTGCAGATTTATGAACACAGTCAGACCATTGCATGGACCACCCTCTCCTCCAATACATTAAAGGACTCATTTTGCCTTGGCCACTGTCTGAACTCTTCAAATATGAGATTATGCCCCACCAGATTCAGGTCAATTGCTTTCCCACTGCTATCAGACTCCTGAACTAACCTCACACCCGTAAAATAATGTTGCCTATGTTCTTTTCTAACTGATCTTTCTGTAACTCTATGGTCTGTACTGAGTATTATTTGCTGTAATTACATATGAATGTCTTGCCAGATAGCATCCAAAATAAACTGTTTCACCAGTATATGTGTCAATAAACTTGAATTTCAATATACTTTTCAGTTGATGGATGAGAAAGGAGGGTAGGTGAGACATAAAGTTGATAGGAGTAATAGCATTGGCTCCTTTACAATGCACGCTTGTTTCCCTCCTCCAACACCTTAGGAAATCATTCTCCCTAAATGTTATCCATCCACTGCACATACCCCTTGTCATTTTGCTGGGATTCTTTCACTGGCTTCTTGCCATGCTTCTCTTTGTTTTTTAAATATTCCTTCAACTTCTCTGCTCTGTCCAGGTACTGAATACATTTGGCTCGAATACTCTCCTTCGCCTTTTCTCCATGAGCCTCATCTGTAACAAGAATATTGCAATACTTCATTAAAGTTTTGTTCAGGTGGGATATGTCTTCACCATCTGAGTTATCTGGTTTGCTCAAGATGTCATGTGTATTGCTTATTGACCCCAAAGTATTATTATATCAACACAGACCCCACATGGCTCATCTTTGACAGCTTAAACCATCACATCTTTGGAAAATTGATTACATAACAAACTTATCCTACTCCATTCCAATATCACACACACATCACAGTATTGTGACTAGGAATGCAGCCACCACCCTCACAGTTCCAAACCATCTCCTTAACATTTTTAAAACATTTCTGGGGATACAGTACAAGGTCATGAAATCAGATCTTAGGAAATAAAAGTATTGCCATCCTGATTGTCTTGATATGGTGGTGGTTGACACACCTTGAAATGCTACAGTCCAAGTGGTTATATATCCACAAGAGTGCTGAGGTGCAGATTTAGACTGTAATACACAAATGCACTGGAGAAACTCAGCAGGTCACGCAGCCTTTTACTAGGTTTAATTAAAAACAGGCCGGTGCCTCATAAAGTGGTGAAGGGGAGGAGAGTAATGAGGAAGGGGCAGGGGGACAGGCTAATAGGTAGGTGAATACAGGAAGAAAGGCAGGAGAGAGAAAAAGCTGAGGTGATGGGGAGCAGGGCCGAGGGAACCTACCTCTCTGAGTGGAGGAGCTGGCAGAAAAGAGACAGAGGAATAGAGAGAGTCATGGAGAGAGGGTAAATGGAAATTGAAGGTCTGGTTAGAGACCGCCAGGATGAAATACAAGGCATTGTTCTTCCAATTTGCAGATTTAGAATGGTGACCCAGATGGAGTGTTATATATTTCCAAGTCAGGATGTTGGGCAACTTGAAGGGCTGCCAACAGGGAGGTGCTCAACCATGCACCCTTCTTGGTGGTATAGGCCAGAGTCGTCTAGTAGCTGCAGTGCATTTTGTAGATGGTACACCCAGCACACAAAATCCAGCAGTGTTGAAAGGAATGAATGTTTCAAGTAATTCATGTAAAACCAAAATCCTGGATAATACAGATCAAAGATATCCAGATGGAGAGATACAATCACCAATAGGAGAAGCAGTTAGTAAGTCTGATATGTACGTCTCACATACATGCGTTCCTCTGAGTGAAAAACCTACCCCTCAGGTCCAAGTGAGATATCAGTTTTTAAATAAAGGTACAACATTAATCACCCTCCAGTCTTCCCACACATTACCTGTGGCTAACAATGATACAAATATCTCTTCCAGGACTCCTACAAATTTTTCACCTGGCCATCTGCCTTGTCCTAGGATACATTTGATAAGGTGCTAGGGATTTATCTAGCATTATGCATTTTAACACCTCCAACATTTCCTCTTCTGTAACATGAACTTTTATAGACCTACAGGTCTTTCACTACAGTAAATAGAACTGAGACTGTGTAGGGTGGGACTGTTGTCCTTGGAGTGAAAGAGGCCTTATAAAAGGAATAATAATCCATAAGGGGCATGGGTCACAGGGCATACATTTAAGGTGAGGGTGACCCAAAAGGCTCATCTTTTTCACATAGTCAGCAGTGGGAACATGGAACAAGCTGCCAGGGTAAGATGTAGAGGCAGAAGTATTTAAAATACATCTTGACATATATGTGGATAGGAAAGGTTTAGAGGCAAATGGGCCAAATGCTCTAGCTCTAATAGCCACTTTGGTGTGTCTGGGCTGAATCATCTGTTTCTTTGTTGTATAACTCTAAATGAAAGATCGGTGAATCTCATACTAGATTAAAATACAGATAATTAGGAAGACTAATTGAATACGAGCCTTCGCGATAAAAAGCAGTAAGAAAGTCTTGCTACAATTGTACAGGGCATTAGTGAACCTGCCTAAAGTACTGCATACAGTTTTATTCTTCCTATTTGAGAAGACATATTCTCGCACAGCCGACAACTCAGAGAAGGCTCACTTGGTTGATTCCTAGAGGAAATGTTGAAGGTTGCAGAGATCTGGAAAGGAGGAATTTCTTTTGACAGTCAAGAACCTTTGGATTTTGCAACCCCTGAGATCTGTGGGGCCTATATATGAATATATAATCATATATTCAAAATCAAAACAGACGAGGATCAGAATGGCGAAATAGGCACAAACAGCCAGGGATTCTATTCCAGCTCTTATTAGACCAGTGCACTGACAAGAAATATTGAAGAACTCACATTTAATAGCATGCAAGAAATACTCGACTGCATGTTGATACAATCTCAGTGCCTCCTCATAATTCTTAGCTTTGTCTTCTTCTGTGGCTTTAGTTACAAGATCAATCGCTTTCTGAAACAATTAAAAAACAAAATAAGGGAATGTATAAAAGTACAACAAAATCAAAAAACCTACCGTGCCTACTTTACAAACGGTCTATACAAGCAGACTATATGCTGTACAGTATCCTTATAGTTTTGCAATAAGGGGCGTGGAGGCTGGGGTGAGAGGGGGGGAATACACGGGGTGGAGAAAATGGAGGGGAAATGACACAAGGGGCAGGGAAGAGAGGGGGACGAGGAAGTGGGGGGGGAGAGGCGGGACGGGGAGGCGGGGGGTGCACGGGAAGGGGAGGTGGGGAAGAGGCTGGACGAGGAAGGGGGGCATGAACGGGAGTGGGAAGCGGGGGGGGGGGTTGAATGGGGGGGGGTTGAATGGGGGGGGGTTGAATGGGGGGGGGGAAGTGAACGGGACGGGAAAGTGGAGGGGGGAAGGAGGCGGGGAAGTGGGGGGGGAAGGAGGCGGGGAAGTGGGGGGGTAGGAGGCGGGGAAGTGGGGGGGTAGGAGGCGGGGAAGTGGGGGGGTTGAAAGGAGGCGGGGAAGTGAACGGGACGGGGAAGTGGGGGGGGGAAGGAGGCGGGGAAGTGGGGGGGGGAAGGAGGCGGGGAAGTGGGGGGGGGAAGGAGGCGGGGAAGTGGGGGGGAAGGAGGCGGGGAAGTGGGGGGAAGGAGGCGGGGAAGTGGGGGGGGGAAGGAGGCGGGGAAGTGGGGGGGGGGAAGGAGGCGGGGAAGTGGGGGGGGGGAAGGAGGCGGGGAAGTGGGGGGGGAAGGAGGCGGGGAAGTGGGGGGGGAAGGAGGCGGGGAAGTGGGGGGGGAAGGAGGCGGGGAAGTGGGGGGGGAAGGAGGCGGGGAAGTGGGGGGGGAAGGAGGCGGGGAAGTGGGGGGGGAAGGAGGCGGGGAAGTGGGGGGGAAGGAGGCGGGGAAGTGGGGGGGAAGGAGGCGGGGAAGTGGGGGGGAAGGAGGCGGGGAAGTGGGGGGGAAGGAGGCGGGGAAGTGGGGGGGGGAAGGAGGCGGGGAAGTGGGGGGGGGAAGGAGGCGGGGAAGTGGGGGGGGAAGGAGGCGGGGAAGTGGGGGGGGAAGGAGGCGGGGAAGTGGGGGGGGAAGGAGGCGGGGAAGTGGGGGGGGAAGGAGGCGGGGAAGTGGGGGGGGAAGGAGGCGGGGAAGTGGGGGGGGAAGGAGGCGGGGAAGTGGGGGGGGAAGGAGGCGGGGAAGTGGGGGGGAATGAGGCGGGGAAGTGGGGGGGGAAGGAGGCGGGGAAGTGGGGGTGAAAGGAGGCGGGGAAGTGGGGGGGTGAAAGGAGGCGGGGAAGTGGGGGGGTGAAAGGAGGCGGGGAAGTGGGGGGGTGAAAGGAGGCGGGGAAGTGGGGGGGTGAAAGGAGGCGGGGAAGTGGGGGGGTGAAAGGAGGCGGGGAAGTGGGGGGGTGAAAGGAGGCGGGGAAGTGGGGGGGTGAAAGGAAGCGGGGAAGTGGGGGGGGTGAAAGGAGGCGGGGAAGTGGGGGGGTGAAAGGAGGCGGGGAAGTGGGGGGAGGTGAACGGGACGGGGAAGTGGGGGGGGTGAAAGGAGGCGGGGAAGTGGGGGGGGGTGAACGGGACGGGGAAGTGGGGGGGGGTGAACGGGACGGGGAAGTGGGGGGGGTGAACGGGACGGGGAAGTGGGGGGGGGTGAACGGGACGGGGAAGTGGGGGGGTGAAAGGAGGCGGGGTGAACGGGACGGGGTGAACGGGACGGGGAAGTGGGGGGGGAGGAGGCGGGGAAGTGGGGGGGGTGAAAGGAGGCGGGACGGGGAAGTGGGGGATGAACGGGACGGGGAAGTGGGTGGGGAAAACGAGCCTGCGCCTCTCGCTCCGATCGCGTTACCTGGAGGGTGTTGGGCCCTGACATCTCACATCTCCGGGCGCTGAGACCGTGGACGTCGGAGCAGACCGGACTCGTCCCCACGAACCGTCCACCGCAGCCTACTCGCTCGGGTCGGCTTCAGCCTCACCTGTCCCCGGCTCGGCCCCGACAAAATGGCGGCGGGCGGAGCCACACCGTGACATCATTACAAAACAAGGAATCCGCAACAGATGACAGGCGACAAGAGTGGACGCCGGAGGGGGGGGAGGGGCGGAGCGGCAGCTCCACCAATCCTGTCGAAGCCTTGCGCCGCCATGGGCCGGCGCTGGTATTGCACGGGGGCCTCTCTTCGGCGCGTGTCCCGCGGCTCCGCTCGGTATGAAACCTCAAACTGAACTCATCGAGGGGCAAACAAGATGCCGGAGGCCAGCGCTGCGTCGGCGAGGCTGCGGTCAAAGGATTCCCAGCGGCCTGCACAGTGCGGGAGGCTGGCCGAAGGGGTGCCGGAAGCTACCTGATCCTGTCAGAGGTGCGCATCGGGAGTCGACACTCAGCCGGCCTGAGGGGCTTGCAAACTGCCTTGTCAAATGGGGTAAACCGGGCAAATTGCCGGGTTAGCGCCCCACTCACAGGGCAGCTGGAAAGGGTCCGACCCGGTCAGCGTCGTCCAGTCAACCGGGTCCCTGCCCTTCCTCGGAAGGTAGCCCGGGAACCCAGTTGAACTGGCCCAGGATGCTCAACCGGCAACCTGGCGTCACCGGGAAACCCCGGCTGAACTGTCTGCGGTGATCCAGGGGAGAGAGTGGTCGCTGCCATGGCCGGGTGGGAGAGGGAGAGAGAGCGGGGGAGAGAGGACAGGGGTCGGCTGCCGTGGGGGGCGGGGGGACTGACTGGACTTCGTGCGGCTGGAGATGACTCTGAGGGGCAGGAATGGGTGCTGGCCAGTTTTTGCTGAATCTTTGCCTTATGGTAGCCTAAATTAAATTTTCTGTAATATCACATTTTCTGTTTTATTACAATAAAATAATATTGAACCTTAAAAAGTGCTGGAGAAACTTACCTGTTCTTGGACACCTCTACTTAACCCTTAAACAGGACCCCAGCAAGAAACAGCAGGCCACTGTCTCTCACACCATCATTTCCAGTAATATCCCTTACATTGCATATAACCATATTGTTTTCCAACCCAGCACTGCCCAGTCCTACCTCCTAATTAACCCATTGTCTCCGTATGCCCCTGCCCCACCAAATGGGTATAATCATGCCTCAACTCTATTTTGTCCCCTTTGGTTCAATCCCTTCCTACCTGCACCTGGGGGACCTTATTCTCTCCATCATTTTAATAACTCAGTTCTCCGGGTTGGACTGCCATGGACGTCCAGTCCCTTTACACTTCCATTGTCTACGAGGAAGGCCTCTCTGCTTCTTCCTAGATAATATTCCTGACAAGTTCCCCATCACCACCACCCTCTTCTGCCCATTAGAACTTGTACTCACCCTCAATAACTTGTACTTTATCACATCCCACTTTTTCCAAATCAGAGGTGTCCCTGCTATGCCTGCTGACTTTCCATTGGAAAGCAATATATGCTACAAACTTTTCCTCCCCGACATCAACGACTACATTAGTCCTGCTTTCTGCACCCATGATGATTGTCAACTTTGCTGCCAACTCCACCATGATCTCAAATCATTTGGTTTATCTCTCTTAACTGTCTCTTCTTTCTTGATCTCTCCCTGCTTTCAGGAGACAAATTATATACACACATCTTTTATAAATCCACCAACTTCCACAGTTACCTTGACTACAGCTCTTCCCACCCCATCTCCCACAAGGATTCTTGGATTTTTATCAGTTCCTCTGTCTCTGCCACATCTGCTCCCAGGATGAGGCTTTCCATTCCAGGACATCTGCAATGTCCTCTTTCTTCAGAAAACATGGCCAATATTTTCCATACATCTGAGCACCCCACCAGTTTCCACATCCAACATAACATACTCTGTAATTTCTACCATCTTTAACAGGATCCTACCACCATCATTTTAATACTGAAACAGATCTTTTGTTTTTGGTGGTCTTAAAGGGGATCAAGATCAAGTTTTTCCCCCCACAGTGGATGGGTAAGTGGAACAAGCTGCCAGATATATGAGGGTGGAATTACAACTTTTTAAAGGACATTTGCAACTGCTCTGCCTGAATTGTATTATGAACACAGCTCAGACACACAAATCAGCCACCCTTGCATCAACACCTCCCACTACGGAACTTCTCTTTCTCCTATTGTTAAGTGTGCCAGGTAATGGTCATAGTGACTCTTTGCCTTATGGCAGACAAAATTTGAAGTATATTATGTACAATAAATTTTTAATTTATTAATACATGATAAAAAGGAACCTTTGAACGTCTTCACAGAGAGCGTGGCATCCCAACGTGGTTGCCAGCCAAATTGGTGAATGCGGGTTCAATTTTGAAATTTATGAAAAATTTGGCAGGTATATGAATGAGAGGGGCATGGAGGAATATGGTTGCATGTCAATGGGCCTTGGTGGAATAATAGTTCTGCACAGACCAGAAGAGCCTTCATCTGTGCTGTAATGTTCCATGGTTCTATTCTACCTGATCACACTTTTCCCCCCCACTCCGGTCAGACTGAAGATACATTTGAAGACCAAGTCAAATCTGTAAGGTTTCTGAATGAACAATGAACCATTACTTTGTCTTTTTCTTGCCCTACTTTTATTTTATAATGAAGTTTATATAAATTTTTGCACCGTGATGCCGCAAAACAAACTTTGTGATATGTTCATGACAAATTCTGAATCTGATATTTTCTTCACCTCTGTAATGACTATTGAATTAGCCTTTCACAAAAAATGATCGACTTTGCACTGCTTTAACTGAACATTCTCTCTGTAGAACCATACCCTGCACTTGTTTTATTTTGCATTACCTGTCATACTTGAGTATGGGTTGAATTGGCTGGATATATAATGTATGTATGCTAATAAACTCATCTTTATATCATGTAAAAGTTGTTCCACTACATCTTGATACATATGATGAAACAATTTGATGCCTCCACCTGAAGATGACTGGAAATTGTCAGAAGTAGTGCCATTTCCTCCTGTGCAGTCGCCAGTGATAGATTTTTTTTTTAACCAGGGCACGATGGTTTATCCACTTTGAATGTTTCTCCTTTATATCCTTCTTGCTCTTTACTTAATTAAAGATCTCTCAATTTTATTTGCCAATGTTTTATGTCAGTTTTGCATTGCTTTCTAAATGTTACTTGTTACTGATATCCAGATGTCAGTGCAGCGATGGGTATGACACAAGAAGAATATGAGTTAAATGGAAATCAGTAACAAGTGTCTTCACTGTTTCATCCTGAATCAACATCCTGGTTGGTTTAAGTTTTGGACCCCATTTTATCACATTGGTAGCATTTGTGTTCTGAACTTTTTTCACCTCCGCTGTGAATGGCTCCCATAGCTCTAACACCAACTGCAGTCTACCTTTTCCTGAATCTTGGCTCTGCTCAGTGAAAGTAGCCTCAACTTTTCCTATTTGTTTTAACACCAAATCTAACTGTTTCCTCCACCCCCCCCCCCCCCCCCCCCCCCCCCCCCCCCCCCCCCCCCCCCCACCCATATCTTCCTCCTCCCAATGTCAGGTTGCAGTGGTGGCCACTACATCACACACTTGTCTCAGTCATCTGAGAAATACAAAATAAACATGCTGGTATCTTGAACAAACAATGAGAAACTGGAAAATAACTCAGTGGGTAAGGCAGCATCCTTAACTGGTCAATGTTTTGGTTCGGTACTTTTGATCGATACACAATAAAGGGCCCCAACAGAAAACATTGACAGACCATGAACATAGCATGACCTTCTAAGTTCTTCCAGTTTCTCATTGCTTTACTTCATTACCTGAACTTGTATCTTTAACATTGAATATTTGTTGCCTTTTTCCCCTCAACTATTACTTTTTAAAACATCAGTTCCTATTACCCACAAACTTGTTAAAATATCACCCATTGTCAATACATCCAATGGTGATTGGTGCCTTCACTCTCACACCCATGTTCCATTTGATATGCAATAGAAACAAAGTACTCTTACGTCTTCAACCAGCTTTCTGGGATCTCAGCTGCACCTTACTGTAATCAAAAGAAAACATTCTACAAGCCGGAAGAAAAATCAAAGCATAAAATGGATAATTTATTTCTATACATGTGATGTACAAAGTAATAACACTGGGGATCCAGTGCGGATACAATCTTGTGTCTCAATTTTAGGATGATGACACCCAAGGATGGGTCTAATAATCTTCCCACTCATTTAACTTTGGTATCACAATGCAACATTTTAGCACAAGACAAAGACAGTTAGAAAAATAGAATTTTCTTGGCAATTAGAGATCAGTAACAATTTAATCAAACACAAGGGCTGCTAAAAGTCAATGCTGTTCTTGTGCCTTCAGTGACAGCACCTTTCTCCAAGGCAGTTCACTACCTCTGAAAATATTTGTGGCATTTCTTTACAGAAGAGGGTTTTGTACAAATATAACAAAGTAGCAATGCTGTCATACCATTTACCAGCCTATGGGCAGTGTTCACATTCACTACCTGCACCAGTTTAGTAATTTATGCTAAACATTACCATTAGAGGCAATATTTTTTGTATCATAACCCTTGATTTACCTGGTCAAGATGGCTAGCTTGGGACAGAATTTGGATTTCCAAAGTACTCATTAAGATGCCACACAAAACTGCTGCTGAAAGCAAGAGTTCTTGGTCCTGGACTAGTGTACGAGAATGCATAGGCAAAGAGAAAAGAGGCAGGTTAATTAATTGATAAATCAGATTGGTAAATTGTAACCAATGGTTTCAATAATCTAGGCAAAGAATCTGGATGTAACCAAATTTCCTGACTACACAAGGAAGTGAAAAAGTTTCAGGAACCATCTTCCAAGTCGAGTCAAGAGTTCTATAGCACAGAAACGAGCCCTTGGCCCAACTTCACACCAACCAACCTAGTCTCATTGGCCTTGCTTGGCCCAACTTCACACCAACCAACCTAGTCTCATTGGCCTTGATTGGCCCATATCTCTTTAAACCTTTCCTATCCACTTATCTTTTTAAATGTTTTTCAAATTGTCCTCACTTCTATCATTTCCTCTGGCAACTCATTCCATATATCCACCAGCCTGTGCAGCCCTCAGGTCCTTTTTTTAAAAACTCTGTCCCCTCGTTTTAGATTTCCCCATAACTATTTACCTTAACCATTCCTTTCATAATTTTATAATAGAATAACTTCATAATAGAAACCCAGTAGCCTGAATATGCCTGAGATTGTCTGATCTCAGAAGCGAAGCAATCTCAGACCTAGTCATTACTTGGAGAGGAGACTGCCAAGGAACACCAGGTCCTGTAGGTTTCTGTTAGGGGCAGTAGACAAAAGTTAAAGAATTTCATGTATGTTACATTCTAAATGTAGTGTTATGTGACAATAATGGAACCTTTACATATCTGCAAGCTCATTGCTGTTCCTCCTATGCATTTGGGAATAAAGTCCCAGTGTTTGTAATCCAGAGTCCCTTTTAAGATGAGTTTAATCTAGATAAGTGTGAGGTGTTACACTTTAGGAGGTCAAATGAAAGGGGAATATCTACTTAATGGGAGAGGTTGCTGTGTAGAAGGATCTGGGGGTTAAAGTCCAAAGATCCTTGAATGTAGCCAAGTAGACAGGGTAGATAAGTAAGGAAAACGGTTGGTGTGCTTGACCTCTTTGGATGGGACATTATAAAAGTAAGGAAGTCATCTTGCAGTCATACAAAACTTTGGATTGGCCACACTTGGAACATTGTATGGAATATAGTCTGCAATTCTTGTCGTCCCATTATGGAAAGGATGTGGAGACTTTGGAAAGGATACAGAAGAGGATTACCAGGATATTGCTTGGTTTAGCAGATCTGAGTTATGGAGAGAGGTTAGGTTGTTTTCTCTGGAGCATAGGAGGCTGAGGGAAAACCTGGTAGATATACAAAACCATGAGGGCCCTTGATAGATTGGAGTCAGAATCTTTTCCCCATAGCAAAAGCATATAAATAGGACATGGAATTATGGTGAGGGGGAGAAGTTTAAGGGAGATGTGCAGGGCAATTTTTAAAAAATGGATATGGAGACTGGTGGGTGCCTCGAGCAGGCTGCCAGGGATAGTGGTGGAAGCAGATACAATAGTATCATTTGAAAGGGCTTTAGACAGATATGAATATGAAAGGAATGGAGAGATGTGCACAAGAGAATTTGAATCTTATATCATGTTCAGAACAGACGTATGGGCCAAAGAGCCTATTCTGGTGCTGTTCTGCTCTATGCAGTCTCTCGTTATGATTCAAACCTACCAGTCCCAGCAATATTTTCATGAATCTTTTCTGCACCTCTGCCAGCTTAAGGCCCATTTGATCAATGGGAAAGGTAATGGAAGGACGTGGATGCAGCCAAGGCCAGTGACGGAGCAGGGTGAACGGACCGGGCCGGGGAGTGCCAGCAACAGGGCAGGGCGAATGTGCCGAGCTGGGGTTTGGGGGGGCACTGGGCCAGGAGGACTCCTGCTTATTCCTTACAATCTTACCTAAGCCTCATGTCAGCAAGGCTGAATAATTATCCCAGGGACAAGGAACACTCTATTAATTGCCCAAGGGCAAATCGAAACGTCAGAGTTAGGGAGGCAGATAGGGCAGCGGAGTAGAATGCTCATCCTGTAGGATGTGGGAATTCATGGAATCTTATGGTTTCCCTGATGATACATCTGTGTGAAATGCAGCCATCTCCAGTTCTTGAAAGACCACATTAAGAACTGGAGCTGGAGTTGGATGTTCCGGGAGGCTGAGCCAGACTTTTGTGCAGATGGTTGCACTCAAGAGTGCAAAATTCAGCCAGTAGAAGGGTGAACACAGAGAGAGGAAAGGTGAAAAAAAAGCAAGTCCTGGGTCACCTATGGCCATTCCCCTCAGCAACAAGTATACCCCTTTGTATATGGCTGAGCTGGAAAGGCAGCAGCCAGATCATTAGCTCTGAAAGAAAGGGTGTAATCAGGCAATGAGATAGTCATAAGGGACTTGCTAGTTGAGGGAACAGAGATCCCAGGAGTTTGTGCCTCCCGAGTGCTCAGATCCAAGATATTTCTGAGTGGTTGCAGAAAGTCCTATACAAATCTCTGAGCAACCTCAGTGAAATAAGGCTGCAAAAATGACATTGGTCATAAAGCATAGAAACAGGACCTTCAGCCATTACCTATGCTGACCATTAACCAACCTTCACACAAATCCTAACTCATCCCTCTTCTCTCCCTTTATTGCCATCAACTTCGCCCACATTCTTCCACTCACCTTCACGAGTAGGGAAATAACTGATGATTGGAAATAGAGCACCCGGAGGACACATACAGCTACATGGAGAAGGTGTAAATGCCACAGAGGTCAGGATTGAATTTTTGGAGCTGTGAGCCAGCAACTCTATCCTTTGTGCCATCATGCCGACTGATTTGTGAGAGTAAGGATATCTGGGTTTATTTGACCATCAATGTTATTCAATGCTTCAACATTCTGTTTTAGAAAGAAACAGAAGTGAATGACTCAATATTTTTCCACATTACATTGTGTCTGCATATCCTCGCCCATTCACTCACTTGGTCCAGATCCTCTTGAAGCCAATCTACAAGCCCCCTCCTAGCCACAATCCCAGCTGGGCTGGTTAAATGAGGGACAAGTTATAGAGGTGAGAGACAGATAATTTGGCAACAAGTAATCGAACTACTTGGAGCCATTAGGGAAGCGGTCAATCACACCAGTCAAGTCAGGGGCTGGTGCATAAAGTGCAAGCAGTGTAGTGTTAATCAGGCAACAAACCAGATAGGGTCTGTGCAAAGTGATCAAGAAAGAGAAGGGGCTCACTTTAATCTTTAGGGAATCTGAAATTACAGGAGATAATAGATTAATTTTGCCAGAATCACATCACAATTAAGAATTCATCAGATTTCATTAGAGATGTCTGAATTTAAATTGGGCTCAAATATAAATAATGAAATATAGCACCAGATCCACAGTAACTTTCAAGTTTTATGCTCAACTTATTCATCCCACATTCAGGATTAGGCTACACTTATATCCTCCAATCACAGTTTACCCATATATTGGGCCATAAAATCATAATAAGAGTGGAATAGTTGGCAGAGAGAGGGGCTGCACAGTTGGCGTAGTGGTTGGTGTAACGCCTTTACAGCACCGGCGATCAGGACCGGGTTCAAATCCCACAGTGTCTACAAGGAGTTTGTACACTCTCCGCACGTCTGCGTGGGTTTTCTCCGGGGGTCCAGTTTCATCCCACCACTCAAAATGTACTGGGGGTGTAGTTTATGGAGGTGCAATAAAGAGGAAGAGGAATGCTCAGAAACACCCACTAAATACCAGAAAAAATGATCTTTTCCTGGACCATCTTATAATTTAGTTGCTGAGCTAATATCCTCTCCCTCTCAAAAAAATATGGGTATCCACAAACCCACTGTCCACATCACCCCATCCCAAGATCATATTCAGGTATTACTGCTAACCTGCCAACTAGCTCTGGTGGGCTAGAAGATTTAGAAAGTCCTGCAATTAATTTCCTAGCCCGGTAAACTATAACATTCTTTGCCTTTCCTTTAAACTAGCTCAACCAAATGGTCCGAGATGCAGCCAGGATCAATCTAAGAGAAACAAACAAAACTAAAGCACAGGAACAGGCTCTTCAGCCAACTTATTCCAGCTAAGCCTATCTCCATCTGTTTGGCCCACTTTCCTCCAAACCTCTCCTATCCATGTACCCGTGTTACAATTCTACCCACCTCTACCATTTCCACTGGTTGCTTGTTCCATATATCCACCACCCTTTTGTGCAAAGGTGTCCCCAGGATCCTTTCAAATCTTTAAACTTTAAAGATCTCTTTAAACTTCTGCCCACTCCTCTGAAGAAGAGACTAACCAATAGCTTATTAATTATGATTTTATAAAGCTCTAGAAAACCCCCGTCAACCTCCATCAATCTAGAGAAAACAGATTTTCCAATCTCTCCTTATGACTCAAGTTTTCCAGTCCTGGCAACATTCTTGCAAATGTTGAGCACCCTCTCTTGCTCCATCACATCCTTACTGTAGTGTCATGATCACCAATAGGGAGGTGGTGAAGCCCTTCATTGGAATGAGGAAAGGAGAAGTTACATTGGGATGTCAGTGAGAGCTGGACAGTCTGAATACTGGAGGAAACGCCTCACACAAGCTTTCACCTCCAGCTCTGAGATGATCACTAACCTCACCACCTCTCACCATGACCTGTCCAGGGGAAATCTCATTCCCTTCTCCACAAAGAAAGAATTCTGGGGCAGAGACTAGTGCCAGTCCCTCCATTCCACTATCACACCATCAATGTCAGTATTTTCCCACATGTTGACATCATTACACAGTGAACAGACCACCTCAACACCAGGATCCCACCATGCCTGACCCCATGGGTCACCTCCTCCCTCACCACTACACCCGGCCCCACGGGTCACCGCCACCTCCACCACGCCCAGCCCCACAGGTCACCAATCCCACAGATATGAGACTGTGAAAACCTAAACCAGGAATATCATATACTAATGGCAAAGGAATACTGACACCATTAAGAAAGGGGCTGCATTTGGACATCTGTGCTTCCTAACACAAAAAAAAATCAAAGCTTTGTAATTCACACATCTTCCTGCTCTATAACAGTGCAGAGCTAACATTCTGGCAGGCAGAACAATTCAGGCTGATGCATCATTACAAAGGACCCAAATTAAAGTGACAGCAGTTTTCAAGATGGCATTGCAAAGCGCCAATTGGAAAGCGCCAATCACCGGATAACACCAGAGCAGCTCACATAAGAGTGGAAAACTTAGAAAAATTACAAAACTGTGTATCCAAAGTTAAAACAACTGTCTATACATCAATAAGCTTATTGTGCAATTATATGAATGCAGTTATTCCATATTAAAAGGCACGTTTGGTAACAATCAGAAACATCTACAGGTTTGCATGTGACGACTGAGGCTTGAGATTTCTCCATACACGAGGTGAGGATCTTCCACCCACCATTCTCTCTACTTTTGTAGTTTTCCTTCCCCGAGAAAGACCAAAATTTTTTTTTGCTCAGTTGATGCTGATACAGAGGTTTCATCAGGCAATCCTTCAAACTAAGAGCCCCATCCGGGTCACCTTAGCCAAAAGAAATGAGTGAATCACAAAGACTGCAGGCTTTGGGCATGAGTGCAAGTCCAGGGCCTGGAGAGAAAAATAAAACTTTTTAAATACACACATTCAGCAGACATCACAATCCTCAAAGACTTATCACTTTTAGTCCTTTCACGCAAATTCCCTATCCCCTCCCATCACCAACAGAATTTTTCAGCTCACCTCGAGGTTGTACAAGGTGGGTGGCATTCAACAGGCTCGACCATGTTAATGCAAGGAAGGCAATACAGGCACAGAATACAAAAACATCCCTTAAGCACAGAGAGAATAGGAAATTCTTTATCCAGAGGTTGGTGAATCTATGTAATTTGCTGACACGGACAGATATTGAGGTCATCATTGGGTAATATTTTAAGACAGAGGAAGAAAGGTTTCGGTAAGGAGGAGAATCAAGGGCTATGGTGAGAAGGCAGGAGAATGGGGGCTGAAATGGATAGTAAATCAGCATGATACAAAAACAAGGCTAACTTGATGGGCTGAATGGCCCAAATCTGCTCCTATATATTATGATCTAGAGGGGGAGGTGGTAGGAAAAGATATGTAGGGGATAGTATAGTCATGGGACCACACTATTCTCTGCCACAAGGATTGAGAGTCCCAAAGGCTGTGTTACCTGCCCATTTCCTGGTTTCGGGACTTCTTATGACCGGCAGAGGAATTTGGAGTGGAAGGGGAAAGATCTAGTTGTAATGGCCCATGTACGCTCCACAACACATGAAGTTTAGCAAACAAAAGACAGTAAGGGCTTACAAGAATTCTATGGTAGCCAGGAAGGAGCTGAAAAAAAGGACTTGGGAGAGCTAGGGGGTATGAGATGTCCTTAGCAAATCAGATCAAGGAAAGCCAAGATTTTCTACACATGTGAGGAACAAGATTAAGGGTAGGACGGATTAGGAATAAAGTGGTGGGGGGGATGGAAGAAGAAAAGGAGACAGAAGAGATGGGGACATTCTAAATGAATACTTTGTTTAAGTGTCCATTCAGGAAAGGGATCTTGGTGAATGTGAGGTCAGCATAGACCAGGCTAGAGCATTGTCGAGGTTAAGAAGTGCTGTATTATTTTTATTCGGATAGATAATTCCCTGGGATTCGGCAGGATATACCAGAGATGATTACAGGAAGCGAGGAAAGAGATTGCTGGGCATTAGCGATGATCTTTGCATCCTCCCTGGCCACAGAAGAGTTGCTGGAAAATTAGAAAATAGCAAATGTTGTCCACTTGTTTAGAAAGGTACGGTGGGGGGGGGGGGGGGCGATCCTGGGATTTATAGACTGGTGAGTCTTGCCAGGTCGCTGGTATGTAATATTGTGTGCAAACCACTATAACTATGCTGCCCTAATTTACAAGGACCCCAAGTCCCTTTTCAGCATAATATTCTCTCCTAAAATAACAGTTTAAAAAAAAAATCCTTCTTTGCAAAGTGGACATTTCCCCACATTATATTCCATCTTTCAACCACAAGCTGTATTCCTTTGCAGGCTGCTCGTCTTATTCACAACTTGTTAACCCACACCATCCAGTATTCTTGGTTCCAAGCCCAGAAACACACCCCTTCTCCCCCCCCAAATGGACAGCCAAGCACTCATGGTGCTGTCATTTTAGCTCAGTGGAATCCTCTCCACCAGTACTCTAAGCAGCATACAGATCAGAGAGCAACACACTCTTGGGAGGGGGGGGGGTCTCCTATACTTTCTTCCTGCCCGTCCAGCCATACTAGGGGAGTTGAACAAGCGGTAGTGAAGTAATGCTTCAGTTATACCCCCACCCTCCATAGCCCACCTCCAGCAACATGATCTCTGATGGTTCTCCCTCCTCACTCTCTTGTAACTTTAACCACATCTGCCCCCCACCCCTGCCCCGAGCTCTCTCGGCACCTCTCAAATGAAACCATGTCTCCCCACACACCAGCTCCAATCTCTCCTCATCTTTACCATCCCTCCAGTTTCCTTCTCTTTGACTCTGTGTAGCTGGTCCTCAGCACGGAACTCACTGTTTTACCCCTACACCTCAGTGACTCTCTGTCCCTATGCTTCATTCTCCTGAATTACCAGTCTGGTAGCTTAATTGTTGCACTACCACCAATCACAGAACATTAACTCATCATCTCTGACCCCTTGCACGTTGAGTACAAGCCTGAGGAGGCCCAGTCAGGCAAAGAGTTCTCTGTTGTTTCTCATATGGACAATGCTGCAAACCTCAAGTTTTAAGGTTGTGAAGAAGGAAAACATGAACAAGAAAAGCCTTCAGCCTCATCATTTACAAAATATAAAGTAAAATTTAACAAAGCCTGTACACACCAATTCTCCTTCTGGCCCTCCGAAGTCCAGGTAGAGAATCCTGATCCCATCATCGGCAGATGACTTCAACCTTTCAAACGGATACTTAAGTAGAATGTTGGACGAATCGGTTGTTGAACTGCCCTGGGACATTACGAAACCACTCTCGTAGTTAATGATCAGCTTGACGTCCTTTTCTTTCCAGGTGCACCCTGGTTAAAATTAAAATTAATTAGAGTTAAATAAGGTCCACTACATCTTGTCACAATGGCAGTAAATGTCAACATTATCAGTCCCAGGAGGGCTGGATTGACTCAACAGATCAAAGACATGGACAACAGAAGCAGTGAATAACCTGACACCTGTCCTGCCATTCAGTAAGATTATAATTGATCTTTTACTTCAGGGACACCTTACCAATTAACAGAGAGTTAGCAACTTTGCAGGAAAAGGAGGGGGACTATTGGGACCAGAAGCAATGAGGAAAGAGAATGCAGAAAATCTGTATAGAGTTAAATAGAAAAGTATGCAGATGCTGGGATTGCGGTGCAATGCACAAGTGCTGAAGAAAGTGATCTGCTGAGTTTCTCCAGCACGTCTTCTGCAATGCTTTGTGCAGAAAGACTGTTATCTGCTGTATTGCATTCTCATCTCAAGTCAGATCATGGGTTCAACTTTCTCTCAAGAACTGACAGTGGAGCTTAGATTTTTGCCCTTTTCCCCATTAGACAGGAATGTGAGAAGAGTAACCATGGTCTACAGCATGCTGGTCATTTGGAAAGATGGGCAGAACAATGGCAGATAGAATTTAATCCTGACAAGTTCAAGGTGATACATTGCAATTAAAAAAAAATTACTTTATGTACTCAAAAGTGATCAAACTGAGGTAGAATTACAAAAATACTGTACAGTGAGGAGGGGAAGAGGGAAACAGGTCTGAAACTAGGTCCCAATTTTAAGTAAATCAAATTACAGTGGTACAAGGTAAAATGGCTAAAGTAGATGAGCAAAATAAATTAAAAGGGTGACAGGATCATCAGTGCCATATTTAATACAATATTACATAAATTTCAAAGATATTCTATTGCAGAGAGAAGAGGACTGAGGAATTAGTGATCAGAATAGAGAAATGGCAGAAGTTCTAAATAATTATTTTGGATAATTTTTCAGTGGAAGACACTAAAATATCCCCATACTGATATTTAAGGTGCCTTACAGAAGGTCTACAAGAGAAAGAAAATAACAGATAAACTAATGTGGCTAAATCCTGGACCACGAAGCTACAAACTCTACTCCTTGTACATCAATGACTGCATAGATACATCCAACTCATGAGGGGTACAAATAGAGAAAATGCTAGCAGGTCTTTTCCATTGATGTTAAGTGAAACAAGAATGAGAGGACATGGGTTATGGAGAAAAGGGAAATGTTAAAGGGGACATTTGGGGGAAATTCTTCAGAGTGTGGTGAGAATGTGGAATGAGTTGGCAGCTGAAGTGGTGAATGCAGGGTCAATTTTGACATTTAAGAAAAATATGAACAGGTCCATGGATGGCCAGGTTATGGAGAGCTGTGGCCCAGGTGCAGTGGGACTAGGCAGAATGGTAGTGTGGCACAGTTAAGAGGGGCTGAAGGTTCTGCTTCTGTGGTTCTCTGCTTCCAAACCTATCTACACACGAAACCACTTTCAAAGAATAATGTATCTGTATTCCCAGATCCCTCTGCCCTGCTGCAGTTCCTTATTGCTTACCATGCAAATCCTACACTGGTTCATTTCCCAAGTGCAGCTCCTCACACTTATCTGCATTAAATTCCACCTGCCATCTTGCAGCCCATTTTTCCTGATGGTCCAGGTCCCACTGCAAGTTTTGAGAATGTTCCTTGCTTTCCACTACAGCCCCAATATCAATGTCATCTGCAGATTTGCCGATCCAATTTACCACATCATTCAGACCACTGATATAGATGGTCTAGCACCATTCCCTGAAGTACGCAAGTCACAGGCCTCCCAGTTAGAAGGAATAGTAAACTACTACCATTCTTTGGTTTTTCCCCATAAAGCCATTGTCTAATCAAATATACTACCTCATTCGGAATACAGAGCGGCTGATCCTTCTTGACCAACCTCCCATACAGGATCGTTTCAAAGGCATTACTACATCCACAACCTTTCCTTTGCCAACATTCCTGATAACTTCCGAAAAAAAACTCTACAACATTGTTTGCACATACCCTACCACACACAAAGCCACATTGACTATCCCCTAATACTCCCTGTCTATCAAAATACTTGTACTGTAAATCCAATCTCTTGAATGCTTTTGGTGTAGAGATGTGTACTTCTTGATTATTGAAACTAATACAAATTAGAGGTTTAAAAACTACATGCATGAATAATTATTATGTACATGTATTTTTAAATATTTATATAACATTTTTGTAACAAGATATGCATGTATGAGTAAAATAGTGCATATAATATTTTTTCATATCTTGCAGTTCTCAAACATCTGAAGTTTATTGTTTGTGACTCTTGCATTAAGAATGTTTGGCCACTCCTGTCAAAGCTTATTATGGGCTCGGCTGGGTATGCCACTTTCGGCAGCCTTTTGCATTCCTGGGCACCAAACTAGACCATGACCAACCAGTCAGTATACTGTCCACAGTGCACTTGCAGAAGTTTATAAAGGCCATCATGAAATCTGCAGGCAGTACATTCCAGATCCCAAGTTGTTCAAAAAGCATTCCTAACATTATTCTGAATTCTATTCCCATTTATTTTGTACCTATGATCTTTAGTCCTCGATCCCTGCTCCAATGGGAACAGCTTCCTACTGTTTTTTGATTAACCTGTGATGAGGCTGAGAAGGGTGGGCTTGTGCTAAATCTTCACACCTTGTGTGTGGATCTGCTCACAGCATTTCTTTCCACCTTCCTCTCTGAACAAGGTTGGCCACAATCAGGGAAGAGCACAACTGACTCTACAGGCAGAATGGCCTTGCACATTTCCACATTCTGATCAGAAACCTCCTCACCACTCCCCCCCACCAAAAGAAATGTTCATCCTTCCCACTAACCATACAATACAGAGCACATGCAATGCATTCATCATGCTTATAAAACATGATCAGTAGACATGACACGTACCCAAGGTCACCTCCTTAATCAACTCTGAAGCACCATGACAGCCTCGGACCAGCATTCGTGTCCACGTCGACAGATCCTGGTGATTCTCAACACGGAAAACGTGCATCTCAATTCCTTGTCGTGAGCCCGTCCGTGTGACAAACGTCAGTTCTGAGCTAATGGATGGGGAACCTCGTGTAGATCCTGAGTGTACCAACCTGAATAATGGGGGAACAGAAAGAGCAGAATATTAGGTCCCAAAATAAAGCTTTACCCTAATGCTCATCCATCAATCAAATCTGTAAAAACACATGATTGCACTTCATGTTAGTCAAAACCCCCTCGATCCATCCCAGATTTTGCACCTTCACCCTCACCCAGCAATTCACTTGACCCTTACCCATCAGGTCCATAACGCTCAGTTGGACCACAAAAACAAATCTGATGGATATCCCTGTGTGGGGCACTAAGTGGGCACATAGACTAGAGTAAAAGCTAGACATAGCTATTTATAAAGCACCCACCAGCTGCAGATTTCTTTCACAACTCCACTTTCACTTCAGACTGACAATTCAAGATCACTGGCAGGGAAACTAACCTCTCTGATTCCACCACCTCAAGTCATTAGGCTCCAATAACAAGATTTAGTCCACTGTTCCTTATCTGGTAAGCGTAGAGGGGATGCTTGTCACCACAACGCCACTAAAGAATAACTAAAGCATGGACAAGACAAAGGAGATGATTGTGGACTTCAGGAAATGACCAACCTCCACCATGTTTATAGCTCAGTAGTGGAGAGAATTGAGAGCACCAAGTTCCTCAGAGTCCACTTAAGTAGTGACCTATCCTGGACACACATCTTCTCACTTATCTGGAAGGCCCACCAATGATTGCACTTCCCAAGAGGACGGAGGCAGGCAAAGCTACTGGCCACCATCCTGTTGTCTTTTTACAGAAGGTCTATTGAGAGCATCCTGCCCAGCTGCATCACAATGTGGTACGGGTGCTGTAGCATTGGATCGGAGGTCAATCCACAGGACCATAAGAGCAGCAGAGAGGATCACTAGCGCCTCCCTCTCCGCCATTGACACGATTTACTAGGATAGTTGTCAGGAGGGCTCATAATATCGTTAAGGAGCCCCTACCATCCCGCACACAGCATCTACCAGCTGCTCCCATCAGGAAAAATAGAGCCAGACCACCAAGCTGGCTCTTCCAATAGGCAGTGGTGACACTGCTGAATGATCGACGAACTGCTCGTACAAACCCTCGCAGATTCTACCATTGAGTGAACAATATTTTGTTTATATATGTATATCTGTAATACATATAAATTGTTTGTACGTGTGATTGGATGTTTTTTGCACCAAGGACTGAAGAATGTTGTTTTATCTTATACAATCAAATGCCTTTGGTTGTCCATTTCTGTACATACCTTGTAGCCAGTAGTGGGTGGCTTTGGCAAGGTGATGTCCATAGGTCCCGGTTCCACGGTACACTGTTGTAAAGGAGCAAATCTTTATCCGTGAGGATGGCCACCACCGGTTTCCATTGTTGCTTCCCACCTTCCACCTTCAGCTGCAGCCCAAGCAAAAGAGAAATCACAGCGTTGCAAAAGCACAGCACTCAATCCCAAGAATGACAAGGCACAGAAAGTCCCTAACCCTCTGCCTTCCCCCATCTACCCCTATCCATAACCTAGAGTCTAGGACCTAGACTACAAACACACCTTCTCCAGCATGTCCTCAACATAGGATTGTCAACACTTAGAACACAGGCATTAAGAGTGACAGTGCAGTTGAGTATGGGTCCAGTAACCATCAGCCAACAGAAGCTTCAAGGTTGCAGTCCAGCCTCCCAAAATCATAAATTACTGGCATAGACTTCACCTGGAGCAGGAGCTATTCCTATGTCAGTAAACAAAGTAGCAGGAATAAAGTGTGAAGGAATTGCCAGTAGATTGGAATAAATCTAGAGTCTCATAGGAAGTCTGATTAATTGAAATGGCAGGAGGGTTGTGGAGCCCGATAACAAGGCTTGAACACGTAGAACTCTCTACCTGTTCTGATAACCAGCCAATGTGCTGAATGGCCCTGCAACTGGGGCCCAGGAGCTCACTTAACTCCAACAGTGCCCGAGGGATTAGAGCTGTGATGCTGGCATGTATTGCCACGAACCAGGCATGTGCTTCAGAAGCATCCTTGCTCTGCAGAAGGATTGCATGTCTGCCGTCAGGAGAATGTAATTCAAATAACCTGTGGGCACAATACATCAAGAGGAGAAAGTCAACATCAATCACAAACAATGAAACCAATAAAACATCAGGTCATGGTTGGAATACTGTATGCTGTGGAAAACATTGTGACCCCGAATGCTGGGATGATTTGAACTTTGTGCGTTTTTAAATTCAGTGACCTCAGAGTGTGGAATTCTATGAAAAGTGGATTGTTCATTAAATATTCAAAGAGATCGCAGCTGCATTGAAGCTGTACTGAGGAAACTGATGGAAACCAGTGGGAGTTGTGGCAAACACGGTTGAGGTCAGTCTCTGCTGCTTAGAATTGATGTGCTAGAGTCCAAGATTTAGACAATACTGCATCAGGGAGATAGGTTACTTCAACTGTTCCAGGAGGTAGTTGCAATTAAAAACTATCGTAGGGTGTAAAAAAGCCCGCTTCAAAGGTCAGCACTGCAAGAGCCACAATCGTTGTATGTTGTGCTGTACAAGATTTTAGCAGCCTCTGTGGATGAGAACTGGCTATAGGGTAAAGAGCAAAGTGAAGATGGTGGGGGAGGGGGTGGAAGAAAGAGAGAGATGGTCTTCTCAAAGGTTCTGCGAGAGGCAGGTTGTGCCTTACAAACCCAATAGCATTTTTTGAGGTGATAAAGAAAATTGATGAAGAAAGGCAGTGTATGTGGTGTATATAGATTTTTGTTACAGAGACCTTACCATGCTAAGCTCATTCAGAAATTCATGAGAGACGGGATCAAAGAAACCATAACTGCTTGGATTTGGTTTACCTATAGAACGCAGATGGAATATTTTCTGCCTGGAGGAAAGGTATACAAGATTAAGGGGCTAAGATAGAGTGGACAGCCAGCACCTTTTTCCTGGGATAATAGCAAACACCAGAGGATATCTGTTTAAGGTGAGAGGAGGAAAGTTTTGGGGAAATGTCAGAGGCGGAGGCAAGTGTTTTTTTATTCTGAGAGTCCTGGGTGCCTTTTTTTTTTATTATTTTATTTATAAATTTTAAACCACAGAATAGTTACATGACATTCAATTCCAGAAATTATTTTAAAAAGATTATACATAATTTTATATATAATCCCATCCTCCCACCTCCCCTCCCCCACAACCCCTAGAAAAAAGAAAGAAAAAGAAAAACCAGAGGATGCCAAGAAAATAAAATAAAGTCTATATTGGAGGTTACCAAGAAGTGAGGTCTTCAGAAAGTCTTAAGCATGCAAACCCAAATTTTGTAAATACGAGTGCCAATATTTTCAAAAAAACATGATATTTATCTGCAGATTATGTAATTTTCTCTAATTATACAACTGCAAAGTTTTGCATGCCATCTTTCTATACCTAAATCTATTTCTGACTTCCATGATATTGCTATACATTTCCTAGAAACTACTAAAGCAATTAACACAAATTAAGTTTGATACACATTTAATTTTAGTTTTGGTCTTATAACCTTAATATTACTCAATAAAAATAACATTGGATCCTGTGGGAATTTGACCCCCGTAATTCATTCCAGAAAATTACATACCCCTAACCAAAATGGTCTAACTTTACGGCATTGCCAAGTTGAATGCAAAAAAGTTCTAATCTCAGATCTACACCTAAAACACAAATCTGATCTAGCAGGATTTAATCTATTTAATTTTTGTGGAGTCAAACATAATTGATGTAAAAAAATTATACTGGTCTAACCTACATCTTACATTTATAATGTTAGTCATATTATCTAATCTAACTCCATCTAATCTTTTTCATTTATTTGTGTCTGTAATTTGTGTCTGGGTGACTTGAATGCATTGCCAGGGATGGTGGGAGGTAGATACAATAGGGACATTCAAGACTCTGATAGGCACATGGAAATACAAAAAACAAAGGACTGTGTGTGTGTGAAAAAAATTAGATTGTTGTGGAGTAAGTTTACATAGGCCAGACAACATCATGGGCTGAAAGGCCTGTACTGTGGTGTAACATTCTAAGACTGAAAATAGGGAGTTCCTCCGCTTTGCAGGTGGCCTTGATTTAGCAATACGAGGCCATGGACAGACATGCCAGTGTGGCAATGGTGTGTGGAATTGAAATGGAGAGGACTGGGAGGTCCTTCCTGTGGCAGCAGACAGAGCAAAGGCTTCTTTAGAGGTGTACTGCCTTCCAAAAAATGATTCCAAGAATGAAAAGCTTCAGTCTTTTCGATAAAGTAGTTAGGTGGGGGCTGCAAGGGAACCTCAGATTTAAAATCATGAAGCATTTTGACAACAACATTTATAGTGGTCGAAGAGTCAAGAAACTGGGAAAATAGAATTAGGCCAAGGGAAAACTTCCACACAGCCAGTCATTAGGATCTGAGCAGCAAACCAGGAATATATACTGTATGTGTTTGATTGAGGATTGTTAGTGTGTTAGAGTCATAGCAGCACAGAAACAGGCACTTCAGCCCAACTAGTCCGTGCAGAACACGTACCCAAGCTAGTCCCATTTACCTGTGTTCCATTTCTATTCATGTGCATGCACATGTCCAAATGTCCTTTCAATGTTGTAATTGTACCCACTTCTACCACTTCCTCTGGCAGCTTATTCCATATACCCACCACCCTATGTAAAAAAAAAGTGCACCTTTAAACATTCCCACCCCCCTCCTCCTCCTCCTTCCTTAAATCTATCCATTCAAGAACTCACCCATGACTTGTACAAAACTAACATGATATCCCAACTCCAAACATCTTTTTCACCAGCATCTCCTATGTCACCACCTTCAGGGAAATATGCACCCATGTTTCTTAGATCCTCGACTCTTTCCAAGGCCCCTCTATTTACTGTGTAAAATTTACTCTAGCTTGACGCCAAAATGCATCCTCACATTTGTCAGAATTAAATTTCATCTGCCTTGCTTTGGCTTACTTCCCCAGTTGATCCAAATACTGTTGTGAACTTTGATACCCATCTCCACTGTCCACTATACCGGCAAGTTTGGTGTATTCCTCAAATTTACTAAGCAAGACACTGACATTTTCATTCAAATTGTTAACATAGATGACAAGCAGCAAAAGACCTAGCACTGATACCTGCTGCAAACCACAGATCAAAGACCTTCTAATTCAGAATGCAACCCTCCATTTTCACTTTGTCTCATACCATCAACTATTGAATCCAATTGTAGAACACAAAAGGGATGGAGATACTCAGCAGGTCATGTAGCAAACAAAAAGCACAAGGCTTGAACCCTTCAGATGTGCTGAAAATCAAGAAAATGCCTGAATAAAAAAGCAGGGGTGGGGGGGTGGTTGAGGAAGAAATGAGGGGAGCACAGGCTAACAGACAAGAAGTGGGCATACAAAAATTCTGGAGAAACTCCCAAGACATTCAGCATTCTTTATGCGGCAAAGATACAGAAACAACATTTCAGGCCTGAGCCCAACCTCCAACGCAGGTTTTCACCCCAGCCACCCGCAGGCTCAAACGTCCAATGCCACCGCTGCTAACCCCAGTGCTGGCCACCCACATGCTGGAGCTGACGATGACTCCGCCAGTATCCCTGAATGCCAACATACGGTAACCTTCGACACCTCTGTCGACAGATACACACTGGTCCCAACCAACCCCATTTTGGTGTCCACACCAACCTCAGCCTTTGATTCCTCTCCTGCTGGTTCCCTCCACCATTCCACCACCCCCCTCCCCCCACCAATCCTTAGTTTTCCCTATCCCCTCACACCTCTCCCCATCTACTCCTTTGAGCTCTCCCTTCTTCCCACCCCCGCCCTCAGAGCCACTCAATTCCATCCAACTCCCACCTCTGTCTTCCCCAACTCTCCATTTCTTCCCCCCCCAATCTCCTCCCATCCTCTCCATTCAGAGCTATCCTCCCCTTATCATTTTTCAGCTTTATTTCCCTCATGCCCTCCCACCCATGACCACTTGCCTGTAGCTCTGCATTCTCCTTTTGCCCTTCCTCCCTTCCCCACCATCTTATTTAGGTGCCTGTCTGGTTTTACCTCATAACTTGATGAAACAAAACATTGGATATGTATGTTTATTTTTGCTACATATAGAGCACTACACAACTTGCTGAGTTTCTCCAGCAGTTTTGTGTATACTAAGATTATAGTGTTTGCAGATTTTTGTGTTCAACTTAAGTAGGTACAGGTGGGAGGGGAAGAAGAGAAAGGAGAGATGATGGGAGAGAGGGCAGAGTGCTGAGAAAGGTACCTCTCCAATAGGAGAAGGGAGGGAAGGGGCAGAGAGCTGGAGGAAGGATGTCAGAGGCCGAGGGAAAGAGATAGACCAGGGGAGGGTTAAGCAGAAATTCAAGGTCAATAGTTATGCCTTCTGGTTGGAGACTGCCATGACAGAATAGATAGTGCTATTCTTCCGATTTACAAGTGGCCTTAGCTTCGCAGTACACGAGCCCTTGGACAGACACAGTCAGTGTAGCAATGGGGTGAGGGGTTGAAGTAGTTGGCCACTGGGAGGTCCTTGTTGTTGCAGGACACAGAGAAAAGGTGCATAATGAAGCTATCTCCCAGGTTGCATCCAAGAACAGAGTGGTCAGCTACACATGAAGCTAGAAGAAAAGGAGGAGGTCATAAATTTTTTTTGCATCAATATTTACTCAGGAAACAGGCACAAAGTCTAAGAAAGTAAGGCCAACAACGGAATCTATACAGGCAAAAGAAGAGGAGGTGCTTGCTGTCTTAAGGCAAATAAGGGTGGATAAACTGTCAGGCTTGACAAGGTATTCCCTCGGACCTTGAAGGAGGCTAATGTACAAATTGTAGGGGCCCCTGGCAGATATATTTAAAATGTCCTTAGCCACAGGTGAGGTGTCAGAGGATTGGAGGCTCATATTGTTCTGCTCCAAAAATAACACAGGAAATTGTAGGCTTGTGTGGTTGATGTCAATAAGCATTTAGAAGGTGTTCCAAGAGATTGGATGTACAAGTATTTGGAGAGTCAGGGACTGATTAGGGACAGTCAGCATAACTTTGTGCATGGCACATTGTGTTTAACCAATCTTTTTGAGTTTTGAGAAGGTTACATCTGTGACAAGGTCCCACATGCGAGGTTAGTTCAGCTGCTCGGTATCCATGTTGAGCTGTGAAACTAGATTTGACATTGGCTTTATGGTGAGATAAGACGTTGGCTTTAAGGGAAGAACAAACAAAAATGGCAGTACTGCCAGAGCTATTGCAAGGGAAGCACTGCACCTGGTATGGAACCAGAAGAGCGGGGAGTGGAGACAGAGTGCTCCTCCACATAGTCCCACTGTCGGCTGTGTTGCTTTTGGCTCAGAACAGGCTTTAAACGGCTTAATCCTGCATCCTCAGAGGTCTGAGCCCAAGATGGTGGCACTTCTGCAAGGCAGTGAACCATGAGTGGTGCAGACTTCAGGGTAGCAGCAAACTAGCGCAGGAGACCAGATACAGGCAACAAGGGCCTTAGTAACTGAGGCAACCTGCAGTCGAAGAACTCACACAGGCTGCTGCCAACTTACAGTTGAAGGACCCACACACGTTGCTGGAAACTGGCTCATGGGAACCAGGTATCAGAACTGGATTTTGAGAGGGTGCTGAGGGCAAGAAAGGGCTCCTGAAGGTCCTCGGGTGCTGAAGGCTTCCTGATGGTATCAGAGCCTTGGACTGGAGCTCAGGTTGCCAATAATTTGAACAGGAATATGTGCAGCTGCTGAGGCTACAGGAGCACTGGAGGCAAATTCACGGACATTCAGTGCCACTGAAGGGAAATTCTTTTGCTTCTCTTTGTCTTATTGTAAGGGGTGCCTGGCAATGCTCATGGCAATTTGTTGATTGTCTTACAGAAGACAAAAGTATATTATGTATATAACATTTTTATGTATTATTATGTGACAATAAAAGGAACCTTGAAGCCAGAGAGTAGTAGATGATTGACTCTCAGACTGGAGGCCCGTGACTATTGATGTACCTCAGGGAATCAGTGCTGAGTCCATTGTTGTCTATAATCAACGATCTGGATGATATTGTGGTAAATTGGATCAGCAAGTTCGCAGACATCACAAAGGTGTAGTGGACAGCAAGGAAGGCTTTCAAAACTTAGATTGGATCTGGACCAACCGAAGGACAAACCAAAGTAGGACATACACAATAAATGGATCTTGGTTCTTGATCCTACAAAATATTCCGTATGGAATTTAAACTGAAGGTGGAATTTAAAATGGCAGATCATTGAGGAGTACGGTGGAAGAGGGATTTGGGAATACAGATGGTATACCCTGCTTTACGGATACCTGCTTCATGCAAATTTGCTTTTAGAAAGAAACCGGTGTTCGCTTTTATGAAAGCATTTTCGCTTTTACAAAAAAGTGGCTGGTGGAGCTGTCGACAGGCCCTTCAGTGAGAAAGATTTGGACATGGATGGGAAGAGTATGGAGGAATATGAACTAGTTTCAGGTCAGTGGGATTAAGCAGATGTATGAATAGTTTGGCAGAGATTGGAAGAGCCCGTTTCCATGCTGTAATAATCTATGGTTCTCCCCTGTGTAGAGAAAGTCACATCAGGAGCACAGGATTGTAGTATAGATTTACATGTGAAGTCTTGTTTCACTTAGGACTGTTTCCTGAATGGAAGGAGGAGATGCAAATGCAACACGTCTCGTAGTCATAGAGGTAGTTACTGGGGAGGTGATTGGTGGGAAGCGATAAGTGTACAAAGGAGTGGAGGGAGTTGTCCCTACAGAGATGAGTGAAAGATATGTTTGGTGGTCGATCCATTTGTAGGTGGAAGAAATTGTAGAGAATGATATGTTGGTTGCAGAGGCTGCTGTGGTGGTGGTGAGGATGAGGGGAACCCTGTACTTTCTGTGTTGGGGGGGGGCAGGGGGGGAGGCCCTGGTCAGCCCTTACAGTCCTTCATAAATTACATTAACCATCCTTCAAGTTTTTGGTTCTTCACCCAACTATGATACTTATATCAATGCCAGCTTCCCATAGTGCCAGGCTTCAATATAGAAATGCACATCACCAAAACAAGCCCTTCAGCCCACAAGGGCTGAATTAAATCAAAACTCTGCTACTTGCACAATAAACCATATCTCCTCTTTCCTGAATTTTCATGTGTCAATCTAGAATCCTCTTAAATATTATATGTGCTTCCACCACCTCTTCCGGCAGCCCACTCCAGGCACCCACTACTCTGCGTAAAAACCTCCTACACTCCAGTTAAAAATAACCCATTTTTCCAACCTCTCCCCATCGCTCATAGTCTCTAATCCAGGCAACATACTGGTCAATGTCTTCCGTACCCTTTCCAAAGCCTCCATATCTGTTCTCTTATAGGGTGCGCAGAACTGCACACAGTGTAGCCTAGCCAAAGATTTATAGAGCTGCAGCATGACCTTTCTTTTGTACTCAATGCTCCATGCAAAGATGACAAACATACCAGCCAATCTACTTGCTTTAAAACTATCATTCGTCTTTCGCAATTTGGAGAGGGTCCATGACATACTACTCATTCACTACATGACCCAAACTTCTACAACCTTCTCCACAAAAAAAATCCAAACAAGTATTCATTAAGGTCTCGCCCATCTAGGTTAAAGATTACAATAAGCACATTTAATGTCACAGTCAGAGATGCGATGTACATCAGAAGATTGTAATGAATCATACAGGATATACTTTAATGTACAGGAAATTAAAGATGAGTGAGAGGTGAGAAGCAGTTATAATGTTAGCGAGTGACTCAGGTTTTTCTGCCTCTTTCAGTGGGAACTGCAAGATTCAGTTAATGAGGGTTGTGGAGTACAAAGGAGCATTAGTGAGAGTTGAAGGGCATGTTGCTATACTGAGGATGTATCAGTGTGTTACAACAGGTGCAGGGGATTAGTGACAGAATCACAAAGGTTCCACCAGGGCTGACCAAAACCTCTCCCTGGCCACTTTCTCCTGCAGTTCTTTGTTCTTTCAAGTTCCCATCCAACTCCCCTTTGAAGGCCAGAACTGCACTGTTCACCATTACCCCAACCCTTCAGCACATTCCAGATGTGCACCATTAGCTGCAAAAACCAGTTGTTCCTCATGTCACCATTCCTTTTGATGACCACCTGTGTCCTTGCCCTTGAACCAATGAGAAGTCACTCTCTGTTCATTGTATGTGGACCTTTCATGATTTTAATAACTTGCCAAAAACCACAAAGTTATTCTGTTCCAGGAACATAATTTCTTCAGTCTCGCCATGTCACCAAAGCCTCTTCTCCCTGCATTCATCCCTTTTAACAACTCTTCACTCCCCATGTCTTCATACTTCTCCTCAGTTGCCGGCCAGAATTGAGCTCCATATCCCAGCAACAGCCCATCAAGGGCAATAGCAACTTGCTTGCTCTTGTACTTTGTGCCTTATAAATAAAGCTCAAGACCCCAAGTGCTGACACAAAATGGAATCTGGTTCATTGACCCGTTTGACACTTAATTATTTACAGATTTTAAGCTCTCAACCTGCTCTCTGGATCAGACATGCTCAGATTCCTCGTGACGTAGCACATCTTCAGTGGAAATATCTTGCTGTCTTTGGCACTGTGACTTGGAGAACCAGAGGCATCACCTCCCAGATACGGAGACTGAGGTATCAGATTGTCCCACGCAAGGTCTGCAATCAATGAGGGCTTTTTAAAGTACTGCATCACTTCCTGGATGTAAGTAACTAGAAGAAAAAAGGACAAATCAAGGAAGGACAACTAAAACTTCAAACACAAGCCAATCTATTCTCAATCTTAGCAAGTATCAAAACTGTACCAGTAGATAGGCTTATTCACAAAATCTACACGAGTAATCTACTCTTACACATCTCTCCATAACTGTCATTATTCACAATCTCAGCAACTCTCAAACTCACTAAAACATGCTTCCTGCATGTGCACAAGTTTCCTTACTAAATAGCACAATTGGAGAAACAGTGGAATCTGCAAACACTGTGCTAGAACCATAGAACATTACAACACATATCAGGCCCTTCTAGTCTGTGCCAAACTATTATTCTGCCTAGTCCATGTCCCTCCATACCTGACCAAATGTTTCCTAAATGTTAAAATTGAGCCTGCATTCACCACTTCAGTTGGCAGCTTGTTCCACACTCTCACCATTCTGCGTGAAGATGTTCCCCCTAAACTTTTTCCATTTCACCCTTAACTCATGTCTCTTGTTCTTGTTTCACCCAACTTCAGTGGAAAATGCCTGCTTCCATTTATCTACCATTCATAATTTTGTCTACTTCTATCAAATCTCCCCTCATTCTAAGATGCTCCAGGGAATAGAGTACTAGCCTATTCAACCTTTCCCTATAACTCAGCTCGTCTTATAAATCTTCTCTGCACATTTTCAATCTTATTGATATCTTTCCTGCAATTAGGTGATCAAAACTGCACACAATACTCCAAATTTGGCCTCATTAATGTCTTTTATAACTTTAAAATAATAACCCAACTCCTACACTTAATATTTTGATTCACGAAGTCCAATGTGCCAAAAGCTCTCTTTACAATCCTATCTACCTGTGACACGACTTTCATAGAATTTTGCATCTTATTCCCAGATCCCTTTGTTCTACCACTTTCCTCACTGCCCTTCTGTTTATTATGCATGGTCTACATTGGTTAGTCCTCCCAAAGTGCAATACCTCACACTTGTCCACATTAAATTCCATCTGCCATTTTGAAACCCATTCTTTTTTTTAGTCCAGATCCCACTGCAACCTTTGAAAGCCTTTCTCACCGTCCACTACACCTCCAATCTTTGTATCTGCTAATGATGTCTAATCATTCTGCTACTCTCCACTGTACCATCAGTTGTCAGCTCCAACATTCAAGAATTCCTTCCCTAACCACCTTCACTTTCCTTTCACCCTTTGAAACTAGCTCATGGCCATCAATTTTTGACAATGGGAAGTACCTTGAGGCATTGAACTGACTGAGAATGCTTCATATATTCAAGTTATTTGTGCACACCAGTAAAGACTGAAACCAAGTCCTTCCCACTAACCCAGCACAAGTCTTTATGGTTTGTAATTTTGTCTAGCTTTAGCCATGTATCATCAGGGGCCTAACTTTATACATGAACAAACTGCAACCAACTTGCTAATGCACTCTCACCCCATTATACACTACTCCTCATCTTGCCATCTTCAGTTCCTCATGAAAAACTTGGAAATTAAAAACTGAACTTCAAAAGATATGTGCCAAGGAGAGATTAGAAATTAGAAATGCAATAGTGCAAGGGGCAACCACTCAGCCTACAACCTACAAAGGTGGACAAAGAGCCATCAAATCTACCGTAATCCCACCTGCCTTCCCCATATCACATCTCTTCACTACACATCTAAGTGCCTTATCCACATAATGAGGCTTTCTGCCTCTATCACTCCTGCAGCAAATGAGGTTCAGACCCCAAACCACTAGGTGAAAAGCATTCCTCATGTTCCCCTACCAATTATTTTCAACCTAAGAATTTAAATCTCAAGGGACCTACAGGCCCACCACAGAAACTCATTACTCAAGGACTTTCCACATTCACATCTCTTTTTTTCTGATCTATCATAAAATCAAAATGAACAGCATGTAGTCAAGCAGTGCTCAAATCAAGCTGTTTTTCCAAAAAATGAAATTCAAAATGTTGAACCCAAACCCAGATATCTGCTGGGTTTCCTCCACTTGCTCATTTACAGATCTGCACAACCTCGAACTTCCACAAAACAAAAAGTTCAGCAATGCTGGTGACATCCACTATTTCACCGTTTTCCAAATTCTATCTAATCTTCTGATCCAGTACCTGGGACTGGTCCTATAGCCAACAATATTCAAATATGATATTTCATACTCTAATTTCCTCATTTGCTTCTTGTAAAGGCTTGGTTATACTTCATCTAGACTTTACAACCTATCCAGTTTCAATGAAACTAATACCTTTCATACTTCCGCTTTTACTATACTTATCCTATCCAGTATTTCATATATGTATTACCTCCTTAACTATATCAGGCAGTGTTAACTCTTTCATTAAGATAACTGCAAAGCATTGCTAAGAAATTAACACACACCCACTCACACATGATCTTTTTTGTTCCTACTCTTTCCATGGGTATCCTCATTCATTGGATTTTATTCAAATTTCTATTTTCCCAATTTCTCCAATTCATTTTCAATGTTTAAATTACATTTACACAAGTTAACAGGCCCTTGCAGCCCATGAGCCCATGCCACCCAATTAACTTACAATCCCCAGCACATTTTGAATGGTGGGAGTAAACCTGAGCACCCTGAAAAAAATCCACCTAAACACAGAATGTACAAACTCCTTACAGACAGCAACAATTCGAATTCATGTCGCTGGCATAATAAATGTTCTGCTAACCACTATACAAACTATACCGCCCTTACGCTAGATTTTCTGCAGTTAGGACATCAGTATCTGATAGATTACCTTTTATGCTTCTTTGGACAAAAGGCTGCAAATTTGGAATTTTTTTCTGTGGAAACATGGCTACCCAGAACTTCTAGAATGTCACCGGAAAAGTAGATGGTTCTCCTTTACATTCACTGAGTTTCTTTACAGTCTAGAAAAATTAGTTTTACTCCTACTTGAATTTAATCGACAATGAATCTACATGTGATCATATGCAGGCAGAAGTGACTAACAGCTTCCTGAGCATCTAGCTCCCCCAATTGCAGGGAAAAATGGTGCAAGTAACTAAGGCCGAAATTCAACTCTCCTCTCAAGAGTCACAACAAGCTGTCTAACCACAGTCTGTCTCTTGTGTTTGTGACCTAGATGGCCAGCTGTGTCATTTAGCATTCACTCACTCGTCTTCAGTGACCACAGTGACAGGAAATATGTTCTCATTTTATTTTAAAATCCATTTCCTGTTGAATTCAATCCTCATCCTTGCCACAGGAACATAGAATCGAAAGGACTAGATAGCTGCCACATTTAAGGAATGTCCTTCAGTCACACATGACCAATTACAGATCGAAAGCTTCATGATTAACCCTTCACAGCATTTTCAGAATGCACAAGAAGCAGCTTGGGTTTCAGTAAACATAGTGCTACAAATAACCTGACAGTTGGAGATGAGTGGAGGTGGCATGTTTAGCAAGTTTGCAGATTTTTATTCAAGGGGTGTGGGTTTTGCAACACTTGTTTGTCCACCTCTAATTGCCCTTGAAAGAGTGATGTGAACTGCCTTCATGAACCACTACAGTCCTTGAGGTGTGGGTACACTTGTTATGGAGGGACTTTGACCCAGCAAATAAAGAGAGCGAATAAGGTGAAAATGTATTAGAAATTAGGAAATAGCAAAGAAACTAAAAATGTGCCTGCATTCATAAGACAACACTGGACACCTCCAGGGAATGTTGTAAGACTGCAGGTGCAGAATGAAGGAGGAACTAAAGAAAGAGTATTATTTAAAAAAAACTATTGAAGAAATGGGAATGAAAGGCAAATATCGTCAAGGCCCATTGAACAGCATTCATGGGCTTTGAAGTGGCAACTTTGGAAATAGTCATCACTGAGAAACTATGACATTTTGGAATTGTTTCCAAAGTCAGCAAATGTAACCTCACAATTCCAGGAGAGAAAAAACTGGAAACTACATAATAAGCTAGCCTGACTCATGGGCTGGAACATATTAAGGAAAATAATCAGTGGGTGGGCAGTCAACATGCATCTATGAAAGGAAATTCATATTTAACAAATCTGCTGGAGTTTCTGACACTATATCCAGTAGAAGATACTGACAAGCCAGTTGGTGTGCTTAGACTTTCCAAAGTCAAAAGTTTTCACAACTTAGAGTAAGCAGTTTTGCAGTAAAACATTGCTTTACGGGCAGAATAAATGAATAATTTTGAGATTGTCCCAAGAAGGACATGGATTAGGCCATAGAGGTCAAGTAAGAGACAACGTATACCTGATTGAAAGTCAGTGGCTGGTTAGTAAGCTTGCAGAATATAGAACAATTAGTGGAGTTGTGGACAGTGTCGAGGGGTATCAAAGAATATAACAGGATAGATACCTATTACAGATATGGGCAGAAAAATGGCAGTTGGAGTTTAATCCAGACAAGCATGAGGTGTTGCACATTGATGTGCAGTGGGATCTGGGGGTTCAGGTGTGTAACTCATGGAAAGTGGCCAAGCAAGTAGATAGGGTGATATCAAAGGCATGCTTGGCTTCATTGGACAGAGCATTGAGTATTAAAGCAGTGTTATAAACCTCTGGTTAGGCCACACTTAAATACTGTGTGCAATTCTAGTCACCTCATTGCAGAAATAGTCAGAATCTTTTTCGCAGGGTAAAATCATCAAACACGAGGACATGCATTTAAGGTGAGAGGCAGGAAGTTTTAAATGAGATGTTCGGGACAAATATTTTTAAAATGGTAAGTGCCCAGAAAGGGCAGACAGGAGTAGTCATAGAAGCAGATGCAATAGTGATGTTTAAGAGGTTGCTAGATAGATATAAATATGAAGGATATGGAGGAACATCTATTGGTTGTGTGACGGGCCCAGAGGACCCCAAAACTCAGCAGCAATAGAAATTCACCAAGACAAATGCTTACAAAAACAAAAGTTACTTTTAATTTTCTTTAAAAATAAATACAGGATCAAACATTACTATTAACTTAACCTAACTTCCCCTTCTAATTCTAAGTGCATGTTTATATAATGTGTGTATAAGTTCAGAAAAGTTCTTTGATTCACAGTCCAATCTCACTTCTCACTCCTCCAAGTTCAATGTTATCAATTCTTATACTGTGCACAGAATTAAACATTTATAAATCTTCACCAGGCTTTGGCGCTTGAAAGGTAAATGGTTACCGCGCAGGAAGGTTCTTGTCTGTTTTCAGAGAGAGATTTGTTGTTCTTTGGACACACACAAACTGATTCCTTCCGATCAGCCACTTCAGTGTCTTGCCGAAGAAATTTGCCCCATCACCACAGAGTTCCTTTCCTGTTTCCCTCATCTCAGGTGAAACATTACATAGCCAACCATCTCCTCTTGTATGGACTACAAGAGCTTTGAACAGGCTAAACTCAGAACTCAACCAGTCTTCAAAATAGGGTTTCAAACAAGCTTCCAAAAGCCAATGCAGAAAACCAGCAGTCTCTCTCTCTGTCACATTTAGAGAAAAACCTGTTTGACTCTCTCTGCTTGCAAAACCACATTACCTTCCCAAAACAGCACACTCCACCAAAACAGCTTGCTGACTCCCAAAATCAATGAGAGATCTTATCAGTTTCCTGAGATGGGCCCTTCCATTTGCAACTCGTGAAAATCTTCAGGACAGGGTCTATTGTCTTTGCAGACATGTAGGCACCACTTTGCGCATAATTCTTGCATTTTAAAATGAAATCGTTTTTTGAAGTGTTTATGGGTTTGTGACCAATCTAAAACCCCACAATCTTTCAAAAACATATCTATACATAATATAAAATATAACATAATCTGTCACAGTTGCAAGTAGCAGATTGCTTGGTTTGAGCATCATGTTTGGCACAGACACATGGTCTGAAGGGCCTGTTCCTGTGCTTTACAGTTCCATGTTCTACATCCCACCTGTCAACATGCCACATTAATAGTGAGGGGGGGGGGTGGTGGGGGGAAAAACAGAAGAAGAGGAGAAAGCAAAGATGTCCTTTGTAATTGTTCCAACATTCATAAGTTTATGAATTTATTGGCAACATATTACATCATGTACATAATGGCTGTCCTGCACTGTCTCCGCATGCTCCGCCTGCCCTGCAGTTTAAACATCTGGCAATATGCATCTTGATTTCATGCAAGTAACTAGGGTCAATGAGCTTTACAGTGGTAGAGATATTAGAATGCATAGCAGATGACATGGAATATTACATTGCCAGCAACCCAGGTTCATGACTACTGTCTATATGTTCTCCATGTGTCTGCATGGGTTTCCTCCCACCCTTCAATATATACGAGGATTTTTGATTGTAGGTTGGTAGTTAGATTGAGGCACATGTGGCTAGGGATCAAGTCTATAACAGATCACAAGTCAACCTTGCAAGTTAAAGACATTGACTCCTCCCTTCCAGTCAGGCTGAATGCCCAGTTTGATGAGAAGATCAGGATGAGGTCAAAGAAAGCTCCACGTCCCCCTGATGAATGGGCCTTCTGCATAGCTGCGGCCAAGATAAAAAGAATCCTATCCAAGATGAACCCACCAAAGGCAGCGGGACCAGATAACATACTGGTCAGGTACTGAAGGACTGTACAGACCCATTGACAGAGGTCTTCGTGGACATCAAAACCTCACTGCAACAATCCATTGTTCCCGCAGGGATCAAGACAGCCTCCCCCATCCTGATCCCAAGAGAGCAACAATAAAAGGCCTCAATGACTATAGCACTCCACCATTATGAAATGTTTTGAGCATCTGGTGATGGAACTTATCAAAGCACACCTCCCAGAGACACTGTACCCATTTCATCTATAAAAGAAAGAGTTCCACAGTCAATGCTATAGCTGTATCCCTTCACTCCATCCTGACAACCTGGAGAATGATGCCTCATATGCTAGGCTGCTGTTCGTCAACTTCAGCTCAGTGTATAATACTATCATTCCTCAGAGGCTGGTGGAGAAGTGGTCTTTGCTGGGATTCCACACCCCCCTCTGTAACTAGATTCTGCTCTTCCAAACAGAAAGACCACAGTCTGTCTGGGTCGGTAGCAGAACATTGAGCACCAACATGCTGAGCACTGATGCACCTCAGGGCTGCTACTCAGCCCGCTCCTGTCCACGCTACTGACCCATGACTGTATCGCCAGATCCGGACACAACAGTAGTTGGCCTCATCAGAAACAACGATGAGACACTCCAAAAGAGGTGGAAAATCTTGTGATATAGTGCAAGAGTAACAACCCGAGTCTCAACATGGACAAGAGAAAGGAGATGATTGTGGACTTCATGAGGACAGGAACAACCACCCTTTCATCCAGAAAGTCATGAACCATGGGAACCATGGAAATTTGGCTGCATGGATTTGGAATTAGCTTGTCTGCAGAAAGCAGAGGTTAATACAGCAAATGTTCTCTGCCTGGAGGTCGTTGACTAGTTCTGGGGCCCTGCTCTTTGTGATTTTTACAAATGGCTTGAAGAGGTGGAGGGGTGGGTCAATAAATTTGCAGATGACATGAGGGATGGAAGAGTTATACATCGTGTGTAAACGTCTACTGTAGCTTATAAAAGATATAGAGCTGGGCAGAGAAATGGAAAATGGAGTTCAATCCTGAAAAGTGTGAAAAGACACACTTTTGAAAATCAACTGAAAGGCAAAATACAAGGTTAATGGCAATATTCTTACCAGGGTGGAGAAACAGAAGGATCTTGGAGTCCAAGTTCATAGTTCCTACAAGGTTGCTGCATAAGTTGATAAGGTAATTAAGAAGGCATATGGTATGTTGGTCTTCATTAGTTGGGGGATTGAGTTCAAGATTATCGAAGGTTGTAGCTCTATAAAACTCTGGTTAGAGCACACAGAGTATTGTGTTTTGTTTTGGTTGCCTCATTAGAGAAAGAAAGTGGATGTTTTGGAGAGGCTGCTGAAGAGATTTACCAGGATGCTGCCTGGAATGGAGAACATGTTTTGTGATGAAAGATTGAGTTATCTTTAGAGCTATGGCGGATGAGAGGTAACCTAATACAGGTATTTTTGAAAGGCACAGATAATGCAGACATCCAAAATCTTCCCCCCCACCCCCACCCACACCCCCAAACTCACCACTTCAGGGCAGTTTTTTTAAAAAAAGAGCTGAGTGTCTGGAACACATCATCATGAGTGGTGATTTGCCTTTCCAAAATGCAACACTTCACACTTATCCGTATTAAATTCCATCAGCCATTTCTCAGCCCACTCCTCTAGTTTTCCCATATCTCTTTTTAAGCTACTGTAATCTTCCTCACTGTCCACAATACCACCAATCTTTGTATCATCTGCAAACTTACTTATCCAATTCACCACCCCTTCTTTCAGATGGTTAATATATATAACAAACAATAGTAGACCCAGGACCGATCCCTGAGGAACTCCTCTAGTCACCGGCCTCCAATTGGACAAACAATTTTCTACCATTACTCTCTGACACCTCCCATCCAACCATTGCTGAATCCATTTCACTACTTCCTTATTTATACCTAATGCCTCTACCTTTTTACCTAACCTCCTGTGGGGAACTTTGTCAAAAACTTTACTAAAGTCTAAATAGATAACATCCACAGCCTTCCCTTCATCAATCTTTTTCGTAACCCCCTCAAAAAACTCTAAGGTTTGTTGAGCATGATCTACCCCTGACAAAACCATGCTGACTACTACCTATCAATCCCTGTTCATCCAAATATTTGTAAATGCCATCCCTCAGAACACTTTCCATCAACTTACTACCCACCATAGACGTCAGACTTACAGGTCTATAATTTCCAGGCTTACATTTGGACCCTTTCTTAAACAGCGGAACAACATGAGCCACCCATGACCAACGTTCATCGTGTATCTTTATCTCCTGTGGATGCTGCCAGACCTGCTGAGTTCCTCCAGCATTTCTGTGTGTTTGCTGCAAACATAGAGTCTGCAGACTTTTGTGTTTCACTCCTGGATTAAAGGAGAAATTGGACAAACATTGTTTTCTCTGGAGCATCAGATCCTGAAGGGTGAACTGATAGAAGTTTATAAATTTAAGAGAGGCAGAGATATACTAAATAGAATAGTTTTCCCAGGTTGGAAAAGTCAAATTATAAAGTGCAGAACTTTAAGGTGAGACAATTAAAGTTTAAAGGAGATATATGAAGTACATTTTATTTTTTAAAGTGTGCCAGATGCCTGGAAGTGGTGGAACCAGATACGATGGCCACATTTATGAAGCATTTAGACAGGCAGGAACAGGCATGGAATGCAAGAATATATAAACCATATGCATTTTAAATTGGCATTATAGTCAGCATAGACAAGATGGAATGAAGGACCTGTTCCTGCACTGCCCTTTTCTATACAACTCATCATCTTTCAGCTATTTTGCTGGTTAATTCCCTTTACCAATATTCTGGTCAATGAATTTCAGAGCATTCTACATCCACAGGCTGAAATGGTTCTCAGCCAACTTTAAAAACCTGTCCATTTTATACCATTTTTAATTTTGGTGAACTATAGAATCATATTGTACATAAACGGAATTGGACAGAACTTTTTAAAGCACAATTCATCCGAGCAGACAAGATGTACATCTACACTAATACAACTCCGGGTATCAGCCAGCGACATGGAGAACCTCTTACAATCAATTGTTGCATAACCTGGCCTCACAATCTCCAACATCAAGTCGAACAGCTGACATCTCCCTCAACACCTCTCATCCCAACCATGGTAAGAAGTCCGTCAAGCTTCAATAAGAACGTGGCTCAACTTTTACCTCAATATTTCTCCATCATTACCCTTAACATCCCGAAAGCCTTCAAACCCTCCAGTGCAGAAAATCCCAAAAGATTCAAAATCCTCCAAGCAACACAATTCTTATCTGAAGTTATGACTACTAATTCTAGACTAGCTTCCCCCCAGGTGCGCGCAGCCCCCGCTTGCTCCACTCCCCCCCCTGCTCCACTCCCCCCCCCTGCTCCACTCCCCCCCCCTGCTCCTCTCCCCCCCCTGCTCCTCTCCCCCCCCTGCTCCTCTCCCCCCCCTGCTCCTCTCCCCCCCCTGCTCCTCTCCCCCCCCTGCTCCTCTCCCCCCCCCTGCTCCTCTCCCCCCCCTGCTCCTCTCCCCCCCCTGCTCCTCTCCCCCCCCTGCTCCTCTCCCCCCCCTGCTCCTCTCCCCCCCCTGCTCCTCTCCCCCCCCTGCTCCTCTCCCCCCCTGCTCCTCTCCCCCCCCTGCTCCTCTCCCCCCCCTGCTCCTCTCCCCCCCCTGCTCCTCTCCCCCCCCTGCTCCTCTCCCCCCCCTGCTCCTCTCCCCCCCCTGCTCCTCTCCCCCCCCTGCTCCTCTCCCCCCCCTGCTCCTCTCCCCCCCCTGCTCCTCTCCCCCCCCTGCTCCTCTCCCCCCCCTGCTCCTCTCCCCCCCCTGCTCCTCTCCCCCCCCTGCTCCTCTCCCCCCCCTGCTCCTCTCCTCCGGGGCCGCGCCCCCCCCCCACTCCTCTCCCCGGGGGCGCGCGGCCCCTCACCTCGCCGCCGCCCTTCTTACCCTCAAGGGTCACCTCCTTGCCCGCCTTCTTCAGGGCCTGCACCGCTTGATCATGCGTGGCGTCCTGCAGCCCCACTCCGTTCACGGCGAGGATGGCGTCGCCCACGAAGAGGGCGCCGGTGCGGTCGGCCGCCAGCCCGCGGAAGATCTTCGAGATGATGATGGGCATTCGGTTCTCGCGGCCTCCCTTGATGCTGATGCCGAGCCCGCCAGATTCCTGTTTCAGCACCCGGACCGTGCGCACCCGGTCGGCGGGCGCCTCCCCCGCCTGACCCCGCTGCGGGCTGCCGCCGGCGTCCCGGGGCGAGTGAGCGGTCGGGCCGCAGCCGAGGGTCGCGACGCCAGGGGCTGCCGGGCTCATGTGCACCGGGCTGGGGCTCGGGCTCCGCCGCCGCGGCGAGCCGTTGGACAGCCCATCCCAGGGGTCAGCCTCGGGCTTCGGCTCCTCGCTGCTCAGCCGCAGGCTGCTCTGTCGCAGCTCGGCCCGCACTCGGTGCCAGCCCCGGTCCCGCAGGAAGAGCTCCAGTGGCCCGGACCGAAGCAGCAGCTCGCCCGCCATCTCCCACGTCCCAGCCGCCCAACAGCCTGGGTGAAGTGACAGCCAATTGGACTGTGAAGTGGGAGCCAATCGGAATGTGGGGAAATAAGCCAATGGGAGCGGCGAGATTTACAGTCAATGGCGTCGCGGAGAAGGAAACCAATGGGAAACGGCGAAAAGACCACAAGACATAGGAGCCATTCAGCCCATCAAGTCCCCCCCACTCAACTCCCACGGCTTCTCCCCATAAACTTTGATCTTTTGGCTAATCAGGAACATCAATCTCAGCCTTAAATGCAACCAATGACCGGCCTCCACCACTGCCTGTGGGAACAAATCCACAGATTTACACCCTCTGGCTAAGGAAATTCCTCTGCATCTCTGATTTACAGGATATAAACTCCATACACAAAAATTTCACCTTTGAAAACCTGAAGCCCTCCCTTCTACTAACTGAGCACATCCTTTCCAGAAAACGACCCATCCCAGTCCACACTTTGTAGATCCTTTCTCATTTCCTCAAAATTGGCCTTTCTCCAATTTAGAATCTCAACCAGAGGACCTAACCTATCATTATCTTGAAATTAATAGCATTAACACCAGAAACAAAGTATTTCCCTAGACATACTTCTGTCACCTATCCAGTCTTGTTCCTTAATCATCTACTATCACAACTTCACGTTTCTTGCAGCTATTTCTCTAGATTTGCTTCTTCAATTCTGACTATTGGGTGGCCTATAATACAATCCCATTAATGTGGTAATACCTTTCCTGTTCTTCAACTTCACCCATATAGCCTCACTAGACAAGGCCTGGACTGTGCTATCTGAGCATAGCTGTGATATTTTCCGACGAGCAAAGCCACTCACTCCTCCCCCTTTCATTCCCCCTGCTTTATCGCATCTGAAACATTGAATCCCTGGAACACAAAGCTGCAATTCCTGTCCTTCCAACAACGAGGTTTTAATAATGGTCACAATGTCATAATTTCACTAAGATAGGCTGCCTTTCCTACAATACGCCTTGAATTGAAATAGATGCACCTGAGAACATTATTTCCACAAAGCATAATCCTTTCATTTTTGTACGCAGTCTTAACATCAACTATCTGCTCTGGTACTCTCGTGCCCATCCCACTGCAACCCAAGATTAACCCCCCTGACCCCCCCCCCCCCCCCCAAGGCAGCACTATCATATCTTCCTCCACGTCAAATGCAAACCGTCCCCTTGGAACAGGTCCCACCTTCCCTGGAAGAGAATCCAGTGATCCAGAAACCTGAAGCCATCCCTTCTGCACTATGTCTTTAGCCACATGTTAAGCTGCATTATCCTCCCATTTCTAGCACGTGGTACAGGTATCAATGCTGAGATCACAACTCTGGAGGTCCTGTCCTTCAACTTCGCATCCAACTCCCTGAACTTTCTTTGCAGGTCCTCTCACCCTGCCTACCCACATTTTTGGTCCCTACATGGACCATGACATCTCGCTGCTCACCCTCCCTCCTGAGCATGCTGTGAATTCGATCTGAGATATCCCAGACCCTGGCACCTGGGTGGCAACAGACCATCTGGGATTCTTGATCTCTTCTACTGGACTTCTTATCTGTTCCCCTAACTATTCTTTTTTAAAAAAAAATATTTTTATTGATTTTAATAAAGAACTTAAAAACCTATACAATTCAATAATATGGACAGTTTCACAAGACATTCTGTATACCACTAACATACATAAATTGTAAATCATATCTATAATTCGTATTCTAAAAAGTAAAAGAAAAACTCAAATCCCTTACCTAACTGCCTTGTCAATGTTCCTGTATCTATTAAATACCCTATAACTGTGGCTCAGCTCTTCTCTGCCCCAGACACCTGACCCAATCTTAACCTGGAGTTTATCCCATCCATTCCTGCTTATCTATCCAATTTGTAAGAAGATCCAGCACTTCCTCTTTCTTAATCTCTACATGCTCTAGCACATTAGTCTGTTCTACACTGACCTCACATTCTTCCAGTCCTCCTCCTTGGTGAGCATTGAAGTATTCATTTAGGAGATCTTTATTTCTTCCACCTCCTGGCATATGTGCCTCCTTTTATCCTTAATTGGCCCTAATTCACTCTCATCTTTTGTTCTTCGCAGACATTTAGAGTGCCCCAAGGTCTTCTCACACCCCCCTTCCAGCTCTCCTAAGTCTTTGCTTAAACTCCTTCATAGCTACCATACAATTCTCATGAGCCCCTCTTGTGTTTTGCTTCCTAAACCTTGAATGGTTCCTCCTTCCTCCTAATTGTCGCACCTCTCTGGCCAGCCATGGTTCCTCTACTCTTCCATTTAATTGGAACCAACCCATCCAGTAGCCCCTAAACATTCTCCACATTGCTGCTGCGTTCCCCACCCCAACCACCCAGAGAACATCTGTTCCCAATCAACTCTCCTAACATTTTACCTTAACCTGGGATAAGCCTTCCCCGATTGAACTCTTTCCCATTTTCCAACTCTTATTCTTGTCCAAAGCTGTGCTAAAGATGTGGGAGTTGTAGTCTCCGTCTCTGAATGCTCACCCACCAGAAAGTCCCTCACCTGACCAGGTTTATTACCCAGTACGAGGTCCAGTATGGTCTCCTCTCAAGTTTGCATGTCAGGAATGCTTCTTGGACACACCTGATAAATTCTGTCCCATCTGAACCCTTTGCACTAAGGAGGTGCCAGTCAATATATGAAAGTTGAAGCCTCCCATAACAACAACCCTGTTATTTTTGCACCTTTACAAAATCTGCCTACATATCTGCTCCTCAGTGTTCCGGGCATATAGAATACTCCCAATATACTGATTGCCCCTTTTCAGTTTATTCATAACTATAAAAATTGAAGATGTTTCCATATTATGTTAAAAAAAATCAAGACAAGAGAGACTGCCAATTCTGGAATAACTCAGCTGGTCAATCAATATCTGTGGAAGCAAAAGGTGCGTCAATGTATTGGGTTGAAATCCTGCATCAAATTCTGGACCCATCGCCTCCATATATGCTGAGTTTTTCCAGTGTTGTTTTTCGCATTCATAAAATATTTGATTTTTCTGATTTGATCTTGTGCAAACTTTTGACTTAATTTCATCTTACTATTTTTTGAACAACATTCTGAAATATTGAGCAGAATCTGGCATGTACACTTCTCCCAACATAGAGCAAGATTTTGAAATTAACTCTTTCTTCCACTGGGAACATTCATTATCTGAATTGTATCTCCTCCTCATTGATTAAACTCAACTTAGATTCAAAGTAGCTCTTTCCAGTCCATTTTTGCTGAGTTATTTATCTGCTTGTTGAATTCAACCTTTCTCTAAATGACTTTCCTTCAAGTGTTCTCAAAAATCAATCCATGATCCGGTCCTTAATCACCACCCATTCTTCTCCCCTGTTCAGTGTTAGCAGACTGACACATAATAAAATTACATCGTTGCCGTGTTGCAGGTAGTAGCCAGAAGCACACTTTAAGCCTACATTTTGAGAACTCTCACTTCAACTCTTGGTCTTTGTTCAGCCTGGTCCTTCAGTGCTCAGCTGCGGCAGTGTTATTGGCTTCAATGAAAATACGTCTGAGGTTGCAATGCGTTTTATTGACAGAGCATCTTCAATGTTGGAGTAACCAGACCGAATCAAAATGCTGCCATGGGCTTCTGCCTTCACATTGAATGAACAGCATCACTGTATCTAATTCCTATTGGCTTCTTCCCAAAAGTTGGAACTAGTGAATTGGGCAACAACAGATGATCCACAATGACACTTCTTAATTCTTCGGGATTCCTGGAGAAGATTCCATTGCAACGAGAAAGAATTTGAAGTGATTTTTTAAAAATTGTCCCAAATATGGTAGCAACCATTTGTGCAAAATTCAGAATAAAGTAACAGTCAGTTATGGTCACAGTTGGAAACCAACAATATTTATTTATACAAAACATTATTTTTTTGAAAATCCAAGGCAAATTTTAGACAACAGTTCAGTCAGCTATTTGAAAGCAGAAATATATTGGAAACTGATGAAAATCAGACCCAGAAAACAACTAAGTGGCAAATTTCTTCTGTCGGATCATTGCAGGCAGCTGTGCATTAATGTCCATGATGGGACGCTCCACCACAACAAGAGAGCCATCCAGCAACAGCTCCACATGGAGCAGAGGCTGCAGAGAGAAAGGAGGATCAAAACAGATCTTCAACTGTGCGACTATTGAACTGAGCAAATTCAAAAGACATTTAGACAGATTTGCACACTTCACACCCATAGCTCAATTTTATTTCATCCATGTACCTAAGAGTCTTTTGTATGTCTCTCTCATTCCAAAGGAGATGATAATGGGCAAAATACCAATGTAACAAGCTTGGATTTTCAAAACACATATAAAGTAGGAGTGATGGGATTGGGAATGATACATTATAGACTGAGGATTAATTAAAGAGCAGAATCTGAATAAAATGTTAATTTTCAGTTTGTTGGATAGGTGGTATGCCACAATGAGAGGTAAACACCTCAGCTATTTGCAATCTAATTTAATATTAAATACAGTACTCAGTCTTCTCATCTGAATTTTCTTGATAATAAAAATTGATGTTAAGGTACCTCTGCCTTTTTAAAAAAAAAATTACTTATACAGGTACACAATCCAGAAAGCTCCGAGAGGGAGAGGGAGAGGGAGAGGGAGAGGGAGAGGGAGAGGGAGAGGGAGAGGGAGAGGGAGATAGCAGTGCGACTCGGGCAGGCGGAGAGAGGAGAGAGACGGCAGCACGACTCGGATGGGCAGGGGGAGAGATGGCAGCGAGACTGGAAGGGGGGGATATGGCAGCACAATTCGTGTGGGCTTAAATCTGGGGCAGCTGTCTTTGGTTCTGAAATCCGGAAAAATCCAAAATTCGGAACACACTGTCCCACAAGGGTTTCGGATAAAGGATTGTATACCTGTATTCTATACATGACAATACAAACTGATTTGTGGAGCAGACAGAGCAGTTGGTTAAACTATGAGGGTCTGTTATAAAGTGGTTTCTTTAGTTTACTCCAATATTTCAAGTAATTCATGAGGTTACACTTTCAGGAAGTGATTATCAATTTGCACTGGATACACCTCACTCAAAGAAATTTTCAAGACATTTCAGAGATTTTGAAGGCTAGAAATTATGACACCTTCAAATTCCATTTCCAGTTTCACCACTGCACCTCTCACCTTTCTGCATCTTAAGCTTTCTCAGGAGGTTCCCTTCTTTGCCTTATCCTATTAAGATATGTACTAAATTCTACAATCAAAGTGCAACAGAAACAGTTTCCTTCAAAAGGGCCAGTAAAAAAAAATTAAGATAGTACAGAAGTGTTGACAAATAATTTTTGATTTTGCACACCAAGTCATGATCGGTGAAATCTAATTTAATATTAAATACAGTACTCAGTTTTCCCATCTGAATTTTCTTGATAATAAAAATTGATGTTAAGGTACCTCTGCCTTTAAAAAAAAAAATAGTTATACAGGTACACAATCCAGAAAGCTCCGAGAGAGAGAGAGAGAGAGAGAGAGAGAGAGAGAGAGAGAGAGAGAGAGAGAGAGAGAGAGAGAGAGAGAGAGAGAGACGGCAGTGCGACTCGGGCAGGGAGAGGGAGGAGAGAGTAGTTGGATTTCTCATGATCCTTTCAACAAAGAATTAGATAAATATTTCAAGGCAAACATATTGCAATGTAGGTGGGGGGGATCAATTAGAAAGTTCTTTAACTGAACTATGAAGGCAAATGGAGTTAAATTCCTACTTTTGACCTGTAACATTAAGGCAAGTGCAGGAAAAATGGATTGAACAGAGTGGGATATTACAGACACTGGGAATCTGGGATCAAAATGGACAACTCAAATGAACAATACTCGCTCAGATCCGGTACGTCAAATTTGTTGATCCCAGAACATTCAATGAACCCCTAAATCTTACCTTGTACTTCTTACAGATTTTGAAGGCATGCTCTTGTTTCTTACGAGCATGTACAGGCATGAGCTTCAAAGTGCCTTGGTTATAAAGGTGTAATCGTTCGTTGGGTAGAGGCTGGAAAGAATTAATGGAAATTCATCTTGAGCATCAAACAATGTCAGTCAATAAGCAAGAGCAGCCCACTTACCAGATAATGGAGTGACCAGAGGGAGCATTGTGTTAGTGGATTGGGGGGAGGGTTAAGACTGGAGTGTGAAGGTAAGATGTCAGGGGTCTCTATAGAAAAATTAACTTGGAAATATGAACTGGGAGGCTTACAATTACCCAATTTTAAAAATTATTATCAAGTGGCTCAAATGAGATTTCTTCCTTTTTTTGAGCAAGGAGATAAACCTGCATGGGTGAAAATAGAATTGGATAAAATAGAAGAGGAAACAGCAGAGGACTTTATATATAAATGGGATATGGTGAGAGAGAAAAAACCCCTTTGCTAAAACACTTAATCAGTGTTTGGTACAAAATAAATAGTGATTTTGGAATGGTGGGGGTGGGGGGGGGAGGCTTATCACCCAAAACTCCCCTGACTCATAATAGAACAATGGGCAATGAAATTTTTAAAATCTGGTCTTGTAAAGGAATCAGATATATTGAAGATTGTTATGAGCAGGGACAATTGATGTCATTTGAATAATTCAAAACTAAGTGTGGAATTCTTAACAACACAATCTTCTGCTATTTTCAAATAAGAGTTTAGCGAAGGGATAAATTGGGCCCAACAATGTTTTTAATCAAATTGTAGTGATGTGGAGACTCTGACTCGAAAGGGAATTAGAAAGAAATTCACTTCAGCAACGGATCTCTTACTTCAAACGGGACTCCCCCCATTTGCATCAGTTATATCTCACACCACAGAAATTAAATTCAGACTTATCAGACCGAGTTTTAGATGTGGTGGAGAGGTATGATTTTTTTTTTTTTAAACGTTCAACTTGGTTATGTTCCTAAGTGAGATCTTTTTGGGAAATTTCTTAGAGCAAATTAATTAAATTTCCTGGGATAACACCGCATCTGAAACTATCCAAACATCAAACAGAATTTGTTAAAATTGTGTTGGCAGTGGCTAGAAAATGTATAGCAGTTGCATGGAAGTCTGATTCATGGCACATTGGAATGCAGAAATACACAGCTGCATTCCCCTTGAGAAAATTAGCTATAACTTAAGAAATAAGTACGACATATTTCTACAAGATTGGTGTCCGTATTTCAGAAGTAAATCTTTAATTGTGTTCTGCCTAACCCTCGAGACCTGCATTGATTTTCACCAAAGAAAATTAAATAGAACATCAATTTATGATCTGTGGAGTATGCGGCACCTTTCAGCAATCCATTCTCTCTTTTCTTTTATCCTTTCCTTGCTTTTTCTTTATATCTACTCTTTTATTTGGGCCATTTTTCTTGGGTGGGTGGGGGTTGGGGCATCATCATGGAGTAAATATCGGATTTCTATTTGTACTTGTAATTTTTTTAATTGACTGATGTATGGTCAAAAATTTTAAATAAATTTTTAAAAATACTGCAGTGTGGCTGGTGGCGAGACTGCCAAGTCTGCTGGACAAGCCGACATAAAAATCGGTTGGTTGGAGACTAAAGGAAAGGGTAGAGAGGCCTGTGAGATAAGAGGGCCAGGAGAGCATTCGGCAAGTCCACTTACCAGTGACTGGTCAATAATACAGAACATGTATGTATCATGAATGATAATCTGTGTTGCCACTCGAGGGTTGAAAGTGATGTGTATTACAGGCGTGTCCCTTTCCAGCCAGAGTGAATGCAGCCCCTGTTGTTGCAGTTTACGGCTCCAATCTGTGTACTTCTTCTCATTGATGCTGAATTCAAAAATCTGAGATTAAATTAAGAAAAACAATAGCTAACCACACCTGGAAAAGAATGCCACACCCATTAAGAAATTATTCTAATATCTCACTTTTGAAGAGCTGGAGTTAGAGCCCCACTCATGCCCCTTTGAAAGCTTTTCAATCTGCTACCAATAGCTTTTGAAGCAGAATCTTCTAGTTTACTATATTAAAAAAAGTAAATCTTTCTTAAAAATACTTCAATTCTTTGGTTATTAATCTTTCCGACCCTTTGATGTTTGGAATTATTTTCCTCTGCACCGTCCACAAACTTTGTCATCTTCCTAAAGCACGATTCCCACTATTGTAGTGTTGGCTTTCATGCTGACCCCTGGGAATATCACCATAGCTAAAATCAACTATCTTAAGGTCAATCAGTCACCACTACACTAAACTGCCTTGAAGGGCTCAAGCTCAAAACGTTGGTTATGCACCTTTATCATTGCTATATAAAGTACACTTTTTGACTTGCTGAGTTTCTCAGCATTGTGTTTAATTGAATCTCTGCATCTGCAGACCTTCATGTTTTATTCCTCTGTGATAGTCCAGATTCTATCACCAATGTGTATATGTACAGATGGTAGTGTTGGATGACTGTGATTGGCTGAGAGTGTAGCCACACCTACTGGCAGGTCTTAAAGGATTGCTCCTAGCCAGACCAGGTCATTCTGGATTGGTCGACCTACTTGTGATACGCTCCAGTCTTTTAGTTAATAAAAGCCTTGGTTTGGATCAACAAGTCTTTGGTTCTTTCGACGCGCATTACAATTTTATTAACTAAAATAAATTTTGAAGGGATGGAGCGCATGCTATGGCTGGAACGCCTCGACATCGACCCACAGTCAGCTACAGCCTCGAATGACCTTGAGCACTGGGTGAGATGCCTCGAAACATACTTACAGCTCTCTGATCCTGCCGTGATAGAGGACAGCTGTCAACTACTAATATTGATGACTATGGTGTCCCCGAGAGTCTACCTGAATGTCCAGGACGCGACCACTTACGCCACAGCCATGAAGGTGCTGGAAGGGCTCTACAAGCGACCAGTGAACAGGTCTATACTCAGTACAAACTTGCTGCAAGGAGGCAACAGCCCGGTGAGTCCTGTAAAGCTTATATTCAGGTTAGGGCAGGGACTGTGCCTGCACAGACAGAACTGCTGCGGAGACCACAGACGATCTCATTTGGGATGCCTACGTGGCCGGGGTTCAATCGAATGAGGTGAGGCAGCACCTGCTAGAGCACGGGGGAGAAATCCTAGAGGACGTGATCCGGATCGCAGAGACGATGGAGGTTGCGGTCTTAAGTATGGACATGTACTCTCGGGGCTGGATCCCACACTCTGATGTGAGTAGGATGCCCTCCCTCTACCCTACTACTGTCGCTACGCTGCCTGATGCAACCCCAAAGTATCATTTCTGCGGGAAGAACAAGCACAGCAGGTCCCAGTGCCCGGCGAGAAAAGCCAGGTGCCGGAAGTGCCTTAAAAATGGCCACTTTGTTGCAGTCTGTCGCTCCAAAATGGCCACCGTCAAACACAGTGCCTCGTGTGAAGCCAAATCGCCTCTCCATTTTAAACACTTCTTCCTCAGAGCTCTCGTTGAATGAGAGCGAAGACTCCACCGCGCGGCAGCGCCTGACGTCATGGAGCAGAAGCCGAGCGCAGAAGGTACAACCCACCCTCACCACAATGACGTTCACCCTAACGTTCGACCAGGCCCCAGCCTTGACCTCAATGCCCGCCGCTACCGCCGACCAGGGACCCGCTTACATCCTCTCACCACTATATTGCTTTCCAAGTTACCAGCCTCTCCTTACCTTTTAGCCTTCGCTGGAGTTCAGATTTCTACAGGAATCACAGACAAGAGTCCTTCCTGTAGGACAAAATTACATATAGGACCATATCACAAAGGTAGCCAGTATACATGCACAGTATCTTACCTGCTGATCTGCATGTACAGTGATCAGGTTGTTCGTGTGTGGATTGATGGCGATAGCAGTGGGAAGGTGGTTATAGACTGGAACAGTACAATGATGCTGTGTGGAGGAGGGAAAAAAAGCAAGCATGAAACTTTGGCATTTCATTCCTCCCATCACCCAGCTCTTTCTCCATCTTACCCTGTCCCCTCTCTCTTTCTTGAACCACACCATTTTTCCTCCTCCACCCTATTGAGTTGCTCTCCCCTCACTACACTGCAACCCATACGCTGCTTCCCTCTATCTTCCCTACCCAGGTGCAGTCCAGCCCACCCTTCATTAATGTGCTCTCTCCCAGTATTTCTGCTCTCTTACCTTTAATTCTGTGAGGTTGTAAATGTTAATTTCATAATTGCAACTTGCAGCTGCCAACCAATTACCATCTTCACTCACCGCCAAAAGGCAGATGGTTGTGGGGTTATCTATAGTACAGAAAACACATCAGAGGAACCCCTGGAAACACAAGCTCCAGTAAGAGTTGACACAATCCCCACACTGCCCCATGCCGATGGCATTTATCCCTCTTCCTTCCCCGCCCTCCCAAGGCAATTAGCACCCCCTCCATAAATCTTCGTCCGCGAAGCCAAGCCAAAGAAGAAGAGCAGAATTTAAATTAATGAATTACCCCAGAGTTTTCTCACTGCAACCTGCAGTTCCATTTATGACAAAGAATCAAATACATCACAATATTACACGAGGCAGCAAAACAGTATAGTTTTTAAAACTTCAATCACATTGTTTCAATTCCCTTTAGCTACATTCCAGTTCCAAGCAAATAGCCATGAGGCTTCATCAACAGCGTATTCGAATAGAAGACTCACCAGATTTCGGTGCGAGGCAAAGTCTGCTCTTGAAAGCCAACATCGGTAAAGGTACAACCTGAATCCGGCTATGATCGAAGGCGATAAACAACTTGGTGGAATCAGCAGAAAAGAGCAACTGATGAGCTGATGGCAAAGTCTTTGCAAACTTCCGGAACTGTAAGAAAGAGTTAAATTCTGAAACTTCTCTCAGCACAGATCCACTCACTTTAGACACTGAAACAATGGCTCTGTCTTTGCAGACTACTTTTCCCTTGAGTGATTACAACATTTCCCATTTGTATTCCCGATTTCCAGAATATGCATTTTAAAAATGTTCATATTAGATCTCAGCAACAGACACCATACAGCTTTATAAATGCTTCACTGGTCTCACACACACTGCATCACATCCATCACCCCAGCATCCATCATTACCTCCATTTATAGGATTTTAATTTCACTCAACACCCATTACTACCTCAGTCAGAAAAGAAAATCATCATACCACATTAACTTTGATGGAGTCATTCTTGTAGTGTATCCGATATAGACGTAGTCTATGGATCGTTGAGAATGCAATCCATGTTCCACAAGGAGACAGTGCACAGGACCGTATGTGATGGCAACTCTACAAAAACACAAGAGAAGAAACTCAGCTTGATTATACCAGACAGCAGTGACTCCCACAGCACCCAGAATCATATCTTCACAGGCCATTCAGCCTATTGTGTCTGCACTAGCTCTTGAGCAGAGCAACACTCTACTTCCACTCCAATCCTGCCATCCTTTCTGACCTACTGATCCTATTCCCTCTATTAGGTCATAAAGAACAGTATCCTCACCACAATGACATAGTTTAGGAGATTTAGACAGTACATGGATAGGAAGGATAGATCAGAGATATGGGCCAAATGCAGGCAAATGTAACCATTTTAGGTGGACAACTTGGTCAGCAAGGGCAGGTTGAGCTGAAAAGGATCCAGATTTAATCTCCAATAACCTTCTTCAAACTCCAATATTTGCAGCTTACTAATCACATTAACTCCAATATTATTCAATTGATTAATGTAGTCGATAATCGATAGTGGACCAAGCAGCAATCTCTGCAGCGTACCACTGGTCACAGGGTTCCAATCAACAAAATAAACCCCACTATAATTTTCTTTTAAATTTGAGACTTTGCTGCCCAATTTCACCCAATTCACCTACAACCACAAACATTTATTACTCCTATCACTGAGTCAATTCTATATCCAATTGGCCAGCTCACCCAAGATCTCATGTGGTCTAACTTTCCACACTAGCCTACGATGTAAAACCTTGTCAAAGCCTCACAAAAGCCCACATAGACAATATCTACTGATCTCCCGTCATCAATTCTCGACTCGTATGCCAACAGAAGCAAAATCCCACTTTGGACTCTGTCCAGAACCCTTCATCATTTTATATACTGTATATACTCATGTAATAGTTGACACAGTGTAATCGTCAACCCGCCCCCCCCCCCAATTTTTTTGCCCAAACATCACGCATTTTCATATGACCCGTGTAAAAGTCGACCCCCTCCTCACCTCAGCCACCCACCCATCACACCTTGGTCGCCCATCCATCTGAGCTCCCAATGCCCCAACCACAATTCTCACCCCAGCCGCCCAAACACCAGAGCTCCTAATCTCCCATCCACAGACACTCTCCTAGGCCCTGGCCGCCCACCCATCCAAGTTCCCGACTGATGCATGTAATTACGGCAGTCAAAGAATGACCCATGTAAAAGTCCATCACCCCCCCCACCCCCCAAATGTGACCCAAAAAATTGGTTTTAAAAAATGTGACTATTACGTAAGTATATCGTGTAGTCAAATTGCTCTTCAGACAGAGGATCGCCAAAGAAAATAAAACAAGATATCTATATTGGTAAGGGGAAAAATTTAGGGGAGATGTCAGGGGTACGTTTCTTCCTCCCCCCCCCCCCCACCACAGATAGAAGTGGGAGTCTGGAATGCATTGTCGGGATGGTGGTGGAGACGGCTGCAACAGAGAAATTTAAAAGACTCAGGCAGGCACATGGAGGATTATGGGAGTGAGGGAGAGATTGTTAAGTATGTTTATAATAGGTCAGCACAGCATCATGGGCTGAAGGGCCTGTAATGAACTGTAATCATCTATGACAGCAAGAACCTGTAGAATTGTGAACATAGCTCACTGTACTCAAAGATGAATTGTGTGTTAACCAGCCAAGTCAAAACAAAATTTTCACAGTATCTCAGTACACATGAGAATAGACAATTGAAAAAGTTCAACAGTCACAGCCTTTCAAATCTAACTTTGCGAATGCAGCCTTTCATCTCCTCTGAATTCTCAAATGTCTTCACAACATTCCTATAACATGACAACCAGAAAGTAGTATAATATGGCAGTTGAGGTAAGGCTTTTATACTCAGTGCATCTGTGGATATCACCCACAACTGCTGTCTCAGCCAGACAGGTATGGAACTCATCAAGCTAAACCACAGGAATCACTTCAACTTACGTGTAGAAATTAGTTACTATCCAAGACTGTGATGGCCACTATATTAATTATTTTTAAGAAACATGCCATTAATGTCAGACCCAAAAACGATGAGTTCCTCCCACAAACCTGGGATTTCAACTCCAACAGTTTCTCTGGTTTCTTGCTGATTGGCAGGACATCACCAGGAACCCCTGCAATGGAACAAAATAAATTGATCACACTCCTGTTCATCAACCTGTCCTGTCAATATTTTTGAATAGGCAAGTTAGGAAATGATAATTAAAGGATGTGGTAACATGATGGACACATGGGATAAAGATACTGTTAAAATACCCAAACAAAGAGCATTCTACTTCAAGCTGATGGAGCAATGAAATGAGACCGAGGAGGTCACTTTTCTAGGAGCTATGGACCTGCACATCAATGTTATTAAAGTGTCCTGCCATTAACTATACATGTTACCCCTACATTTGATCTCCCAAACCTCATACTTGTCCAGATTAAACACGAGTTGCCATTTTTTCTGACCATATCCGGAACTGATTTATATCCTTTTGTCTCCCTTGATTTCCTGCTGCACTTACAAACTAACATTTTACAATTCATGTGCAAGAGCTCCCAGGTCTCTGCACAACAGCATGGTGTAATTTTTCACCATGCTGTTTTCTTGATTAGCTAAGGCATCAAAGGTTATGGGGAGAAGGCAAAGTAGTGGGGCTGAGTGGGAGGATGGATCAGCTCATGATTGAATGGTGGGTCAGGCTCAATGGGCTGAATAACCTATTTCTGCTCCTATGTCTTATGGGACCTGCTTACAGAAAGCAACGTGGTATCGCCCCAACAAAATTCCTCACCTACAGCTTGTGAGCTGCCTAATCGCCACAATTCGAGCTGCTCTGGGAATTGAAATAGGAGCAGGTTTTCCGTCCGGCTGCAGCACACCAGGTTTCGCTGTGGGGAAATGATAATTTTCAAGAATTATTGACCATTCTTGCGTCTCCTTCTACTCTTTCCCATCCAAACAGTTTGCTTTATTCCTGATGCTGAAAAGCCTCTTAGCCTAAACCATTTAACAGCTGTTTATCTTTTACCCAATTCAATCCAATTTCACCATGTGCCAGCGACAGGGTGATTAGCAGCAAGTGATTCTTTCTGCTTCTCCTTCCACATTCCATCTCAACCTCAAAGACCTGAATTCTGTTGGTTTAGTCTTAACAGACTTCCTAACATTATTACAACTTCAGCTACAAGGTGCTTAAACCAGAGGCACCATCATTTCGCATTGACCAACATGAAAGCGTTAGCTGCAATAAATAAAAGTTGTGGTGCTGCTGGTGCGGACTCCCGGAGAGTGGGAATCAAAGTCACCCATTCCCCTGTGGGGTCCGACTGCCTTCAGCTCTGAACAGGCTTTAAGTTGCCTATTAAAGGAGCCGACGGCGGTTTATTTTAAATTCTTATACCTGATATATAGTCGCCTGGAGGGCTTGGAATTTCCTTGATTCTGACTTGTTCATCGAAAAAGATCCATGAAAAAGTTGAATAGAGTTTTCCAAGGTTTATTAGATCTTATATGGGTTCATTCTAATTCTCACGACCATGGGGTCTGGGCCCAAGATGGCAGTGCCAATCATCGGCAGGGGTTGAAGACTCCAGGGAAGTGGAGGACTGGTGCAAGTCACAAGAAAATGGAGAGGCCACCCCGTTTGAGAAGGAGATGCAGAGGAGACTACCCATGGGAATGGTGACCAAGGTTGCGGATAAGCGAGGGGCTCTGATGCTGAAGAACACACAAGCTGTTGGTGACTCAAGACGAGGAACGCACACTGAATGTGGCCAAAGGACTCACAAAAGGCAGCAGACTGCTAGAGACTGCCTCAACATCAGCTGAAGGGATACCTGGTATTGGAAACAGAATGTGACAGGGTGCTAGATCACGACAGAGGTGTGCATCTGGAGCTCGTGTTGCTGATGGTTTGGACTGATGGCTATGTGGCTTCAGAGGCTGCTGGAGGCAAATCCATGGACATTCAGTGACTGGGGTCGGGGGGGGAAGGAACACATTCTCTTTTGCTTCTCTTTCTCTGACTGTAAGGGGCTTTGGGCAATTTCAGCTGATGGCAAATCTTTGTATGTCTTATGGTAAACTAAAGAAAATTTTGTTTAATATCACATTTTCGGTTTTATTACATGACAATTATCTTGAATCTTAAATTATTGCCATTTGAGTAATGGAAATTTAATCTTCACACAATACACTTCTCAAAAATTTGTGATAATTTATGGACCTTATGCAGGAAAAAAAGTCAATAAATCACTTTCTTTTTTATTTGTATTTATTTAGACATACAGCATGGTAACAGGCTACTTCAGCCCATGAGTCCGTGTCACCCAATTTAACCCCCAATTAACCTGCACCCCCAGTGCGTCTTTGAAAACCAGAGCTCCTGGTGAAAACCCACGCAGACACGTCTTCAACTTGATTTCATGACCCAGGCAGAGTGATGCAGCTTTGCGATACAGGAATTTAATCACCCAAAACATTGGGTTGCCTGTACCTATACTGCATCTGAGGAGCATAACACAGCACCTTGGACATAATTCCTTCCTAGAGCTTTCTAATTACTATTGGCACACTACAATTGCTTTTGCTCACAAGCTGTGTAGCTCAGAGGAAGAATTAATATTCCATTTCTTGAATTCAGTGTGAAGTTAGACCAACAGCCCACAACAGCTGTAATGACAACTTACATGTGGAAAGAGAACCTTACGAAGAGCAGATTCATACGACTTGGTTTCCACTAGATCCATCAGAGGGCGAATGACAAGCTGGGAATCCACACCTTATTCAGGAAAAGAAAGAACTTTAGGAAAAGCTTCATAATTAACCAGCTCCACAAAGAGGTATTATGCACTCACCGCCTGAGACAAGAGCAGACGTGGTGTGGACAACAGCCCTCACATCATGCGTGTGATGTTTAAAGGTCTTTGTACGAACCCACTCAGTGCCAACAACTTCTGATTTTACTGCAACCCGCTGGAATTGGGCGATAGTTCCTTCGGCTGTCCCAACAACAATGCTGTCCTCAGCCTACAGAGAACAAAATCCCAATTGGTTGAGAATGTAAAACATAACCCGAAGAGCAAGTCTGAGCTGTACCCTGTGAGCAAAGTAATGAGAAGGAATGTGTATGGTATTGGAGAGCAGTTAATAAGCAAATGTTAGCAAAGCAGTGATTGACCAAAGTGATGGTTCACTCACCTCATTCACTGCCAGCGACAGAACATCACACTTGGTGACTGGGTGTGTCCTCAATAGAGTTCCTGTCTTACAGTCCCAGAACTGTATTTTCCCTGATGAGTCTGCACTCACAATAGTGTAATCACTAAGAAAACTGATGCTCCAGATTACACATACCCTATTGTGAAAAATTACATCTCCTTGATCCACAGAAATACGAATTGTGCAGTGACCTGAAGAAAGGAAATAATATGCTAAAACTCAGCTATAGATAAACATTAACACTGACCCAGACAAACTAAAAAAATTACCAGGTCAGTTAAACTATTTTTAAACCTTCAAAAAAAAATTATTTTTCTTTGTTTTCTCATATTTCATCTCAGGTCCTCTACATTCAGACAGGAGAAAACTTTCACTATTCATGTGGATTCAAATGTAGAAGCATTGCCCTGCTAGTTCTAAATGCTGAGCAACAGGGGTATACCTAAACAGCTGGCCACTCTGAACACACAGGGCTTTTCATCTGACCACAATGTCAAGCAATCCATAATCATCTTCTTCTTCTTTGGCTTGGCTTCGCGGACGAAGATTTATGAAGGGGGTAAAAGTCCACGTCAGCTGCAGGCTCGTTTGTGGCTGACAAGTCCGATGCGGGACAGGCAGACACAGTTGCAGCAGCTGCAGGAGAAAATTGGTGGGTTGGGGTTGGGTTTGGGTTTTTCCTCCTTTGCCTTTTGTCAGTGAGGTGGGCTCTGCGGTCTTCTTCAAAGGAGGTTGCTGCCCGCCAAACTGTGAGGCGCCAAGATGCACGGTTGGAGGCGATATCAGCCCACTGGCGGTGGTCAATGTGGCAGGCACCAAGAGATTTCTGTAGGCAGTCCTTGTACCTTTTCTTTGGTGCACCTCTGTCACGGTGGCCAGTGGAGAGCTCGCCATAGAACACGATCTTGGGAAGGCGATGGTCCTCCATTCTGGAGACGTGACCCACCCAGCGCAGCTGGATCTTCAGCAGCGTGGACTCGATGCTGTCGACCTCTGCCATCTCGAGTACTTCGACATTAGGGATGAAAGCGCTCCAATGGATGTTGAGGATGGAGCGGAGACAACACTGGTGGAAGCGTTCTAGGAGCCGTAGGTGATGCCGGTAGAGGACCCATGATTCGGAGCCGAACAGGAGTGTGGGTATGACAACGGCTCTGTATACGCTTATCTTTGTGAGGTTTTTCAGTTGGTTGTTTTTCCAGACTCTTTTGTGTAGTCTTCCAAAGGCGCTATTTGCCTTGGCGAGTCTGTTGTAATATGCACTGACAAAAGCCATATTCACATACTCTCTTGAAGAACATCAAGTCAAGCCATCTGATATTATCACAGTAATACACCAACTTACCAGATTTCACATTAAAAACCCGAATATTATCCAATGACCCAGTCACAATCATTGTGCCTAATTTGTGCCAGGCTAGGGAAAGTATGCGACCTGCAAAAGAGAAAGAGCCCATCATGTGCTGATTTATAAAACATGCAAAGCAAAGTACTTTCAAAAGTTCTTCAGTTAACTCCACTCCCATCCTCTTTATTACAAAATGAATTTTCTTTTTCCCCCATGTTTCCCCTTACAAAAGTAACAATCAAATCTAAGTTAGTTTTGTGAAAGTGGAAAGTGAGAAGATAGCTGGAGATTTTTCACCAACAAAAGGTGAAGCTCCGAAGGAATGGAGAGTAGCTAATGTTGTATGTTTCTTCAAGAAGGGGATAACCCAGGAAATTAGAAGGCTGTGAGCTTCACATCAGTGGTAGGGAAAATACTGAAGAAACTTGGGGATAGGATTTACACACAGTTGGAACTGCTTGGCTTCTGTGCAGGTCAGTTCAAGTCTTAAAAATCTGATTTTTGAGGAGGCAGTGAAAGTTGTTGATGAGGGCAGGGGAGTGGAAGTTGTCTACATAAACTTTAATAAGGCATGACAAGTTCCCACATGTTAGGCTGATTCAGAAGGTTCAGTTACATTGGATCCACGAGGAGTTGATAGCTTTGATATAAAATTGGGTGGTCCATAGAAGACAGACTGTAATGGTGGAAGGCTTTTTATTCTGATTGAAAGCCTATGACCAGTAGAAGCCTATGACTAATAGTGTTTTGTGGGAATTGATGTTCAAGCAATAAATATAAATAACCATATTTTTACTCATGTTATGCACACGTGCATATAACGTGTGGGTGTAGTATTCTAAATTCCAACAGGCAAAAGCAATTTGACCACCCAAAGTGCAGCATCTTAGACTTCTCTGGAGTTGACTCCATCTGCCATTTCCCTGCCCATATTTGTAACTGATCTATATTGATTTGTATTCTTTGAAATCCCATTACGTTGCCAAAACTTCAATTTTGCATCACTTACAAGCTCACTAACACATTCTCCTTTTACATCCAAGTACTATATTTTACAAACCAGGTAACTTCTCCCCCCGCCCGCCATAGTATGGGGACATCAATATCCAAGCCAAAAACCCTTCAAAAGGTAGTGGACACAGCCCAGGACATTACAGGCAAAACTCTCCCACTATTGAGAACATCTACAGGGAATACTGCCATCAGAGAGCAGCATCAATCATCAAAGACCCACATTACCCAGCACACACTCTGTTCTCGCCGCTGGCATCAGAAAAGAAGTAGAATGCCACAACACTCACTCATCAGGTTCAGGAAGAGCTGCTACCCCTCCACTATCAGACTCCTCAACAATAAACTCAATCAGGGACTCATTTAAGAACTCTTACTTGCGTACTTAATTTTTTAAAATTCTCTTTGTATTGCACAGTTTGTTTACAGTTTTTTTTATTTGTTTACAGGTATACACTATGTACAGTTTTTTTTTGCACTACCAATTAGTGGTAATTCTGCCTCGCCCATGAAGAAGTATCTCAGGGTTGTATGTGATGTCATGTATGTACTCTGCCAATAAATCTGACTTGAACTCAACTTCTATGAACCTCTAGCCACAATATTATCCCCACTGTGCAGGCTGGCATCTGATAACAAAACTCTTACTAGTTTACAAAGTACTGCACCTTTCTGGTGATCCAGATTCCTTTCAAACTGAAGCTTTTCAGGACCAATTTCAAACAGCTTGACTGAGCCATCTTCACACCCAATCTGAGGGCAACAGCAGAAAAACACAATGACCATTAGTGCACAGATGTGCATCAAGAAAAAAATAACAAATGTACCAAATTAACCTCCAACCCAGAAATCCTATCCCATTAAAAGAGAAAGATAACAACACAAATAGTCACACTGCTTGGAATTTGTTTCAAATGTATGAGTATGATAGATTCCCTCCTCTTGTCATCACTCAGGTCAATATTGACTCTCCCAAAGTTGACTGGGATTTCCTTAGCCCAGGGGCAGAGATGGAGTAGAATTTGTTAGATGCATCCAGGAGGATTTCTTGAAGCAGCATAGAGATTGTCCAATAAGAGAAGGGAGCTTTTCTGGATCTTGAACTGGGAATTGAGCTTGGCCAGGTGATCAGTTTCATTGGGAGAGCATTTTGGGAATAAAGGTGACAATTCCTTAAGTTGCAGGATAGTTATAAATAAGATTAAGCCTGGATCAAGGTAAAAGGCACAAATTGGAGGAGGGAAAATTCTGACATTATTAGTGCTTGGGGGGGGGGGGGGGGGGGAGGGGTGGGAGTAATTAGAGATTGCTGTTATCGCGCAAGTCCACAAATGTCTTGTGGGAGTTGTTTAAGGCCCAATTAGATTCCAGGGCAGGCATATTCAGTTAAGAGGAAAGACAGGGATGGCAATGTAACAGATTCTTGGATCCAACAGAGGTTGTGAACTTAGTTTAAAAAAAAGCAAATGCAAAATTTAGGAAGCTAAAATCAAACAGAAGCCTCAAGGTATGGAAAAATCTCAAAAAGGAGCTCCAGAGGGTCATTAGGTAGGCCAAAAAGTGCCATGAAATGTCCTTGGAGAAGAGCAGTTGCAAATACAAGAGGACATCCATACAATATGAGGGGAGGAAAATTTAGGGGAGAAGTTAGGTATTTTTTATTTAAAAAAAACACAAGAGTATTGGTGCCTGGAATGCATTGCCAGTGATGCTGGTGGATGATGATACAATAGGGACATTTAGAACTCTTCAATAAGCACATGGATGCAAGAAAAACAGAAAGTTATTGGAACGTGGTAGGGAAGGTTTATATAGGCTGAGGGCCTGTACTGTAATCAAGGCATTTTACACAACATTAAAAATCAGGATAACATGGGAGAAAGCAGGACTAATTTCAGTCAGAGGTAGTGAACAAGGTGTTATGTTGGCAAAGTAACCATACCTCTGATATCAGAAGCCACAGAGAATGTCCATTCCTTCAACACCACCCAGCCTCTCCAGCCTGCCAAACAGGTGTGTGCCCGCCCACCAGATGGAGCATATACTGTCACTGGCTACCCCTGTACATCACAGCCCCTGCTCAGCAAAGTGAGATATTTAAACCTAAGCACACCATTGTTCATTCTCTTTACCATGTGGACAGGTCCTGCACTCATTCTGGGTCATTGTCGCCACAGTGGGCGCCATCTGGAGGGGAATGCAGGCTAGCAACCCTTAGGCCGATCAGTGTATTACTGGCAACCCAGTAGATACTGGTATTGTAGCCACAGACTTCTGTTTACTTGGGGTTAGAGGCTTGTTTCTTCCCCTTAGATAGCCAGTTAGGGCACCTCATCAGGAGTCACTCCCAGGCAAGGTGAGGGTTCGAACCCACTCCTTTGTTGCCTAGCCCCTTCCTTCAGTTGGGATTCCAAGGCTGGGTGCAAGCCTATAACCTTAACCTGTGTGTCTGTGAAGCTGCTTGTATTGAACCTGTTTAGCTTAACCTGTGCGTAGGTGTTGTAGCAGATCAACTGTGTTTGCTTTGGGATTGTCCTAGAGCCCTTTTTACTATTTTAATAAAGCACATGTATTGTTACAGATAAGGGCAGAGAAACTGCAAGTGATGTTTAATGCAGATAAGTGTGAGATGTTTAATACACAAAAGTGCTGGAGAAACTTCGCAGGTCGCACCATCCATAGGAAGCAAAAAATTTAACTAATGTTTTGGGCCTGAGCCTTTTGTCGAGGTATGAGCGGAAAGGAGGCAGGTGCCTCAATAAAATGGTGGGGGAGGGGCAGGGAAAGCAGCACAAGCCAACAAGCTAGAGACCATAGGTAGATATGGGTGGGAGGGCAGAAGAGAAAAAAGCTGAGGTGATTGCAGGAGGGGGTTGACTGGAGAGGGAAGGAGGTAGGATGCTGGATGAAAGGAGACAGAGGAATACAGAGAGAAATACAGGGGAGGTACATAACTGAAACTAGAAAAGTCCATGATAATGACATCTCGTTTGAGTTGGAGAGTGCCTAGATGGAATATTCGACGTCATTCCTCCAATCTGCGGGTGGCCTCAGTTTGACAATCCACAAGGTCAAGGAGACATGTCGTCATGGAAATATGGAGTGGAATTAAAATGATTGGCCACTGGCAAGTTCCCATTATTGCGGCGGGCAGAGCGAAGGTGCTCAACAAAACAATCTCCCAGTCTGTGTCCAGTTTCTTTTATGTAAAGGCCCAAAGGGAGCACCAGATGCAGTAGATGACCCCTGCATATTCACAAGCAGTGTTGCTTCACTTGGAAGCACTGTTTGGCACCCTGAATGGTGGTAATGGAGGAGGTGTGGGCACAAGTGTTGCATTTCCTGCAGACACAGGGGTAGGTAACGAGGGGGTGATTAGTGGGAAGGGATGAGTGGATAAAGGAGTTACGGAAGGAACCGTCCCTATGGAAAGCAGAGGGGAGGAGCAAGGAAGATGTGCCAGGTAGTGAGATCACATTGTAGGTGGTGGAAATGTTGAATTTTGGTAAGTCATACTAGGGCAACATATAACTGGTGAATGGCAAGAGTCCTGGAGAGTGTTGTACAACAGAGGTACAGGAGCATGGTTCTTTAAAGTGGCAACTCAGTTTGACAAAGTGCTGAAGATAGCATCTGGCATGCCTGTCTTCACTGGGCAAGTATTGAGTACAAAAGCTGAGACCTCACGATTCAGCTGTACAAGGCGCTTGCGAGACCACACTTTCTGTGTGCAGTTTTAGTTGCCTAGCTATAAGAAGGACATTCATAAATTGGAAAGGGTGCAGAGAAGATTCACCATAATGTTGCCAGGGAGGGTTAGGGTTATATAGAGAGAGGTTGGATAGGCTAGGTCTTTATCCCCTGACCAAAGGAAGCAGAAAGGCCATCTTACATACAATCAAGTAGGGTGTGGGTAAAGTGAATGCAAAGTCTTTTCCCCAGGGCAGATGGTTCTTGAACTAGATGGAATCAGTTTAAGAGAATGAGGTCAAATTTAAGGTGAACCCTCTGGGCAGGTGTGGTCTGTATCTGGAATGAGTTGTCAGAGAAAACTACAGAAGTGGGGACAATTACGATATTCAAATGACGTTTGCACAGGTTTATGGATAGCAAGGACTTCCATGGACCAAATTCAGGCAAATGGGAAAAGCTCCAAATGCCAACTTGGTCAGCAGAGACAAGTTAAGCCAATAGTGACTGTTCCAAGCCGTGTCACTATTAGTCACTTTAAATTGGGTAACCATGATTAGTCAATATTTTCCTATATTCTACTCTTAAGGCACTGAAATAAAGGTAACCTAAATGTTGTGGGGGAAACTCTTCCTGTTTCAAGGACAAAAAGCAAACTGATGTTCACTGCATTTCAAGCTAATTGATATTTCACTCTGCAGACACAATTTGTATCTGGATCTTCTTGTACTAACCGCAAGGTAGGTTTCCTCATAGTTACAGCTCATGCACCAAAGAGGACCTCCAAAAGCATTTAGTGCGTACTTCGGGCAGAGCCTTTGCAGGTCAAACTCCATGATTTCTCCATTCAATCCCACACTCAAAAGTCGATCCTGACCAACCCAGGTGATTGCTTCAACTAACCTCTTCTTATCTCCAGGAATCACCTGTAAATAGCAAATTAGTTGATCAATAACAAGCTCTGCATGTTTAGTGATATTAAAAGCTGTACAATTCATGTTTAACCAATAGAAAGCAACAAACAACCCATGGTTAGTCCAAAGATGGAAGTAACTCAGTACTAGTCAACAGTGAGCTGTGAGTAAACCTGATTCAATCAATAGTGAATTTCAAATAAGCAAGTTAGTCAACAGCAAGCTGCAAGTAACCCAGGGTCAGTTAATAAAGTTAATACTAAAGTTACTAAAGGCTTTCAAACCTTGCATAGGGATATGAACCAGCTAGAAAAATGGGCTGCAAAATGGCAGATGAAGATAAATGTGAGTTGTTGCACTTTGGAAAAACAAATGGTAGGGCACTGAGAAGTGCAGTGAAACAAAGCGTTCTGAGAATACAGACACAATTCCCTGAAAGTAGAATTGCAGGTAGTTAAGGTCATATAGGAGTTGGGATGTTAGAAGGACCTTACAGTGCTCAATAATTACAGGTAACTTTGATCAATAGTGTTGCACTATTACCACTCAGTTGTGAGTTTGCTGAAGCTGCAATCCAAGACACAAACACAGACATTGGTGAAGCCAAATTTGGAGCACTGTGTGCAGTTTTGGTCACCCGACTACAGGAACGACATCAATAAGATTGAAAGAGTGCAGAGAAGATTGACTCGGATATTCCCTGGACGAGGAACTGAGGTACAGGCAAAGGATGGACAGGTTCGGACTTCATTCCCTGGAATCCAGAAGAATGAGGAGAGATAGAGGTATACAAAATTGTGAATAGAATAAATAGAAGCAAACTTTTTCCACTGAAGTTAGGCGAGATAAAAACTGGTCAAGGGCAAAATTTTAAAGGGAACACAACAGGGAACATCTTCACACAGAGAGAGATGGGGGTGTGGAACAAGGTGTAGATAATTGATAAACACAAGCTCAATTTTGACATTGAAAGAAAAAGCTGGACAGGTAGGTACATGGATGGAAGGGGTATGGAGGGACATGGTCTGGTGCAGGTCAGTGGGACCAGGCAGAATAATAGTTTGATACAGACTAGAAGGACGTTTTGCTGTGCTTTTACAGTGTTCAATAATTACAGGTAGCTTTCACCACTCAGTTGTGAGTTTGCTGAAGCTGCGATCCAAGACACAAACACAACCCAGAAAATATTTACTTGACTACTACCTGGAATAAGTGTTGCGATATGAGAAAAGGTTGAAAATAATAATTTAAGAACTGACCAACATGCTCTGGTTCCGCAGACAGATTGCTATTTTGCCCTCTGCATTTGCACCATTTGCCCTCATAAGTCCCATACCTTCCCAATCACTTCACATCCATCTTGTTATGAAAAGGAGCTATGCCAGGTTTGAGGAAACAGGTTCTGGAGACCCAAGTAGGGTTGGAAGACCTGGGTCTGAGATTTGGGAGGGGGTGGCAGGTGCAGTTAGAATCAAAGGGAAACCAGTTTCCAGAGGGGGTTCTAGGGGTAGGGGATCTGCACCGTGTGACAGGCAGGGGTTGGTAGCTGGTTGTTTGTAACTGGGCTTGCTGTCTGAACACCCTAAGGGTCCAGGTCAAGGGGGTCTGCACCCGATTCCAGGGCTGGCTGGGGTCAGGTTCTGATGTGAGGTCTACATGGGGCAGGGGGAATCATGTTTCCAGAGGGTGCCCAAAATTGGGGGCAGGGAGAGGGAAACAAATGCCAGGACTTGGGGGGGGGGGGGGGGGGAGAGAATTCTAAGACTGGCTGAGGGGAGGTGTGCTGAGGTAACCAGGGTCGGGAAAGGGGTGACTGAGGACAGGACGGGAGGGTGGACAGATCATGCGCTGTCTGTGACGAGACAGGAGACTGTGTTCCCCAGGGAGTGGTTGGGGTCATGGGGAGCCAGGTGCGTGACCAGGTGGAGCCAAGATTGTCGGGGGTGGACTGGGTACTGGGGTCCAGGAGGATTTGTGCCCAAAGGTCACAGGCAGGTTAGGTGTCCTGGGGCCCGGGTGAGTCTGGGACCGGGTGGGGGTCGCAGGGTGGCTGCGGGCCTCACCTTCTCCTGGATGAAGTTACTGGCGAAGTTGAAGATGTCCAGCGAGCTGTCGGCCCGGGCCACGGCGAGGAGCTGGGCGGCGCGGTTGTAGGACAGGCTGCGGATGGCCGGCGGCACCAGCCCGAAGAAGCGCACACGGTGGACGAGGAACTCGCCCATCCTCGCGCCACGAGCTCCTTCACCCGGAAACACTTGCCCGCGGCGGGGGGGAGGGGAGGTCGCGGGGGAAGGAAGTGACGCAGGCTGGAAATATGGTTCAAATCCCGGTGGCGTTGAACCGGTGAGAGTGTGAGGGAGAAAAGGGGGAGGAGAGGAATGGGAGACAGGTCGGGTGGGGGAGAGGATAAACCACAATGTCGGAGAAGCTCAGCAGGTCAAACAGTGTCCCTTATAGAGTAAATAATCGTCCCTTCATCAAATGTCGGCAGGAGTCCGAACAAAAGAGTCGGGGGGGGGGGGAAGCAGAGGCAAGGGGTATTAGGTGGAGAAGGAAGGGAGGGAGGAGAGGGGGGAGGGAGGAGAGGGGGGAGGGAGGAGAGGGGGGAGGGAGGAGAGGGGGGAGGGAGGAGAGGGGGGAGGGAGGGAAGGGAGGGAGGAGAGGGGGGAGGGAGGAGAGGGGGGAGGGAGGGAAGGGAGGGAGGAGAGGGGGGAGGGAGGGAAGGGAGGAAAGAGAGGGGGGAGGGAGGGAAGGGAGGAAAGAGAGGGGGGAGGGAGGGAAGGGAGGAAAGAGAGGGGGGGGGAGGGAGGGAAGGGAGGAAAGAGGGGGGGGGGAGGGAGGGAAGGGAGGAAAGAGAGGGGGAGGGAGGGAAGGGAGGAAAGGGAGGGGGAAGGGAGGGGAGGGAGGGAAGGGAGGGAGGGAGGAGAGGGAGGGAGGAGAGGGAGGGAAGGGAGGGAGGGAAGGGAGGGAGGAGAGGGAGGAGAGGGAGGGAGGGAAGGGAGGGAGGGAAGGGAGGGAGGAGAGGGAAGGGAGGGAGGAGAGGGAAGGGAGGGAGGAGAGGGAAGGGAGGGAGAGAGGGAGGGAAGGGAGGAGAGGGAGGGAGAGAGGGAGGGAGGGAGGGAAGGGAGGGAGGGAGGGAAGGGAGGGAGGGAGGGAAGGGAGGAGAGGGAGGGAGGGAAGGGAGGAGAGGGAGGGAGGGAGGGAAGGGAGGAGAGGGAGGGAGGAATGGGGAACGAGATGAGTGGTATGGGGTGGGTGGGGTGGATGGGAGGCAAAGGAAAAGGGGTATTGAGGGTAGTGGATGGGAGAGTGGGGTGTGGGTGCAGGAGGGAAAGAAATGGGGAGAGAGTGAAAGGGGGGAATGGGGATGAGATAAGAATGTAATGAAGGAGGGAAGGAAGGGGGTGATAGAGGGTGAGGAGGAGTACAAATTGGGCAATGTCTCCTCACACCTACTGAAGCTTGATTGATGGTTTAATACTTTCTGCCTTCGCCAGCACCAGAGATGCCTCAAGCCGTGATTGGGTATTAATGGAGCTGCAGGGGGAGATTGAGACGCGGTATGAAACTGGTCTGGCTGGGAGCCTAGTGGGAGATCTGCACTTCAGCCATGATGTATGCATTCTACTCCTGAACCTTATCCTCATCCCTCTTTATTAACACCCTCCCACGTGTCTTCTAAAATTCTATCATAGTGTTATACAGTACAAACGGCAAATTGTACACCTGAAATTGACCGTTTCTTTTTCTTTGGAGGGTGCTCAACTTGGTATCTCCAATCCTTTCGGTCTTTGCCAATCATGGATCTGTTGGGTTTTTTTTTGTGCAATAGCAATTCACCTGCTTGTCAGTACTTAAGTATTATGAGAATACATGCCTCCACCACCCACTTGTCATGCATTTTGTATTCTTATCATCATCTGTGAGGAGGAAGGGGTTGGGATACAGATGCTTTGGGATCATCTTAGATACAGATGCTTTGGGATGTTATCTACCGTCTATCTTGTCTGCACCCCTCATGATTCTGTAAACCTTCATTATGCCCCTCCCTGCCTACTCCTCTGCTCCAAAGAAAAGAAACCCATCCTGTCCACTTTCCCCATAATTGGAATACTCTATCCGAGACAACATCCTGGTGATTCGCTCTTTCCAGGGTAATCGCATTCTTCCTAATGGTGCATTGACCAAAATTATACTCCATATTCCAACTAGAACCCAACCAATGTTGTGCCATGAACTGTGTTCTAATATTTTATGCCTGAGCTAAAATCCATCCAGCATCTTATCAACAGCCTCAATGGTTCCTCAGATCATATTGTTCATTGAGTTTATCCTACTTTTATTAGTAATTCCAAGATACATCACCATGCACATTATCAGGATTAAATTGCTTCTTGTATTACTTGATTCATCTACCAGCTGTTCAGTATGATCCTGTCGACAACAATTATCCTCCTCATTTTCAGAAATACCAATGAGTTTGTGTCATCTACAAACCTACCAATTATACTCCTTGTATTCATATCTAAGTGGTTAATGTACATAAACTTTGATGTACACCATAACATTAGGATGAAATCTTTTGGTCCAGTCTTCCAATGTGATATTGTTACTGAAACAACATAAACTGCATCAACCTCACTGCCCTCAGCAATAGATTTTGATATCTCCTCAACAAATTCAAGCCTACAAAGGTGGGCCACAAGGACCCATTTCTGTACTGTATGATTCTGTGGTTGAAAATGAAAGACTAATGTCTGCATGTTTTCAGTTTTAATCCTTTTTCTGTCATACTTTTCCATCATATTCTCTCCTTTGTGGATAGCAGATTGTGCCATGCATACATATTCTTATAAAATGCCCTTGGATGTATCAGCCAAGCCTCACCTTTGTACAGAGAGCTGTCTTCTGATTGCTTCCATTCTTGCTCTTGGTCACGTGCCTGTGCTCGATGTCACTTGATAGCAAGACTGAGTTGACCTGTTATTTTCTGGATCTGAGCTTTGTTTTATTTCCACTTTTCTCACCTGCAGGGCATCCCGATTCTGATTATTGGTCATCACATCTTGTATGGTAAAGTCAGTCACCTGGAGAGGCCGTTTGCAGTACTCCAAAAACACTCTGCCAGAAGAGTAGGGGCCGAGAACACAACAGAAGCTCAGAGCCCTTCCCCTGAAGTTAATGAAGAGAACACTTCAGTCAGCTACGAGGTGACTGCACTGATCAAGAAAAAGATCATCTTCAAAACCCGTCCAAAACCCATTATTACTCATGTACCCAAGAAGCTGTAGTGGCTTGTACAGTGGGCAATCCCAACTTGTAACCAGAGGCTTTGCATCAAGGTGGTGTGAGAACTGAATGGTGGACATTTACCACCAATCTTTGTCTCACTGCTCAGTACTCGTGCTTTATGTCTGATTTAAATGGATCCTTTAAAATATTATCTGTATTTTAAAACATTTTATTACAAGCTGCTGTTTTGTTTTACTTCAAGCTGATACATTATCACTCTCCTTTTTACCAAATGTTCACTGGACAAGGAACTACTCTATGGGTAAATATATTGAGGATAATTCACACTGTGCTCAATAATGTAACCAGTATTTTAAACTTTGAGATCACTTTTTATAGTAGGAATGCATCAGGACCAGAACCTGGACTGCCTGATGTACTTTCCAGTCCATTCTGAATTGAGCTAATAACTGTCTGTAAAGGTGATGGACTGAGCTGATCCTGCTATTAATGAATGGACAGACACCCCGTTCATTACATGAATTGTATGTCAGGAAGAAAAAAAGTATGTGAGTGGGATAATAAGTTTGCAGGTGACACTCAAGATTGATGGAGGTGTGGACAGTGCTGAAAGGTATCAAAAAATACAACATAATCTTGGCAGAGAAATGGCAGCTGGAGTTTAATCCAGACAAATGCGATGTATTGCACTTTGTCTGGGGAACATATACAGTAAATAGCAGGATTTAAAAGCACCGCTGTGCAGAGGGATCTGCAGGTCTAAGTAAACAGCTTCTTGAAAGTGGACAAGCAAAAGGATAGGTTGTTAAAGAAGGCATAGGTATGCTTAGCTTCATTGGGCAGGATATATAGTAAGGAAGTCATGACACAGCTGTTTTACAGCTTGGTTAAGCCCCAGTTGGAATACTGCATGCAATTCTGGTCGCCTCATTGCAGGAAGGACGTCGAGTCTTTGGAAAGGTTAGAGAGATGCTTGGCAGGATATAGCCTGGATTAGAGGATCCAGGCCACATCCTGGTAAATTTTGACAAAGTACCACACATGAGGCTAATTAATAAGATTAGAGCCCATAGTACAACAGGAAATATACTACCTTGGGTGGAGCATTGGCTGATCGGCAGGAAGCAGAGAATTGAATGGTTGGCGGTCCATTGCGAGTGATGTTCCGCAGGGGTCATTGTTGGGGCCACTTCTTTTTTTATGTTGTATATTAATGATTTGGATTATGGAATGAATGGCTTTGTGGCCAAGTTTGCAGATGATACAAAGGTAGGGGGAGAAGCAGGTAGTGCTGAGCAAAAGGACTTTGGCAGATTAGGACCATCACCCCGGCAATGCATTCCAGGCACCCACTGCTCTTTGTGTAAAAATAAACATTTCTAGCATCTCCCCTAAACTTTCTTCCACTCACCATAAACCAATGTCCTCTGGTATTTGCTACTGTTGCCCCAGGAAAATGGTGCTGACTATCCACCCTATCAAAGATATCGCTATGAAGTTACCCCTCATCTTTAGTTGTAGGAGAAAAGCCCTAGCACTATCAATCTTGTCATGAGATGTTCTCCAATCCAGGCAATGTCCTGGAAGATCTCAGCTGCATCCTCTCCATAACACATCTACAGTACATCCTGTAATGAGGTGACCAGAACTGGACACAATTCTCCAAGTGTGGTCTAACCAGAGTTTTATAGAGCTGCAACATTACCTCATGCCTCTTGAACTTAATCTCTTCACCCCCCCCCACCCCCAAACTAATGAAGGGCAACACAGCATACGCCTTCCTAATCATCCTATTAACCTGTGCAGCAACCTTGAGAGATCTGTGGACTTGGACCCCAAGATCTCTGCCTTCAAACTGTTAAGAATCTTGCTGTTAACACATACTATGTCTTCAAGCTTGACCTTCTAAAGTGCATCACTTCACACTTACCCAGTTGAATTCTATCAGCTACTTCTCCCAACTCACCATTCTGTCTATATCCTGTTGGAACCTACAACAACCTTACACACTATCCACACCACCACCAACCTTTGCATTATGTGCAAACTTACTGACCCACCCCTTCACTTCTTCGTCCAAGTCATTTAGAAAAAAAAATCGCAAAGAACAGGGATCCCAAACATCCCTGCAAAATGCCACTTGTCACTGACCTCCAGGCAGAATGCGTTCTATTTACTACTACTATGCTTTCTGCAGGCAAGCCAATTCTGAGTCCACAGAGCCAAGGTTGCATGGATCCCATGCCTTATGACTTTCCGAATGAGCCTACCAAGGGGACCTTGTCTTAGTAAAATCCACATACACCACTACTACTGCCTTACCTTCATCAATTTCCTTTGTCATCTCTTCAAAAAACTCAATTAGGTTTTTGAGGCATGACCCCCCCCCCCCCCCACCACACACCACCATCATGCTGTGCTATCCCTGAGAAGACTATGCTTCTCCAAATGCTCTTAAATCCTGGTCTCGAATCCTCTAATTCCCCACCACTGATGTAAGATTGGTCTACAAATCCCAGGATTATCCCTTTCTTAAACAAGGGGACTACATTTGTCTTTCTCCACTCCTCCAGTAGTTCTGTGGCCAGAGAGGATGCAATGATCCATGCCAATGCCTCATCAATTTCTTACCTTGCTTCCAGTAATAATTTGGAATATATCCCATCTGGACCTAGATACATACTCCAGTGCTTTAGTTTATCCTTCACTGACCTCATATTGTCCAAGGTCCATCTCCCTTATTACTGAAGCATTTAGGACCTTTCCTACCTCTAACCGCGAAGCACTTGCTTGTCCTACCCTCAGTCTTGACATCCATTTGTTCTTCACCTACTTGTCAAGGTCTTCTTGTGCCCCCTTGTATTTAAAAAAAAATATCTTTGCTAGCTATAGTTCTCGTGAGCCCTTCGTGACTATCTTGTCTATCTTGCCCTCTTCCTCTAGAATGATCCAGAATTCATCCACCTCCAGCTCCCTAACTCTGTCTGTGCACTTTAGAGTATTAGTGGAATAGAAAGACTTTGCAGGGTGCAAAATATAGTGTCGAAAGCAAGCAGGTAGCTCCACACTGGTTCTGAGGACTGGACATTCCAAGATACTACCTGGCCTGCATTTTCTGTTTCTATTTTCAATTATGCTTGAAGATGTTTGATTACTTACTGAAATTAAGCAAATCTGATTGTTTCGTTTTGGTCACTGCTGTAGGAAAGATGTTGTCAAGCCGGAGAGGGTGCAGAGAAGATTTACAAGGATGTTCCAGAACCTGGGGGCCTGAGTTATTGGCAGAGGTTGGGCAGGTACAAGTACATTCATATAAAAATAATTTGCATTAAAAAAATTAATATAAAGGAGGTGGTATCATTGTTTCAGTCCCCCTAGTGGTATAGGAAGTATCAGAACATCAGGGGATAGACTGAAGTTGGCTATCCCTTGGAACGCAGGAAGATGAGGGGTGATCTCCTAGAAGTGGACAGTTCATGAGAGGAATAGATCAGGTGAATGTAGAGAATCTTTTGTCCCCAGAGTATGGAAATCAATAATCAGAGGACATAGCTTTAAGGTTGTGGGGGGGGGGGGGGGGGGGGGGGGAGAGAGAGAGATTGAAACCTGAGAGTTTTATTTTTACCAAGAGAGTGGTGGGTGTATGGAACAGGTTGCTGGAAGAAGAGGTTGAGGAAGGTCCTATTGCAACGTTTTTTTTTAATTGGACAGATGTATGATTAGGATGGGTTTAGAGAAGTATGGGCCAAATTCAGGCATGTGGGACTAATGTGGGTGGGTCATTTTGATCAGTGTGGGCAAGTTGGGCCGTATAGCCTGTTTCCACGCTGTGGACTCTGACTCTATAGATGTTGGCTCTAAATTCTGCAGCCAATCAAAATTAGAACAGCATCCATGGAAAGAACAGTAGTAGGCAGATGCTGTAAGTGAAAGAATTGGAATGGAACAACCAGATTGAATGCTATGGGCTGCACAAGGCCTGATCCTACATCTTTCTCTTGTTGGGATGATATGCAGGAAACACAACCCATTCAGCTCATGACAGTTTTAAAGGTTAGATTCCAATAACTTCAACACTTCAGGCCAGCAGTTAAAGTGGATGAAGATTATATTGTTATGGGAGATCAGGAAGGTTCCAGTGAAAGGAAACTGGAGAGATTGACTGGTCACAGCAACAGCTGACTTTGTTATAATCTTTATTTTGATAAAAGTTCTTATAAACCATCAGCAGAACCCAAGTTGATGAGAAGTTGTAGACATTTTTGATACAGTCTGGTACAACAAGATGCCCACAAAGTCCATGATCACTGGAGACTTTAGAACCATAATACAGAAACAGGCCCCCCATCTAACTTGTGCTGAATTATTATTCGGTCTAGTCCAAATGACCTACACCTGGATCATAGCCCACCATATCTCTCCCATTCATGCACCTATCCATGTTTTCCTTAAATGTCAAAATCAAGCTTGCATTCATCACTTCATCTGGCAGCTGGTTCCACCCTCTCACCCCTCTCTGCATGAAGATGTTCCCCTTTCATCCTTAACCCATGTCCTCCAGTTCTTCTCTCACCCAACCTCAGTGGAAAATGTCTGCTCGCATTTACTTGGTCTACACCCTTCACAATAACGTGGTGGGCTACAGGCTCTGGGCCTGTGTTATTCTATATTCAACCACAGGAAACACAGAGTAAATGAAGTGACTTTCATCATCTGTTTTGGAAAAAAATGTAAAACTACTTCCTATAAGTGGAGCTCTGGCTGTATTTTAAATACTGAATCGTACAAGTACATTCATATAAAAATAATTTGCATTTAAAAAAATTAATATAAAGGAGGTGGTGTCATTGTTTCAGTCCCCCTGGTGGTGCAGGAAGTATCAGAACATCAGGGGATAGATTAAAGTTGGCTACAATTGCAAATGGGTTCCAGCGTACTGACAGAGTGAATCCTTTCACACTGCACATGGGACCACAGTGCTGATATGTACCACTCTAGGTCTACATTATAATCCCCATTCTCGGGTGTGAGGGCAAACTCTATGATGCTGCAGTAGAAATATTGCTTGGTGCCTACGGCTTTAACTGAAAATATTTTATTCCTGTATTGTGACTCAGCCCAGGCCTGGCTCTGTACATGAGAGTGCTTGGCTCCAGCCAGACCTTGGGCTTATTGGCCAGGCCTCAGGCCTCCAACAGGGCTAAATCACAGTGCTCCTGTTTATGGCTGCATTGCTTGGCCACAATGGCCAGGTAGAGGGCAAGCAGCAACAACCAGTAGCAGGCATAGATGATGGAGCCAGCAATGAGGAAAGGTATCTCGGTGTCAGGGAGTGGCTGCTGGCACTCCTGGTAGATGGTGTAGACCAGGCCCCCAGCCAACACTGCAAACCAGATGGAGATGGGTAGCAACCCCACCAGATTGACTACAAGTCTGCGGCGGCCTGAGGTGCCCCAGCCAGGGCGGTTAATGGTGACCAGAGCGAAGAGTTTAGCTGGCAGCAGGCTGGTCATGTACAGCAGCGAGTAGAGGGACAGGAAGAGCATGTGTGCCGAGCCTCGGAGCAGGCAGGCAAAGGCTGCCTTCAGCACCCCCACACCTTGCACAGCCAGCAGGAAGAGCAAAATGTTCCAGAGCCGCCCACGGTAGAACAGGTGCACCACTGTCCAGGTCAGGAAGAAGGGAAAGAAGCCACTGACCACGGCCTCGTAGGTCATCCAGGGGTGGTGCTTGTGGAAGCAGAGTGCACCATACAGCCACTCGCGGAAGTAGGACTTGCTCCAGCGGGTCTGTTGGTTGAGCCAGCGTAGGTAGCGGCTTGGTGTCTCAGTCAGGCATCGGGAACGTGCCGTAAACTTGGTCTTGAAGCCAAGATTCAGCACACGGTTGGTGAGGTGTCGGTCATCTCCAAAGCTGCACTTGGAGCCGAAAAAATGCTGGTTGTACCAATCATGCAGGAAGAGGTGGAGCAGAGAATTACGGTACATGCCCAGAGGGCCACTGATGCACTGAACACACCCAAAGTATGACTGACAGGCACGCTCCACATTGAAGGCCATCCAGTAACGCACACTGCTGAGGAAGGAAATCCAGGAGTCATATTGATTCAGGATCTGTGGGGAGGCAAAGCAAAGAGAAGTTAAGGCCATGGTCTCAGAACCCAATGCACAGTTTCCCAGGAACAAGAAAGGCATGACCACCTTGTTGGGAGTGTACTATAGGCCCCATATAGTTGGTGAGAATTAGAGGAGGAGCAAATATGTCAAGAGATTGCTACCAGCTATAGGTTAATTAAAGTTGTTATAGAAGGGGATTTTAACTTTCCAAATACTGGCTGGAAAAGGGTTTAGACAGGGCAGAGTTTGTCAAATGTGTTCAGGAAAGATTCCTCTGGCAATATGTATCAGGTCCCACATGGGAGAGAGCAATGCTTGATCCAGTCTTGGGAAATTGGGAAGGACAAATGGATGAAGTGTTTGTGGATGAGCCTTTGGAGATCAATGACCATTTTCCATGAGATTTATATTGACAGAAAGGGCAGGACTAAGATTTAAAATTTGAAATTGGGCAAGGCTGACTTTAAAAGTACAAGACATTAAATGGAACAGGTTGTTTGAAGGAAGAAGAATGTCAAGAAAATGGGAAGTTTTAAAAGTATGTTGACATGAGTGAAGGGTCAGACATGCAAGTATAGGGAAACTTGGATAACAGAGGAAATCAGGTTCTGGTCAAGAGCAAAATGGACTCATGGGGCTGGTATAAACAACTGGAATCAAGTGTATACCTGGAGGAGTTTCAGGAACATAGATCAGCACAATATGGGATGAAGGGCCTGTGTGGTAATGTTCCATGAACTAAGGAACAAGATAAAAAAGGAAATTAGATGGACAAAAAGGGACAGCTCCAATAGATAACATTAAGAATAATCCCAGGATTGTCTTTGTCGGTGTTTAGGTGGTTTTTGAATGTCTGTTTTTGTATTTTTATATTTTGGTATTTGTATAATTTAAGGGATGGGGAAGGGAGGGTGCAATGAGGGGGAAAATAAGGACTATGTAAATCATATGTGGAAAGAGAGTGTAATATTTTTGTTTATTAGATTTCCATAAGTCTCTGGAAAATCAAAAATAAAATATTCAAAAAAAAGGACAATCCCAAGATTTTATGTACAGAAAGGAAAATAGGAGAACCAGAGAGAAAAAAAATAATATCCTTCAGGAAACAATGCAGTCAGCACAGTGTGGAGCCATGGGAGATGAACAAGGCTCTCAATGAGTAATTAAATGTTTTTACTGTGGAGAAAGACATGAGGACTGGGGAACTTGGGATGGTCAATGGTAATGTCTTGAGAGGAGTTGATATATCAGTGGAGAAGGTCCTAAAGGTCCTGATGCACATGAAGGTAGACAAATCCAAGTATTCTGTGGGAAACTAGATAGGAAATTGCAGATGCCCTGGCTAAGTACAGGTGAGGGGCCAGAAGATGTGAGGGTGGCAAATGTTGTGCCTCTATTCAAGAAAAGCTTCAGGAAAAGGTCTGGGAACTACAGGCCAGTGAGCCTAACATCTGTGATCAGTAAGATACTAGAGAGTATTCTGAGGGAAAAGATACACATGCATTTAGATGGACAAAGTGGACAAAGATTGATTTGGGGTGGTCAGCACGGTTTTGTAATGGGAGATCATGTCTCACAAATCGGATGGGAGTTTTTTGAAGATGTGACCAAGAAAGTTGACAAAGGCAGAGATGCACATGTTGTATATTTGGATTTCAGCAAGGTGTTGAAGGTTAGATTGTATGGGATCCAAGGGGATATAAAAGATTGGATAGAAAATTGGCTTCATGGAAGAAAGCAGAGGGTGATATTGGAAGCATGTAATTAACAACAATTAATAATGAAAATATAGCAAAAATCATGATTGGGAATGGAGAGCAAAAGGGGCATGGTGTGTTTCAATACTCACAGGAGTCGGGACACTTTCTCTGCCTCACCACTGCTCCTCCACTGTTGGACTTAACAGGTTGAGGGAGTTCAAACACTGATTTGGTACTAACCTGAACATCGCCCCCCACTCCCCCAACACTAGGGTCTCCATCCAGGATCCTCACCATCTCTGCAGTGCAATCAGGATCTAGAACAGTATCTGAATCGCACACCTAAGGAGAAAGAGATAAATGTGTAGTCAAAGCCAGTTTGGTTCATTCAAAACAGATACTTTCTGGATATAAAGGAAATTAAAACCAGGATAGTGCTGATAAATGACTCCAAAGTCAAAGTTCAGTCAACTCCACATCCCAACACATCATCTTCCCATTTACGTGAAAACTCTGCAATCCTGCCCCTTAAACATAGCCCAGCACAGAAACAGGACTTTTGGCCCATGATGTCTGCGCCAACCACAATGCCAAATTAAACTACTGTAATTCCATCTGCCAAATATGGTCCAAAGTCCTCATCGTCAATGGGTTTGTCTAAATGATCTTAAACCTTGCTGTCATAGCTTCTTCCACCACATACCTGGCAGCACATTTCCAGGCACTGATCATGGCATAAAACTTGCCTCGGATAACTCCTTTAAATTTAATTTAATTTTTAATTTAGAGACACAGCACAATAGCTGGCCCTTCCAGCCCATGAGTCCATGCTGCCCAAATATCCCAATTAATCTACAACCCCCCCCCCCATACATTTTGAATGGTGGGAGGAAACTGGAGTGCACCCAGAGGAAACCCATGCAGACACGGGGAGACAGAGTCCGAGCCGGATTGGAACTGGTGCTGTTATAGCAATGCTAACTGGTGCAACCATAACTTTCTCCTTCTCACCTTAAATCTATTCTGTCTTATATTTGACATTTCTACCAAATGACTGGAATTAACGAGTCAGAATCCAGGATGCAGATCAAGAACCTGGTTGGGTGGTGCCAAAACAATAATCTTGCTCTCAAAATCACAAAGACCAAGGAACTTATTGCTGATTTTAGGAAGGAGAGGTTAAGTGACTACATCACTGTCTGCATTGGTCAACCTTCAAGTTCCTGGAGGTTCATATTTCAGAAGACATGAAGAAGGCACACCAATGCCTCTATTTCAAAAGAAGTCTGAGGAGATTTGGTATGTAGTTGAATCTACAGATGCAATGTGGAAAGTATACTGACTGGTTGCATCATGTCCCGGTTTGGTAACTGGAATGGTCAGAAATACAAAAGGCTGCAGAAGGTACCAATCATAGCCAGGTCTACAATGGGCTCTGACCTCCCATCCATTGAAGAAACCTACAGTGCTCTCCATAACATTTGGGACAAAGACATTTTTCCCCTTATTTGCCCTTGTGCTCCACAGTTTGAAATTTGTAATCAAACAATGCATGTAATTAAAGTGCACATTCCATACTTTGTTCAAGGTTATTTGTATGGATTTTGGTTTTGCCATGTAAAAATTATGGTCCTCTCATTTCACGGCACCATAATGTTTGGGACATTTGGCTTCACAGGTGTTCATCAAGTCTCTGGAGGCAGTAGTCATTTGACACATCCACACCTGCCTCCTGAAGAGTGTTTCTGATCTGTCAGACATACCTTTGAGGATTTTTCTTCATTATGATGAGAATTCTTCCGTCATCAGCAGTGGAGGGTCTTCCTTGGACGACCAGCCCCTTTGTGATGACTGAGCTCACCTGTACGTTTTTTCTTCTTAATGATGTTCCAAACTGTTGATTTTGGTAATAAGGTTTGCAAGTTGTCTCTTCCTGTTTTATTCTTGATTTTCAGCCCCATTAATGGCTTATTTGACTTTAATTGGCACAACTCTGGTCCTCATGTTGAAAAATGGCAACTACATACTCCAAAGCTTAAAACCTTGCTCTTATACCTGCACCAATGAAGCAATTTCTGTGAGGGGCCCTGGACAAAATGGCAACTCTCTATCTTCCTTACAGTAGACAACGTTAAAGAATTTCATGTGTGTTACACTCTAAAGCTCGTATTACATGACAATAATGGAACCTTTACCTTTAAACATACCCGAGTACTCACACAACACCTGTGACGCCAATTGTCCCAAACATTTTGGTGCCCTGAATTATGGAGGGCACTGTATATGAGGCACTGCCTCAGGAATGTAGTCAAGGACCCCAACAACCCTGGTCATAACCTCTTCTCACTGCCTTTGGGTACTTTTGGGAAGCAGGTACAGAAGCCATAAGGTTTGCCCACTCACTCAACCTGAGTAAATCATTTTGAAACCTCTGCATGTTCATCCCATCCCCAGTGTTATTTTGGTCAGTTCTAAATGACTGCAAGCTTTTTTTAAAATCTCCTTGAATTTTAAACTGAATGTAGTTAGCTTTTTGTTTTTAATCTTGCTGCAATTTGCTTTCCTACCAATTTCGGGAAGTATTGGAGATTTCAGTTACTGAAGTTCCGGCTCTCGCCAGCAGATGGTGATGCTACATCACTGTCATTCCCCAGTTCCTCTGAAGAAGTCGCCCACCAGCTGCCTGAGACCACTATTGACCTGATTGTAACCTCAACTCTACATTCAGATCATCGCTTCACAAATGTTTAAAGATTCTGCCCTTTGAGGAAGTGAGTTCCAAAAATTTATACCTCTGAGACAAAGAAACATTTTATTTAAACCTCCAGTTTTAGATTCTTCCAGAAAAGAATCAACCCTGACAAAAGCTCTTGGATCTAAGATGCTTCAATCAAATCTTCTTCCATTCTCTGAGAGGTCAGCAGATTATAAACCTGCTCTAGCCATTCTTTCTTTTAAAGACATCCCTTCCATTCCTACTGTGAGCCTGGTGACCCTCTGAACTACTTCCAATGCATTAATACCCTTTGTCCAGCGTAGAGACCAATATTGTACAACGTATTCCTGACGTGATCTCACCAAACATAACTTTCCTGGTTTGGTTTTCAATTTCTGTCACAATGTTCTGTCACTTTGTTAACTCTCCTACTTACTTACTCCAAATTCGGTGAAACAAGAAAGACTGCAGACGCTGTGATTGTAGTTAACACATAAAAGTGCTGGAGAAATTCCGCAGGTCCCACAGCATCCACAGGAGGCAAAGATATATCACCAAGTTTCGGACCTGGACCCTTGATGCTGCAGGACCTGCGGAGTTTCTCCAGCACTTTTGTGTATATACTAACTCCACTTTGCAAATCAAGTGGCAAAAATTCGTGATACCAGTGTGACTAAATGCCTTTGCTCTGTAACCTTGTGACTAGGAGTCACTTAAAATTATGTCCAGCTGACAGCTGCATAGTTGACTGATGATTGCAGTGGGCAGGTGTTTGATGAGAACCTTGCTGTTGAATGGCTTGGGGCACGATCAGGTGGGTGTTGTTTGAAGACTTTCCAACAAGACCAGTGAGTCAGACGGGTAAAACCTACTAAGATTAATAAAAAAATAACTGCTGGAGGAAAAGCAGCTGACCAAAAGGGGTCAATATATTGGCAGCTAGGTTTGGTACAGCCGTCGGATGCGGTTTAAACTAATTTGGCAGGGGGGTGGGAACCTGTATGATAGGGCAAAGGACAGGAAAGATAAAATAGGAAAAGTTAGGTTAGGCAGCGAAAGTAAAAAATCAGAAAGAGCAAGGAGGGTGAAAAAAGCAAATCTGAAGGCTTTATATCTGAATGCAAGAAGCATTCGGAACAAGGTAGATGAATTGGCTGTGGAAATTGAGACAAACAAATATGATTTGATTGGGATTACAGAAACATGGCTGCAAGGTGGGCAAGCCCAGGAACTTAACATCTGGGGGTATACAATATTTAGGAGGGATCGGCGAGAAAGAAAAGGGAGTGGGGTAGTATTGATGGTGAGAGAAGGGACCAACACAATTGACAGGAAGGATATTAACTCGGAAGATGCGAAATCTATATGGGTAGAACTGAGGAATAGCAAAGGGCGGAAAAAGTTAGTGGGGGTGGTATATCGGCCTCCAAATAGTAATGCAGAGGTGAGGGAAGGCATAAAAAGAGAAGTTAGAGAAGCGTGCAATAAGGGAACAGCTGTCATCATGGGAGACTTTAATTTGCATATAGATTGGACTAGCCAAATTAGTAAAAATACTGAGGAGGAGGAATTCCTTGAATGTTGACAGGACAGTTATATGTCCAATATGTCAAGGAACCAACTCGGGAGCAGGCCATTTTAGACTGGGTATTATGCAATGAAAAGGGGCTAATCAGCAATCTTGTTGTGCGAGGCCCTTTGGGTCGGAGCGATCACAATATGATCGAATTCTCACTCGACATGGAGAGTGAAGAAATTAAAACCGAGACTAAGGTCCTGAATTTAAATAAAGGGAATTATGTTGATATGAGACGGGAGTTGAGTAAGATTGATTGGGTGGTGTTTATGGGGGGGTTGACGGTGGATAGACAATGGAAAACATTCACAGATCTAATAGAAGAATTGCAGAAATCGTTTATACCGGTTTGGCATAAAAATAAACCATTTAGGACCGAGATGAGGAGGAATTTCTTTACCCAGAGGGTGGTGAATCTGTGGAATTCATTGCCACAGAGGGCAGTTGAGGCAGGTTCATTGAATATATTTAAGAGGGAATTAGATATATTTCTTCAGTATAAGGGAATTAGGGGTTACGGAGAGAAGGTGGGGACGGGGTACTGAACTTTAAGATCAGCCGTGATCTCATTGAATGGCGGAGCAGGCTCGAAGGGCCAAATGACCTACACCTGCTCCTATCTTCTATGTTTCTATACCCCTGTTGAGACCTCTCAAAATGCAACACCTCACATTTCTCCGTATTAAATTCCATCACTGCTCTTCTGCCCACCTACGCACCCAATCAAGATCCTGCTGCAAAGTTTGGCAACTGTCTTTGCTGTCTACAATAACTAACACTTCAGTGCCATCTGCAAACCTGCTCCTAATACCATGTATATTTTCATCTAAATCATTGATTGAGATAACAAACAGCAATGGGCCCAGCACCAAACCCTGTGGCATACCACTAGCTACAGGTCTCCAGTCCGCAGAGCTCTCAAAGGTATTGATGTGCTGAGGGACCTAGGGGTTATTAAATAGGGTGGTACAGAAAGCGTATGGTATTCTTAGCTTTATCGGTCGTGGCTTGTAGTATGAAGTCATGTGGCAGCACTATAAAACTTTGGTCAGGTCACGTGTAGTGCAGTTCTGGTCACCCCTTTACAGGAAGAATGTGGAGGCTTTGGAAAGGGTACAGAAGAGATTTATCAGGATGCTGTCTGGATTGGAGGCAAAGAGGCTGAACAAACTTGAGTAGTTTCCTCAAGAAAGGGGACGGCTGGCAGGGAAAACTGATATGTTTATAATGAGAGTAGACAGAATCTTTTACGCAGGGTAAAAATGTCACATACTGGTATGCACGTATTTAAATTGTGGGGGAGAGCTTAAACCAGAAGTGAGGGGCAAGTTTTATTTTACTCAGAAAGAGGTAGGTGCCCGGAATGGGCTGCCATGAGGAGTGGTAGAAGATATGTCAGTAGTGTTTAAGAGGCATCTTGATAGATAAATGACTATGCAGGGGATAAGGGGTGCATATTATGTGTAGACAACAAAGATTTAGTTTAATTTGGGCATAATGTTCAGCAAAGACACCACTGTTGGTTTCTGTTACCATCCCCACACCTTTAAGATCAGTGCTGGTTTTAGGTAACCTGTGTCCTTCCCTGTGCTTGTTCCTTGGACCCGGAGCCATTCACTCACCTGGATATAATCCACGGAGTCTCCCAGGGCAGCAAAGGCTGTGTACATCACCTCCCGTTTCCCTCCCCACATCTGCATGATGCAGGAGAAGGTCGACTGGCTGACAACCTGCTGCACCCTGCTCTTGCCCTCGCCGTGGGTGAGATCTGTTTCTTCAGGACCTTTCTGGTGATAGTTGCTCTGCCAGACATATGAGCCGGTCTTCTCCACCCCCATCAGCTCATTGAATATTTCCATCATGTAAACATCTTCCTGCTGGTTGCCATCAATGACCATCACCACCTTAAGGTTGGGGTAGGCAATGCGTTTCACTGACAACAGGCACTTCCTCAGGTATTCTGGGTCTTCCTGGTATGCAGCAATACAGAGAGCAACTGACTTGGTGAATTTGAGGGGTCTGTTCTCCTTCCTGACTCTCCGGTGCTCCAGGAAAGCAAATAAACTTTGGATTAAGAGGTGCAGAGTGAGGAAGGCCCCATACAGCCCAAAGGACAAGTGGTAATTCTCTGTGTAGCCAAACTGATAACCTTTCACGTAAGTGCATGTAATGGCCCCCAGGACGGACAAGGCAAACAAAGTGCTTGCTGCAATCCGAACAGCAGTCCAAAGCTGCTTACCAGGCATTTTCTGGAAAGGAAGTAGAATTGGAATTTAAGAAGTTAGGAGATTAATTTTAGAGTCACAGAGCTCTACAGAATGTAAACAGATCCTTCAGTCAATTCACCTTGCTGACCAAAGTCAACCCAAGGTTGTTCCATTTGCTTATATAATCCCTCTGAATCTATCCCATAGATTTTAAATGTTACAGTTGTCCCCACTTCTCCCACTTCCTCTGGCAGCTCACCCCATACTCCCACCACTTCCTAAGGGAAGAAGATGCTCCTCAGGTCCTCTTTCAATTTTTCCCCATCTCACCTGAAACCTATATGGGAGAATAGACTGACTATTTACCCTTCCTATACCCTTGTGATTTGATAAATCTTGTGTTCCTCCTCAAACTCCTACACTTCAGGGAGAAAAGTTCCAGCCTTCCTTTGTAATTCACCTCACCATTTTCAGTAACATTGAATCTTTCCTGCAGCCTTTCCCATTTAATTAAATCTTTCCTACAACTGCTCGACCAAAAATATTCCAAGAGTAGTCTCATCAACAGTGATAATATGACGTCCCTGCTCCTGCACTCATTGCATTGTTCCATGAAGACTAGTGTGCCAAACACCTTCTAAACCATCCTATCTACCTGTGCTGTCACTTTTAAGGAACAATGTCCATAATCTCTGTTCTACCACACTCTCCAGAACCCTACCTTGTGCTGTGTATATCCTAGTTTGACTTACCAAGTTTCAACAGCTCAAACTGGTCCAAGTTTAAAAATTACAAAAAGCAGAACCTAAAAAGATTTTAATCTCAGGATTACTTGCTGTACCAGTGAGATCAGATGAAAGAGCGGCTGAAGAGATGGTGCAGGAAGGATTTAGATTCCCTTAACACTGGGACAGCGCCAGGAAAAGTGTGGGATACCTTACACCCAAGCACAACAGGGATTTAACATGGTGGCTGGACCTAATTTACATAAAAATTGCAGAGGCTGGGAACTAAACCAGGGTGACTAGGAAGGGAGGAGCAAGGACAAAAATGAAAACAAGAACAGTAAAATGGAAAAAACTGAAGATGGGAAAATCAAGGGCAAGGCCAAAAAATACAAGACAATTAAAAATGGTAATAAGGCAAGCAAAATACTCTAAATCTTAATGCACAAAGCATTTGTGGATAAACCAACAGCAAAAACATTGGTGACCCTGATGCTGTTACAAAGAGATGATTGCAGGGTGATCAAACCTGGCAAGTTATTATTATTCAATGATATTTAACTTCTAGGAAGCACAGGCAGAAGGGGTAGCACTCTTCATTAGAGAAAATAAAATACAGTTGTGACAAACAGGTCTGAAGGATGTTCAGTCTATTTGGCTGCAGTTTAAACTCATTAAGGGGAAGAAAACAGAAAAATGCTGGAAACACTGAACAAGTCAGGTGACCCTTCATCAGAAGTGGAAAAGAAAAAAAATTAGATTGTTTTTTCAGTAGCAGGGAAGACAGGCTGAGGGGGAACAAAAAAATTCTCTGATAGGATGAGATTGGAAGAGTCAATGTGGCAGTTAAGGGACAGTTACAATCAGGTTTAGGTTCCTTATGTAGTGTGTTTCTAATAGACCGCTACAACACAGAAAACAGGCCATTCAGCCCTTCTAGTCTGTGCCAACCATTATTCCACTAGTCCCATTGACCTGCTCCCATCCATAACCCTCCAGGACTCTCCCAAACATGTATTGATCTAATTTATTCTTAAAAGATCAAGCCTGCACATCAGATGGCAGCTCATTCCATATTCCCACCACTCTCTGAGTGAAGAACTTTCCCCTTCTAGATTATTTTTCATTTTTATCTTCCCCAATCGAAGTGGGAAAAGCCTACTTCATCCACTTTGCCTATTACCTCTCATAATCTTGTAAACCTCTTTCAAATCTCCACTCATTCTTCTATGGTCCAAGGAATAAAGTCTTAGCCTGTTTAATCTTTCCCTGAAACTCAACTTCTGAAGACCTGGCAACATTCTAATACATCTTCTCTGCCCTCTTTCAATCTTATTGATATCTTTCCTGTAGTTCGGTGACCAGAACTACATACAACATTCCAAATTTGGCCTCACCAATGTCTTAAACAACTTCCACATAACATCCCAACTCCTATACACAATACTTTGATTTATAAAGGCTAAGATACCTAATGGCAAAGTTATAGGATGCACCAAGTTGACCAGATTGTCAAAAAAGGGCCAGATTCATGAGAATGTAACTGGACTGGAGGACTTGAATGATAGAATATAGAACATCCTTCCCTACCTGATAACCTATTAGCCCTCCTTTTTCTACATTCATGTGCCATTCTTATAGTCTTTTAAATATCCCTATTGCACCAGCGTCCACCACCACCTTCGACAATGCATTCCAGGCACCCATCACTCTCTATGTAAAATACATAACTCTGATGTCCCCCCTAAACATTCCTCCACTCACCTTGAACATATGTCCTCTGGTATTGGCCAATGCTGTCCTGGGAAAACATGCTCCCTGCCCACTCTATGCCTCTTGTAATCTAATTAAGTAGCCACTCATCTTTCATCACTCCAAAGAGAAAATCTCTAGCTCAATCAACCCTGCTTCATGAGACACGTTCTCCATTCGAGGCAACATCCTAGTGAATTTCCTCTACACCCTCTCCAAAGCTTTCACATCCTTCCTATAATGAGATTACCAAAACTGAACACATTACTCCAAGTGTGGTCTAACAAGAGTTTTATACAGCTGCAACATTACCTCTTGACTCCTGAACTCAGTTCCCCAACTTATGAGGGCAAACACACCATATAACTTCTTAACCACCCTATTAACTTGTGCAGCAACCTTGATGGACCCAAAGATCCCTCTGCTCATTCACACTTAAGAACCCTGCTATTGACCACATGCTCTCTTTTCAAGTTCAACCTTCCAAAGTTCATCACTTCATATTTTCCCCAGATTGAACTCCATCTGTCATTTCTCTACCCAACTCTGCATCCTGTTTATATCCTATTGTAATCCATGACAACCTTCCACTACACCTCCAACCTCATGTTGTTTTGCAAACCTCCACATATTCATCCAAGTCATTTATAAAAATCATAAAGAGCTGGAGTCCCAGAATACTTGGCAGGTGTTGGATCTCTCAGTGGGCAAACATTTCGGAGAAAGTGGTGACAACTCTCTTGCCTTTACCATAGTGCTGGAGAAGGACAGGATTAGACAAGTTAGGTAAAACATTAATTGGGGTAGGGGATATGATATTATTAGGTAGGGGCTTGGGAGCAGATGGCAGAAATGTGGCAAAATTAGTGGGCAGCACGGTTAGCACAGCACTGTTACAGCGCCAGTGACCCAGGTTCAAACCACATTCTCTTAATGAGTTTGTATGTTCTCCCTGTGTCTGCGTGGGTTTCCCTGGGGGTTCTGGTTTCCTCTCACTGGAAAAACATGCCGGGGTTGTAGGTAATTTGGATGTAATTGGGCGGCACTGGCTCTCTGCACAAATATATTCCATTGAGTCAGAGAAAGGATGGTAAGATTAAATAATCATTGTGTACAATGGATGTAGAAAATCTAGTTAAGAAGAAAATAAATGTTTACAAGAGGTTTAAATTTAAATTTATTTACATTTAACATTTTTTTTTAGACATACAGCACAGTATTTAAAGGTTGAAGAACATGGAAACTAATAGAGGTTGAGAATTTTTAATAGAGAATTACATTGCAAGGAAATAGCATAAGAAATGATTTAGCAGCGATAGAAGGGGCCAAGAGAAGACCATGGCAAACAAGATAAAGGCATTCTTTGTGTGTGAAGAACAAGACGATGAGTTGTGTGAGGTTAGGACCTATTAGTTGGAGAAGGTAATGGGCCTTAATGAATACTTTGCTTCAGTATTCACCGGAGAAAAAGATCTTCGCAATTGTGACAATGACTTAAAGTGGACTGAAATGTTTGAGCATGTTGACATTAAGAAAGAGGATGTGGTAATTTGTTTTTTTTCCTTTCTACGTGAATCTTCTTCCAAATGTTGAGCAGATGGTGCAGTACTGATGAACTTCTATGTTGCACCAGCTTTTCATCCCACTTATAAAGTATATGCTCTGGTACCTTCTCCCCTATTTTATCTAACTCTATCCTGGTCCAATCTAGTTTTTCCCTTGTTTGATAAAAATCTGATAGATATCTTAATTGTGCTGCTCTATAGTAATTTATAAAGTTTGGTAGCTGTAAGCCCCCTTGTTTGTATCATTCTGTTAATTTATCTAGCGCTATCCTCGGTTTCCCCCCCTTTCCATAAGAATTTCCTTATTATTTTCTTTAGCTCATTGAAGAATTTCTCTGTTAAGGGAATTGGTAACAATTGAAATAGGTATTGTATCCTTGGGAAGATATTCATTTTAATGCAATTTACCCTTCCTATCAGTCTTAGTGGTAAATCTTTCCAATGTTCTAAGTCATCCTGTAATTTCTTCATTAATGGCTGATAATTTAATTTGTATAGGTGGCCTAAATTATTATCTAATCTAATACCTAGGTATCGAATTGCTTGTGTTTGCCATTTAAATGGTGATTCTTTTTTAAACTCTGCGTAATCCGCATTATTCATTGGCATCTCTTATTATTATTGACGCAGAATCAACTAATCCCTTTCACAATAAATAACCTTTCCTTTAGAGAATGGGAGAGAAAAGGGATTAAAAGAATAGAAAATTGTTTTTTGGGAAATAATTTATTATCTTTTAAACAAATGAAGTACAAATATGGTATAACTCACGGTACAATGTTTGCATACAAACATTAGGGAAACCTACTTGGAGGACAAATTGGGAAGCAGGCTAAGGTTACCGGAAGGAAGCAGCTTTGAATATGTGATTACAGACACAATGATAATTAAAAGATTTATAACAAACATGTACATCAAGCTTCAAGAGAAAGAGAACGATGAAATAAGCTGTAAACCCAAACAAAAGTGGGAACAAGATCTAAACATAAAGATAAAAAATGAAAAAAGCTATGCTCCGCAACTATGAGAAATACAATAAACGTGAGGTTACGCATGATACAATATAATTGGTTACACAGGCTATACACTACGCCCCAAAAGTTAAATAAATGGGACCCAACAGTATCAGATAGATGTTTCCGCTGTAAGAAACGGGAACAACAATATCAATTTGGGCATGTGAGAAAGTGGAAAAGTTTTGGGAAGATCTAAATCAGGTATTAAATAAAATCATAAAAATCCAGAGATCTAGTTAAGAACTAGGCCTCAATTTGGCTGAAGCACAAAAAAGATTTATTATGATAGCCTTAGTTGTAGCAAAAAAATGTATAATGTCAACCTGGAAATCAGAAGAAAGCCTGAGAGTACAGCAATGGTACATAGAAATGAATAAATGTATTCCATTGGAAAAAATAACATATAATTTAAGAAATAACATCACAGTATTCGAACAAATTTGGGAACCGTACATGGAACACAACAGAGAGGGCCTACAGCGGTCCTCCACCCCCTAAATGACAGAATGAGAAGAAGACAAAATGAACTGACCCAGTTTGTAAAAGTAGATGACACAATTTTCTTGTTTATTTTCATTGCGTGATGACATTGTTTAATGGGTTTATTGCATTGTATATGTTGAACGTTTAGTGGGTAGGGAGGGGGGTGGGAAGGAGGGAGTGAGGGGGGGAAGGGGAGAAAATGACACTATATTCAAGAGGGAAATGTTTGTGTGTATTTTGGTTAATATGGTTCATAGTGTGAAAAATTTTAAAAAATTAAAAAAAGAAAGAGGATGTGTTGGAGCTTTGAAGTTAGATAAATCAGCAAGACCAGATGAGAATTACCCAAGGCTACTATGGTAAATGAGGAAAGAGATCGCTGAGCTACTAGGGACAGGAGAAGCACCAGAGGATTGGAGGATTGCAGATGTTCTCCTGTTCATGAAAGGGAGGAGAGATAACCCAAGAAATTATAAACCAGTGAGTCTTAGGAAAGTGTTGGAGAAGATCCTGAAAGATAAGATTTACAAGCATTTAGAGAGATGTAATCCGATTAGGGAAAGTCAGCATGGTTTCTTTCGGAGAAGGTCTTGTCTCATTGTGTTCTGCCTGGAGGCTGGTGACTAGTGGTGTTCCACAGGGATCTGTTCTGGGACCCCTCCTCTTAGTGATTTTTTATAAATGACCTGAATGAGGAAGTGTAGGTTAGTAAGTTTGCAGAAGACACAAAAAAAGTGGGTTGTAGATAGTCTGGAGGATTGCCAGAGGTTACAAAGGGACATTTATAGGATGCAGAGCTGGGCTGAGAAATGGCAGGTGGAGTTTGAAGTGGTTCATTTCAGTAGATCATTTGAAAACTGAATACACAGGTTGATAGCATTAATAAGAAGTTGGCCTTTATAAACTGTAGGATCGAGTTCAAGAGCTGTGAGGCAATGCTACAGCTATACAAACCTTGGTTAGACCCTACTTGGAATATTGTGTTCAATTCTGGTCACTTCATCACAGAAAAGACGTGGATGCTTGACAGAGGATATTTACAAGGGTGCTGTCTGGATGGGAGAGCATGCCTTTTCAGGACGGGTTGAGTGAACTTGGTCTTTACTCCGTGGATCAAGAGAGGAGGATCGAGATGTGCAGAGTGATGAGAGGCGTTGATCGAGTGGATGGCCAGAGGCTTTTGTCCAAGGCTGAAATGGGTAACACAGGGTGGGGGAGGGGTGGATATAAGATGTCAGAGGAGCGAGGTGGGTGCATGGAATGTGCTGCTACCAACTGTGGTGAGGCAGGTGCAGTCAGATATTGTCGGAGACTATTAGGTACATGGAAGGGAGAAAAACGGAGGGTGATGCAGTAGGGAAATTCTAGGGAGTTGTTAGGAGTAAGTTATTAGGTCGGCACCACACTGTGGGCTGAAGGGCCTGTATGATCTTAACACGTCCACGCACGAATAGCGGAATGGCCTTGCTGGATAGCACACATTCCAAACCTTTTCTCCGCACCTCGGCAGACGGGACAATGACCTTTACTCGCCGCTCTTTCTTTCTGTGACCCTGGGGGATTTATCCTCCTTGACATCTAAGGCTTCCGCTTTTGGATGGTTCCAGTAGGTCAACTTCACTCCCTAAAATCGTAAATTCTATGATCGCCCTTAGTGATCCGCGGGGAGAAATGCTGCGCCTTCTTGCTCTCTCTCTCCCCCTCTGTACAACGGGTTTATAGAAGTGCTTGCACCTTTTACAATTGCTGTTACTGCGTCTCCGCCCGGTATTACAGCTTCACACACCATCTCTCTCTGTTCCAGCCGCTTCTGCGCTGCATCCCTGCGCTGCACCTTTTGTGTTACTGCAGCGTGTCGGTCAGCTCTTTCCCACACACGGTTTGTCTCTCCATTACTGGAGTGTCTATTGTACAAAGTTCACAGCACGGAAAGGCCAGTCTGCGCTGTTCATCCCACCTCGCACTCGGTCCATTTCAGGCATCACCCATCCCCTCGTTGCGGAAAACTGCCCCCTCTCTCTCCCTCACCTTTTCTCCTTGTGCCACGACCTGGCTCTTTGCCCCTGGTTCCTGAGCCGGGTAGTAAAGACCGCAGCGTGTCTCCGCCGGAATACCTGCGGGCAAACCCCTGGGCTGGTCCTCCTGCCTCGCCCCTGAAGCTGCACCGAGTCAGCCTGGCGACCCTACTGCTCCACGCCCTCTCGCATTCCAGTTCCCAGCCCCGAGTGCGCAGCGCAGCAACTTCTCCCCCGAAACGGTGAATCCTTCACCTCGCCACCTCCTGCCCCCAAACTGAACCCAACCCGAAGAGGCGGGGAGGGACCGCGAAAGGAGCGAGTCAGGGACGAGAGAATTCGTCAGGGAGGGAGAGTGTCGGCATCTACGTTCACCGAGTTGCGTTGGGAAGAAATAGCGGCGTGGAGTCCTTGTTACACAATAGAGGAGGGTCATCCGTTTCTCGGAGAAAATCAATTCCACCCCCCAGAACTACCAGCCCTTTATGCGTTTATTCTCTGGATTACCAGTGCTTGCAGAGTAAAAGAAACTGTACCGGTACAACCGGCAATAAATACATCGACAATACTCAGGTGCCAGGGTGGTCAGGGGTGGGGTCCAGGCCTGTATCTGAGGGGGGGTGTGAACATGTGTGTTGATTTTTCTGTTTGAAAATAAAAGCAGAAGGTACAATGTGTAGCAAAAAGTTGTTTTTTGGTGCTCAATATGTAGCTTTGAAAAAGGAAGAAATAGTAGCGTGAGGAGAATGGAGATTTTGCAAGATGACTGGATTAAAGGGCAAGTTTGGATAGGATGGTCTTATTTTCCCTGGAGTGAAGGAGGCAGAGGGATGAACTGATAGGGTAGACAGTGAAAATCTTTTGCCCCAGGATAGGGGTTAAAATTAAAATGAGGGAGATTTAAAGAGTTTTTCTTTACACAGAGTGGTTGAGATCTGGAATACGCGCTTGAGGGTGGAGGAATCGGATACAATCACTAAATTTTATAAACATTGACACAAACACTCGAGTTGACAAGGCATAGAACGAGATGGTTCTTAATTAGAAAAAGTGATTGGCGTAAATGGGCAAAATAGGCATGATGGGCTACCTCTCTACTGTACAACTTTATAACAATGTTTATCTCAGTGGTTTAGTAACTGAACTAAATTCTCACTGGCACCTCATAATGTGCCTGTGTATTGAACAAGAGGTCACCACACTTACAGAATCAATCGACACATTCTAATATTTTAAATTCTTTTAGCAAATAGGAAACTGCTTCAAAATTTCTCTCCACCTGATCTTCAGCCCAATCTCTCAAGGAGTTTTGCAGACTGGTGTGTGGCTCAAAGAGCACGGTGCAGATCACTGGCATCACACAGAATCTGCTGGGAGGAAGCATTGCACCGTTGGCTCGCTCTAACCTGTTCTCCCCACCTCCAGATTAATATTCTTCATGTTCAAACTTGCCCCATCCATATCTGCTGTTGAAAGGTCAACAGCCACTGTTTCTTGCTGAAGAGGGTGCAGGAAATATCCAAGTAGTCAATTGACATTCAAGGAAGTCATTTCAGGCTAATAGAAGGATCTCTATAGTTCAACAGTGAAGAGTCAGGGTCCAGTAAGGTGTCAGTGAACTTGAAGGGTCAGCAGGTTCGCTCCAAGGTCAGGATGTCAGCAACAAACGGGCCAGTCATTGGTGAATTGAGCAGGTCATACATTGCACAGAACAGTGTCACTGAGTGAACACCAGGGGCTTAACACCACAGCCAACAGAGGTCTGGAACATAGAACCTCACATTTCCTCAGTAATCCTATAGACCCAACTTCCCACTGCAGCTTCCCAGGCAAGCATGTACACACACGTCCTGCTGCCAGCGAACCAACCCCTCAGTGATACCCTAACACCTTCAGCCTGCAGAAACTGAACAGCTGGGTGGTACAGCCAAGGTGTTATGTAAAAGCAGCACCAGTCTGCTGCAGCTCTGCCACAGTCCTTGACATCACGGGCATACTGGAATCCTCTGTTATGGAAGGATCATAATCTTCTTCTCGAGTTTTTCCTCTGGAAACAGAACCCTTTTGACCACGTGGTCCAATTCTTCGAGCGCCAGCTGTGCATGCAGCTGCACCAGCTGATCCACATCAGTCCGAGCTGCAAACTTCAGCAAGTGGTACAGGTCACGCAGAACATCTCCCAGAACCTGTGGGATAGCAGCACAGCAGGTTAAGCACCATCACAATGCAGAGGGGGAGAGATTAAGGCAAGGGAGGGGTGAGGGGGGCAAAGAAGAAGGGAAAATGAGGGAGGGAGGAGGTGGAGAAGAGGGACAAAGAAGGCCAAGAGGGGGAGTGAAGGAGGGGAGCAGGGTCTGGTTTCTACCTAGGAACTGGGCTGGAATTTATAGTGGATGATATGTTTGCACATTTCTTCATGCAGAGAGGAGCCCTTCCCAGTTACCCTGTCGACAGTGGGAGTAAAAGGGAAGCCCCCACACCCCTGATAAGGTCCTGTTAAGGGCAGGAAGATCAGACACTACTCCCCTTCACTGATCATTTCCCAAACACACCCAATAGATTTCAGTTACAATTGCAACTGGTGTTGCCTGGAATTACTTTTATTTAAAAACTGCAGATGCTGGAAATCTGAAATAAACTGAAAATGCTGGAAGCACTCAGGAGATCAGACAGCATCTGTGGATAAAGAAACAGGGTTAATTCTTCAGATCTGAGATTCTTTGCCAGACTGCCTGAAGGATCTCAGACCTGCATGGATTTCTCTCTGCATGGATGCTGTATGATCTGCTGAGTGTTTCCAGCATTTCCTGTTTTATTTTTAGTGCCTCCTGCAGCAGGGGATGGTGCTTGCAAAAATATGATTCAGCAGACGTCATGGCCAATGCTCAGATTTAAACTTTATCCTTTGAATTTTCCTGCATCATGTACCAGCCTTTCTCACTGTGATAGGCCCAGTTTCAGACTCAGGTGTCATGCACCAAGCTTCCTGACCCAGCTTCCTGCTCCATCTTCACCTTTCCTGCCATATTGCAGACATGTGGATCAGTAGATTAATGAACCCCAAGAGTAGGTGAGTGGTAAAATCTGGGGAAAGTTGAAGGTGGGGAAAATAAAATGGGGATTAATAAAGCAAAAATGCAAAATGGGTGGTTATTAGTACAGATTTGGTGGGCTGAAGAACCAGTTTTCCCCTCAGGTCCCTTTTAAATCTTTCCTCTCCTATCTTAAATCTCTGCCCCGGAAAAAGATTGATTTATTCACCTGATCATTTTATAAACCTCTATCGGGAAAAAAAAATCTCATCCTAGAACATTACAATGCAGTACAGGACCTTCAGTTTGTGATGTGCCAACCTAACAATCTTTCACTATCTCACACCCATAACCTTTCATTTTTCTTACATTCATGTGCCTATCCAAGAGTCTTTTAAATGTCCCTATTGTACCAGCCTGCACCACCACCCCTGGCAATACATTCCAGGCACCCACCACTCTCTGTGTGAAAAAAAAAAACACATCTTTGACATCTCCTCTAATCAATCCTCTACTCACCTTATGCAGACGTTCTCTGGTATTTGCTATCATTGCCCTGGGAAAAAGGTGCTGGCTGTTCACCCTATCTAAGCCCCTCACAATCTTGTAGACCTCTGCAAGTCACCTTTCATTCTTCACCCTATCACTCCTAATAAATCAAGCTCTCCAGTTCCAGCAACATTCCTATGCATCTTTTCTGAACCCTTTCCAGCTTAATTATATCCTACCTGTAGAGCAGCGATAGGAGAAAGAAAACAAAACTCCCAGTGAAGTACCACCAGGTGTTTGTACAGCAATTTGCCAACTTTCAATACACTGGAGCAGTTCCAGGGACCACAGAATACTGAGCACCTGGAAGAATGGAGAAGCTGCTTTCTAGATGTGTCACCCATCCCTATCTGGTTCTTTCTGTCCCTTACCTGAAGAGCCTTCTCACAAAGACCCCGGAGCAGGAGTGTGATTACGTGAATCGCAGCCCGACGCACCTCTGCTTCGTGTTCAGTCTTTACCATGGCAGAAAGGCATGCAGTCACCTGGATGGAAAGCAGATTGTGAACCCATGACTCTGCAGCAGTATCCAGAGGTTTGCAGTATGACATTTTAAATATTAGAATAGCAGCTTCAGTGCTGGAGAGCTGGCAAATCTAAGAATGTTTGGTCAAAATAAAGCAGGAAGCATTCATCAGGTTTAGGAAGCAAAACTCAGGCCAAGCTCTTGAAAATTACAAGGTAGTTAGGAAGGAACTTAAGAAGGGGCAGTAAAGCCAGAAGTGGACAGGAGAAGGCCTTGGGAAGTAGGATTAAAGTAAACCTGTCCATGTGGGTTTCCTTCGGATGCTCTGGTTTTCTCCTGCTTTCAAAGACATATGGGGTTAGTCGGTTAATTAGTGCATTTAGGGCAGAAGGCAGGTTTGTATATCTCTAAATTAAATTAAGAAATTAAAATAATTAAATTAAATTAAATTAAGAAACCACAAGGCAATCCACATGAACTTGAAAAACAGAAAAATAACTACAGTGAGGGTAGAACCACTAATGGATGGGAGAGGGGGAAAATGTGCCTGGTGGAGGAGGTAGCTAGGTTAGGTCCTTAATAAATACTTTGCTTCAGTATTCACCAAGGAGAGGGACCTTGGTGAATGTGAGGTCAGTGTAGAACAGGCTAATGTGCTGGAGGATGTCAGGTTAAGAAAGAGGTAGAGTTGGAGGTTTTCAAAAACATTACGATAGATAAGTCCCCAGGGCTGGACAGGATGTACACCAGGTTACTACAGGAAGCGAGGCAAGAGATTGCTAGGATGTTGGTGTTCATACTGGATGAGTGGAGGATGACAAATGTGGTCTCTTTGTTCATGAAAGGTAATGGGAAGAATCCTGGGAATTATAGACCAATGAGTCTTATGTCCATGGTGGGAAAACTAGCTGGTCAGTACAATCATGTTTCAGCACAGTGCGAGGATATGAGCCAAAGGTAATTAGCCTCCACACAAACCCTAACATGCTAATTTGACCCAATATCCTGATAACACTCGCCCTGAGCTTACCTCATGAATTACTGATCCCACAGCAAAATCCAGACAGCTACATAGCTCTCCCAGGTTCGACAGGCTACTGGCTCGCAAGGAACTATCTGAATCCCTCGTTCCCATCAAATAAACATGGATCAATTGGTCACGGTAGTGTGAAGCCATCTCACCTGGTGTGAGAGAGAGAGAGAGAGAGAGGGGATGGTGAGGTGGGGAGCTTGCAGATGCAATGGGTAATCAAGAATGTAAATACAATGTTGCCCTTCATTGCCAGAGGGATTGGCTGCAACTGTACAGTATATTTCTGAAACCACACACCTGGGCAATTCTGGTCTCCTTACATGAGAAAGGATATACTAGCTTTGGAGATGGGGCAGAGGAGGTTAACCAGGTTGATTCCAGAGATGAGGGGGTTAATTAATAAGGAGAGATGAGTCACCTGGGACTGTGCTCACTGGAATTCTGAAGAAAGAGAGGGGATCTTGTTGAAACAAAGTTAAAATAATAGATAGATAAGATAAAGGCAGGAAAGTTGTTTCCATTAGAACTAGGGGACAAAGCCTCAAGATTTTGGGCAGTACGGAGATGAGGAGGAACTCCTTTCCACCCCCCACCCTCCCAGAGAGAAGTGAATCAGTGGAATTTTCTGCCAAAGAAGCAACGGAAGCTGGATAGATTTTCCCAAAATAGGAGAATGAAGGGTTGTGTGCAAAAGGCAGATAGGTGGAGCTGATTCCATGGTCAGATCAGACACTCCCTCATTGAGTGGTCGAGCAAGATCAATGGGCTAGATGGCCAACTCTAGCTCATGTTCTGAACTATAAATTAATTTATCGCAGTGTGCCACAAAACTAAAAACAGATAATACATATAAAAGGATAGATAAATTTTCACAGCTGAGGTAATGAAAAAAATGTAGTTTCAATTGTGCAAGATCTTTGGTCTAGGAGTTGTGTTACGGTTCAGATGATACATGGACGTTCAAGAGCCTAATAGAGGTTGGGGGGGGGGGGGGGGGAGGGGGAACTGTTCTTCAACCTCGAGGATCCAAATAGCCTTCTGTACCTTCTACCTGAAGGTAGAAGCAAAACACATCAATGCCAGGGTGACGATGATCCTTTATGATGTTGGGTGCCTTCTTGAGGATTTTCAGCATTTTCTGTTTTTATTCTGAATGGCTGATCCTATATTTTGAGACATTGACCCTTGGTTCTATACACCCCAGTCAGGAGACTCATTCTTCCTGCATCCAACCTAATTAGTACTGTCAGATTTTGAGAGCATTTGAAACTCAAAAATGTCTAGTTCCAAACTGCTTAATATCTTTTCATAGGATTTTTCAGGATTCCACCTACAACTCACTCCCTCTATCACAAATGTTTTCTTCCCAAGGTAAGGGAGGCTAAACCAGTAACTAACAGTCCAGAAGAAATCTCACCAGGGGCCTGTCATAGACAAAAGATGTCTTTATTATTGTGTTCAACTTGTTTTGCAATGAAGGATAACATAATATTTGCCTCTATAACTTCTGAACTGGCATGTTAACTTTTGATGATTTGTGTTGACCACCAAGTCTGACTTTGAGTAGAAACATTTTTAATCTCTCAAAGTTTTTTTCTGCAGATGCCCTTGTACTTTTCCACATTATATGTGGAAAACCAGGGTTTTCAAATTGCCCCACTAAACCCACATTCCACCTTAAGCAATGCCTGTCATAAGTGCTCTGTGATTAGTAAATGATATGTGAGTGGGTAAAAAAGGTTGAGAACCACTGCTTTAGATCCAATTGTACTGAAATATTTTGTCATTGGCCCATTTCCTTTGGAGTTATGAAACCATGCACATAATGAGTTAATCAGGTACGATTAAAACAGTGGTTTACAAATCTTTTTCTTTCCACCCACATTCCACTTTAAGCAATCTCTTACTAATCACAGAGCAGTTATGGTATAGTGATTGCTTAAGGTGGAATGTGAGTTTTGGGGGGCAGTTTGAAAACTACTGATCCTAACTAATCCTATTTTCCCCATGTTGGATCTGTATCCACCTATATATTTGCCTTTTAAGTGACTGTATCCAAATCCACCAACACCTCTAGAAATTCATTTCAGATACAAACCACAAAGTAAAAACAAAACACCTTTTCCCTCCAATCTCCCTTAAAACTCCTTCCCCTCAACTTAAAACTATACCCATTCATACCACATTTTTGCAAATATGGGCACCATATTTTCCAAAATACCTGATATTTATTTTGTAGACTATAAGTAATCTTCTCAACTGGAATGCAGCCACGAAATTCAACATCCCTAAATCTATGTCCTATTTCCAAGTTACTGCTAGAAACTGCTAAAACAATTTGTACAAATTCAATTTGATACATAGTTAGTTTCAATTTACCCAACAAAAATAGCATTGGATCCTGTGGGAACTTAACCCCCATTATTCGTTCCAAAAATATTTCCAACTTCCAGCCAAAAATGTTTAACAAGGACACTTAAGTAGAATGCAAAAATTAATCAATCTCTTGCAAAATGTGGGTATGAATAGACTCTCCGAAGATCTAATTTCTTGGTAACCTCCACTTATGATAGTTTATTCCGTTAACATTCTCCAGTCCTTCTTTTAATTTTCTTTCTTTCTTTTTTGGTGGGTTTGGGGAGGGCAGGGGGATTTTGTATACTACATAAATAATTTTTGGAAGTTCTTTTTTTTTTGGAAGTTCTTTATGGAATGAAATGTATTTACTATTGTGGTTTAAAAATTGCTAAAAATATTTTAAAAAAACTTAAACCTATACCCTCCTGCATTTGACACCTTTTCATTACGTACCCTACTTATGCATCTCCTAACTGTATATACTGTACATCAGGTAACCTTCCACTTCCTTTACTCCAAGGAAAATAAGGCCAATCTATCCAATTCCTCCACATTATAAACACACAAAGCGCTAGAGGAACTCAGCAGGTCAGGCACCATTTGTGGAAAGCAAGACAGTTAATGTTTTTGGATGTAACCCTTCATCAGGAATAGCAAGAGGCAAGCATTGAGCCAGATAAGAAGACGGAAAGTGGGGGGGTGGGGGAAGGAAGAAGGAGCACAGGCTAGTAGGTGATTGTTGAAAACAGGTAGGAGGGGAAGAAAAGAAAGGAGGTGAGGTGATAGGGAGGGGGCAGAGAGCTGAGGAAGATGCTCTCTGATGTGAGGAAGGGATAGGGGTGTTGGATGAAGGATGGTATGGGTGATGGGCCAGCAAGGTGGAGGAGGAGAACAAGAAAAAAGAAGCCATATAGTTGAGGGAAAGTGAAAGGGAGCTAATAAAAACTGGGGGGAGGTTACTGGAAATTGGAGATTGATATTGATGCTTTCTTTTTGAAGTCTGAGAAGACAAGGCATTTTTCCTCCAATTTGCATGTGCCCTCAACCTGGCAGTGCACGAGGATATGGACAGACATGTCAGTGTAGGAATGGGATGTGGAATTGTAGTGGTTGGCCACTGGGAGGTCCTTGCTGTTACAGCAGACAGAGTGAAGGTGCTCCATGAAGTGATTCCCCCAGTTTGTGTACAGTTCAGTCGAGGAGGCCAGACTAAGAGCATGGGAAGAGGTTAGGAGAATTTTGTTCTACCAGTGGGTAATGAATCTGTAGAAAATGTTGCCACAGACAGCTTTGGAGGCTAAGTCATTAGGTATATTTAACGTAGAGGTTGACAGGTTCTTGATTAGTATGGGTGTCTGTCAAAGTTTATGGGGAGAAGGCAAGAGAGTGTGTTGGAGGGGAAAGATCCATGAGCTATGATTCGAATGGTGGAGCAATTCTATGGGTCAAATGGTTTAATTCTGCTCTTATGTCTTGTTTTTTTTTAAATTTTTTATTTTTATGTCTTGTTTTCTTGTGGGACAGAAACAGACACAAAGATATAACAATCCTGAACTGGTAGAGTTCACATCCTGTTCACCCAACATGCAAATGAATTCAAGAAGCTCCAACCTTCAGATCCATCCATAGAAACTCAATCGCACTATCATATGTTGATAAAGAGACAAGATTATTCACAACTAACTGACCCAAAGCTCTTGTACTACGCATCAGGACCTCTCCTATCTTCATCCGTGCCTCCACAGATTGTTTTTTCTCAGTTTCCTCTGGTGATATTTGATATTTGTTGAGTAATTCTGGCAGAATTCGGGCTGGGTACATGTCTGACAGCACTGACACACCTGTAGGAGCAGAGTTTACAATAGTTTAAACAAATTGTTTAATACATCACACTCAGGGTATGATACTAAGTGGTGTAGAGGAAGAGGCACTTACTCCTTGCTGGGTTCAAAAGATTAAAGGCCATCTTTTAGCTGAAGAGGTGTAGAACACTGAGGGAAGCTCACTCTGCACCTGACCCATACGTCTACCCAGGAAATGTGTGAAGAGTCACTGAAACAGAAGTTTGACTTTGTATCTAACCCATATATTTGCAGATGATATGAAGTAATGGGGGTGTTGTGGAAACTACAGAAAGATGTGCAGACGATATGAAGATTGGAGGTGTTGTGGATAAGTGTAGAAAGTTGTCATAGGTTACAACAGGACATGCACAGAGAACATTGAGTGCCTGGAGTCCATTGTCATGGATGGTGGTGGAAGCTAATATAATAGGTACATTTATAAGACTCTGAGATAGGCACATGGAGGTAAGAAAAAGAGGGTTGTGAATGTGAGGTAGGTAAGGGTTAGATTGTTATGGAGTAGGTTTACACAGGTTGTGGGCTGAAGGGCCTTTATGGAACTGTACTGTTCTAAATCCCTGCTGTAATGAGAGAGTGACATAGCTGTACTCTGTACCCAAGTCTACAGCAGATGAAGGGACACCGAACAGCATACCTTCCCGCAGATGCTGACTTGCTGATTTCAATTTCTGAAAATAAAGTCATTCTACCTTAACTTTGATCAATACAAGATTCGCAAACATTAAAAAAAAAAGAAAATTTCATCAGTGAATATGAAGATAATCATAAGTGGTTCATTTATGTTTCATTAATCACAAAAAACAGTGGTTATTCCCAAATACTTAGAAAAACAAAATGCAAATTTGGACTTGTTGAGACTTGGAGATTGGAGCGAACTGCATTCACATTTACAGGAAAATTTTATCACTGCAGGAAATAATCTACAGGTCATCAAGTTACTTTGAGGACTGGTTATATGCACCTAGATTTATTCCAAGTTTAAACGTCATTTTTAAAATGTTAAAAGGGTTTAATTAGCACAGGTAGAAAATAATTCTTTCTTGAACTAGTTATTTAAATAGAAAGTTAGAGACAGGCCATGGGACTTCCACAAAGTCTCTATACATTAGGTACATACTAGTAATGATCTTGTTGAATGACAGATGGGCTTAAGGGGTAGAAAGGTCAGCTCCTTTAAAATGTTTGGATAGCAAAAGACAACTGTTTAAGGTGAGTAGAGGAAGTTTAGGAGAGATGTCAATGTAACTTGATCAGCATGGATAGGTTGGGCCAAAAGGCTGTTTCGGAGCTGTTTAAATCCATGATCTGAGAGGAAATTAATCATCCATGATCTGAGAGGAAATTAATCATCCATGATCTGAGAGGAAATTATTCAGAGGCACATAAGGAACATGGGAGGATGACAGGAGGGTGGAAATCATAGCAATGCTATTTGCTTTCCTTCCTCCAACCACTGCCTATCAGGGTAGGCAAGTGGTCTGTAACCATAATAAGCCCATGGACCCTACAGCTATTTTGACCACTGTTTTCTTTAAAGACTCCAATCCTTTCATCCAGTTTCACCTCCTTCATTGCATCTGTACTGATGTCACTCCACCCAATGGGTTTCCTTTCCTCCTGAATCAAGGGTTGGCACCCTACGCATTGAAAGGGTGATCCTTTTCCAGCATGGACGCTCTACTTTCTCTGTTCACATTCACAGTCCTTTCCCCCCCCCCCCACCCCACTTCAACCTCACCGGTTGTTATATCCAAAGGATCATCCTCTACAATTCCAGGTTTCACAATGAGTTCCATTTCCAGTAATATCTTTCTCTCATCTCTATTTGTGTACAGCACTTGACCATAGATGTAGATTTTTTTAAAAAACATACAGCACGGTAACAGGTTCTTCTGGGTAATGAGCCCAGGGTCGCTCAATTACACCTCATTAACCTACAACCCTACATTTTGGAGGGTGGGAGAAAACCGGAGCACCCAGAGGAAATCCACACAGTCACAAGGAGAACATACAAACACCTTACAGACAGGGCCAAATATGAACCCAGGTTGCCAGCACTGGAATAGCATTTTGATAACTACTACCCTAACTGTGCTGCCCTTATTAAAGATATTTTAAAAATTTCATCAAGCTGCCTTCGTCGATGCTCATTTTCATTACAAATATACTTAAAACCCTCTGGTATTCGATACAGGTCAATGCAGGTGTTACAGCTCATCCCACACACGGGGGCATTTGCCTTGAAGCAACGATGTGGCATTGACTCACTGTTCACACTCTGGAGAATGATGCAATGTGTAATATCACTGACATCCAGTCCCAATATCACGAAATATGCAGTAACCTTGAATGAAAACTCAGTAGTCTTATCTGATAACCTGAACTAAGGAAGCTGGTCCTGGCAGGAGCTTTTACTCAGTCATCATGAATGCCCCAAAGGATCCTTGTGCAATTCATGCCTGGATATGCCCTGACAAAGCTTGTTCAAATTGGGCATCATGATCAACTCAATCCTCATTTTAACTTCACAATCTCCAAAGATTCTATGACCCGTGCTGCAATCATCTTTGTCAAAAGGTTATGATTTCTGGAGAAACGCTGATGTTGGAATTCTGAGCAAAGAGGAAACCTTCAAAATGGACAAAATTCTCTCCATGGGTGCTGCCTGATCTGCTGAGTCCCTCCCTCATCTTTGTTCTGATTTTCACTGTGGGAAAGCTCCATGAATTCAGAATTCAATATCAATTGGACAGCATTTAAAAACAATAAACCATTAAGCCAGCAAAGCTTTGTTGAGGGCAAGCCACATGGAAAATGTGAATGGCCTTCAGGAGGGTATTACATGTGGTTTAAGAAACAAATGAGGTGTATTGTTTAAAGATGAGTGATGGCCAATTTAGAGCCAAGGCAAACTTGGAGCAGAGCAAGGAAGGAGAAAGTGACCATGGTGGTGCTCTGGTTGTCAATGTGGGATTTATACGAACCAGGGCATCCAGACTTCAGGTTGGAGCATCACATGGGAGGTACCTAATGGATGTGATACCTGCAGTAACAAGGGCATTGGATTGTCTTATAGTTGCAGAACTATGAAACAAACCTCTTACCTTGAATTGCTGACAAATAAACAAATGAGTCCTCGTGGTTCAGATTTTCCAGAAACACCTTGAACAAGAAGATGGAGGTTTAGTAATCCAAGGCATCTCTGATCCATCAGTCAGATTGTTCAATGTGATTATACACCACAACATCCACCCTCATAATCTTATATCCCTCTATTCAGCCTCTCATCATTTCCTCATAAGACATTTTCTCCAATCCAGACAGCATCCTAGTTAATTTCCTCTGCACGCTCCAAAAGCTTCCACATCCTTCCTGCAATGAGGTGATCAGAACTGAACACAATACTCTAAATATGGTCTGAGTTTTTAGAGCTCCAACATTACATTGTGGGTCTTAAACAAAATCCTCTAATGAAAGCCAGCACACAATATGTCTTCTTAATCACTCTATTAACTTGAGGGACCTGGCAGATTCCTCCTCCATTTCTCTACACTGCTAAGAACCCTTCCATTCACCATGTCCTCTGCCTTCAAATTCGATCTGTCAAAGTGCATCATTTCACACTTTTCACCAAATTGAACTCTATCTGCCTCTTTTCTGCATCCTGTTCATATCCTGTTGTAACCTACAACAACCTTCCACCATCATGTCATCTACAAACTTGTCCAAGTCATCTATTAAAATTACTGGATCACCACCAGTAACTAACCTCCAGGTAGAATACAAACCTCCAGGCATCTATTTCCACCCTCTGCCTTCTGTGGAAAAGCCAGTTCCAAATCCATGCAGCCAAGTTTCCAGGTATCCCATGACTGTCTGGATGAGTCTACCATGAGGAAACTTGTCCAACACCTTACTAAAATCCACCTCCAACCCATTTACTGCCCTACCGTCATCAATCTTGCCTTGGAAAACTCAATGAAGCTTGTGACTTCTAGAGTCATGGATTAGCACGCTACCACATGCTCAATACAGACCTCAGAAAGAGTGACACATCAAAACATGGAACAACAACTACAACAATCTCAAATAAGGCAGTGAGAGAAGACTCACTGTCAGGATCTTCTCCTGGTTACGAAGGGCATCAGGGTTGTGTTGCTGAATCAGTTGAGTAAGTGTCCTGATGGCAGCTGCACGTGTGGACACTTCAGGATCAAATGCTGCCTCAAAGATATGGTGGAACTGGCTGGAGGAGCTGCTCCTGGCTTCTGGTTGCACGGCCATGTCTGATGTAGATACCTCCCGATCCTCGATCACTGCACTGGCCTTTGCTGCCCGTCCAGGATCAATACATCTGTTGGCACCTTCAGTTTTGTTGCCCATGGTACAGTGAGCAGCTTCAGACACCACTTGAGTGGAGAATGCTCCGTGAGTGGCAATAGTAATGCGCAAGTCTGATGCCAACTCCTGTATTACTGGGTCAGGATGTGTGGCAGAGAGCTGAGTGAGCAGAGACAACATTGATTTCATTGCCACAAAGTCCTTGGAGGTGAGCTGCAGATAGACAGAAAACATCATCATGAGATGAATTGGGGAGGAGGAGAATGTGGGTAGAGAGAAAGAGGGGGAGGGGAGAGAGAGGAGGAGGGGGAGATAGGGAGGGAGGAGGTGATGAGCAGGGTTGCCGAGTTCCAGCCTAACCTTCTAACCCAGACCTGCGACATCTTCATCATCTGCACTTTCCAGCTTAATGATATCTTACTGATGATTGGTTGACCAGAACTGCACCAGATATTCCAAGTGCAGTCTCACTAACATTTTGTACATCTCAACCACTGTCCTCAATGCCCTGAATGTTGAAGGCAAAGGTGTCAAATGCCTTTGTCTCCACTCTGCCTGCGTTGCAACCTTCAGTAAACTATTTATCCACCCTGAAGTCTCTCTGTTCTACACCACCCACAGGGCCCCAACGCTTACTCTGCAAGTCCTATCCTAGTTTAATATAAAAAATATAGCACCTCGGGGGGCGTGGCAAGATGGCGTAAGGATCAGACGTGCCTTCCAGTCCTCTCCTGACTCTATCTTATTGTTTTGTCTAGAAATGCCTGTTAAAATTCTTTAAAAGTTTAGATAACTTCAGTGCTGTTAATTTAACTTATGATGGTACAATTGGTGGAAAAGAGCAAAAAAAAACGACAACAGATTATCAAAAAACTACATTTTCCAAAAGTTCAAGTTTTGGAGCCTACCTACAGGAAAGACATCGAGAGTCAGCCTGAAATGGATCCCAGGAGAAAGGTACAGCTTTCGGATGAAAGAGTTCAATATTACATCGGTAGAGCCCACTAAAGAGGGCGCCAAACAGCCTTTAGAACAAAGGGTTACTCAGGTTCGCACATGTGCAGTAGCATCTGACGGCAATGTTATGAATGAACCACTTGTAGTAACATCAGTTGAAGTACCGGCTGGGGAAAGGCATTTGTCAACTGTAGCGGTGGCACTGCAAACTGCACCTTTTGAGATAAAAGAACCTATACAACTTGATGTACTGGGAGAAATTAACACATTATGGACTGGGGAAAATCCCGGCCAGCGTCCTCCAGTCATTGCTGGAGAGGTTGTGGCTGGGGTTTCCACATGCAGCTATACTACAAGGAAGGCAACCAGAATGAAGGAAGCAACAGAAGACCCTTTGGTTATGCAGAAGAAGCAGGAATCTGTTGAGCCAGAATCTCTTCCAATTGAAAAGATTCTTGTGAATCTTGAATCTAAATTATCTTATACAATGCAGGGATTATCTAAGATTATGACTGAACTTGGTACTAGGTTCAATACTCTGATGGAAATAAATTCTCAACAGATGGCTGAGTTTGGAGCTTTTAAGCTTGAAGTGAGAGATAAATTTAATTCGTGTGAAGAAGATATAGACGAAATACGAGATCAAGTTTCAGATGTGACCAAAATGGTCGAAGACTTACAAACTCAAAATAAAAATTTGGTGAAAAAGATTGATTATTTGGAAAACCAATCCAGATGGAACAATATAAAGATTATTGGTTTGTGGAAGGAATGGAGGGACCAGACCCAAGAAAATTTTTTACTGAATGGATTCCGCAGGTGCTGGGTCAAGAACATTTCCCGGAAGGTATAATACTGGAACGTGCTCACAGAGCCTTGCGTAGATGACCTATTTCAGGTCAAAGTCCAAGACCTGTTTTGGTTCGTTGCTTGAATTATTACGACAGAGAAATAATTTTACGAGTGGCTAATAGAAATGCACAACAGAGAAAATCACCCTTGATGATTCAAAATAATCGAATTTTCTTCTATGCGGATTTGAGTCAAGAAGTTATGTTCCAACGACAGGAATTCAACTCTGCTAAAGAGTTGTTGTGGAAGAAAGGTTATAAGGCAACCTTTAGATATCCAGCTGTTTTGAAGGTTTTTCAAGATGGTTACCAACCAAAGTTCTTTGATTCTCCAAAGGAAGCTATAGCATTTGCTCAAGAGCTGCCAATTACTCAGTTTCAACAGAGACGTAGTCCGTCGCGATCTCTAAGGAGACAAGAGATGGAAGAAAAGAGCCGTGCTCCAAGAAGGAATGGTTGTAATGGTGACTCAGCAGTTGGAGCTGATTAAAAGAAGAATTGTTCTTTTTTTTTCTAATGTTTTTTTTTAAAAAAAAAGGAATATTAAATAATGATGATGTTAGTTTAAAATGAAGTGAGAGTTGGGGGAGAGAACTGGATGGGCACTATTTCCTGAAAGTCATCTGCTACGTGTGAGTTATCTCACACCCATTTTTTTTTGGGAGTTACCGCATTGCGCGGTTTAGACGGGAGGGGGTATTTTTAACCTCCTACCCGTTTTTTTTCCCTTTCTTTGTATTATTAAAGAGTGAAGGGTTTTTTTTGTGTTTATAAAAAAAGCATAAGAAAGTATTTGATTGTTTAAAAAACTAAAAATTGATGTGGTTTTTTTTTGTAAAGTTTATTCAGTAGATAAGGAATATTTGAAATTTAAATGTGAATGGGATGGATAAGTTTTTTTTACATTTTTTCTTTAACTTTAAGGTGAAAGGAGTGGTAATTCTGGTGTATATTATTTTGCTATTTTAGTTATAGAACGAAGGGAATAATGGTGAAAGTTATAAATTGAATTGTACAATTCTTAATGAGGCTTGAATTTTGTTTGTGGTTTATGCTCAATTTGTTGAAGATATAGATTTCGTTGTAGATGTGTTTTTATTATTTGGATATCTGAATTTTAGCGTAATGATTGGGGATATTTAAATGTGGTATTGGAGCTTAAGAGTAAAAGGGAAAAATGGTGGAAGAGTACTAAAATTGAATTGTACAATGTTTAATGAGGTTTGAATTTTGTTTTAAGATGGTAGTTTATGTGACTAATATGATGATAGATGTGAAGTTAGTTGATATTTGGTGAAGGTTTATCTCTATAGAGAAAGTTTTTTTTTCATTTTTTTTCTCATGCTACAATTTTTTTTAAAGAATTGATTATTGTTTAAGAATTTTTGATAGACAATGTTACTAACTTTACTAATTTTTTATATTAAGTTTGAGTTAAATATATGTTTCATCTTAACTCTGTTTGTTAAATATATGCATTTAAGTTTGATTTAAATATGTTTTTTAAGTCTGATATCTTAGTATTAATTACTTTTCTTTTTGTTAGTATTTTAATCGGTTATGTTTTTGTTTTTTTTGTAAGTGGGTTTTTTTCTCACATATTATTAACTTTAATTCTTCACTTTATTTTGTGGGGGGAAGGGGGGTTGGAGTAATTTGAGTTGGGTTATTAATGTGTAATAATTATTGGGGAGGGTATAGTTTATTTAGATTACTGATACTGTATTGTAATTTTATTATTTTGTTCTTAATTTTTTTAAATGTAATTCTATATGTTATTCATGTTATAAAATCTTAAATAAAGTTTAAAAAAAAATATAGCACCTCAAGGAAAACAATGATTGGGCACCAAATACGAAGCTTCCTTCGCTCACCTGGACAGCTCCTCCAAGCATTGCTGCTATCAGTCCCATTCCCATGCTCAGTGTCTGTGCTTCCACCATCTCCTCAGTTCTATGCACCATGCTCATGCAGGAACGCTCCAACGTGGCAACGATAAATTCAATGACCTGGAGCACAATCAGGTTATAACAGAGAGGTTAGTTCAGGATCTGCCTGCTGTTAACAATATTATCTAATAAGTGAATATTTTCCACATGTGAATTGCAGCCAGTATTCCGCAGTTTCAACAGAACCTGTAACTGAGGGAAGTGTGGTGTACTAAAAGTGTGGTGTACTAAAATCCCCATTATCTGGCAACAAAAAAAACCCAGAAAAACTGAGCCCCCCCCGCCACCCCCCACAACCGGCTGAGTCTCAGTCAACTGAAAAATTCTCATTTCCAGTATCTGTGGTTCCCATAGGTGCTGGATAACAGGGATTTTAGTGTTGTTGTTAACAGCGGCAGTTTTTCCACTTATTTTGAGATGTATACAAGCAGGCACCCTGTGGCCTGGCCTGTGGGTTGTCAGGCTCTGCGACATTCATCTGCCAGCTATATCTAATCAGGCTTCTGTTTCCGGACAATAGGCAAGTTCTAATGAAAAGTCCATAGTCTGAAACTTAAATGCTGGTCCTTTCTCTACAGAGGATTCCCGACCCGTTATACATTTTCAGAACCTAATTTCCAATGTCTCAGTGCTTTTCCTTTTGTGTACAGGTTCATGTTATGATCAAGTGACACACTGATCAACTAAATAAGCATTGCGGCTTTCTGTATAATGCTTTGTATCTGCAGTAGAGTATGGTGTCAGAATTAATATGGATCTATTTGTTGTGTTGCTTGCACTTGCAGATGCATTCACATTCTCATTGGAACCAAGGAGTCTAAGTGGATTGCATTAGTCAGTAGTCACCATCAACATCCAGATCTCCAACGTTAACTTTACAATGCACAGGGATTGTTCAAAATTCTCTGACCACTGTGATTAATACATTCACCGCTGGAATGAATTTATTCTTTAACTCAACATGGGCTCGTTTATTATCATATTACCGAGAAAATAAAAATTTAATCAATTCTCAACTTAAAAGCCACAGCTAGTCAAGAAAATTGAGCTGTGAAGAGGAGCTACTTTGTCCACGTCAGTATTTATTGCCTCCAGCTGCTGCAATGGAGAAAAGTGCATCACCAATCCACTCCCTTACCCCCCAACTTTGAAGATTACCACGGGGAGCAGTGAGGCTGCAGGATGCAACAAAAAGTAACCAACATTATAGAGCTCACCTGGACAGTGTTGCTGAAGACAGAATGACCGATTTTCTCGCACATGACAGCTACAAGCTGAACAGTGATCAGTTGCTGCTGCTGTAGATCAGGCAGGTCGCCAGTGCAATTTGGTGCTGAGGTGCAGTTAGCCCCTCCCGCTAAGCAGGCAAGACCCTGAAGAATCAACATAGTTAGTCAGTGAACCTACATCATGAACCTGAAATGTCCAATGGACCAGCTACACTCCTCCAGAGCTGTACAGCTGATGTTATTGCTCAGCTGCAGCATTCTGGCAGTAGCCCTGAATGGATCAATGTCATTGGTGGGCCTCAGCACCAGAGAGGATCAACTCAGTGCAGCCAGTTCCTGCACCATTGGTGTTACATTGTGTGCAGCCCCCTATCAGACCCCAGCAACCCAGACAATAGGAGGGGCAGTGTGAGACCGCTTGAGTCATACAGGGCTAGGCATCCCTGATCCCACCAGTGCAGGTTAGCTGATCACCCTGATCTGGTCTGTGGGAAGAGGCCGGGCCACTTGGAGGTAGTGGTGGGATCTGCTCCTGATGATAGATGATAGAACCAATGGGGCAGGAGCCATCCCACCCCCCCCCCCCCCCCTGTTAATTCTTCCGACTGCAGCCCATCATTGGGTGCTCCAACACCAGAATGACTAAGGCAGGAACAGGGCCCTACCTTCAAACACTCGATGAAGAAATCTCCAGCGATGTTGCTCTCCTTCAGGCTGCTCAGTAAATCTGCCAGACACTCGGCCCGCCACTGGTCCCAGTACACTTTCCCATACAAGACTTCATCGTCATCACTGATTCAACCAAAAAGTCCAAGGAGGAAAATAGGCATTAAATGCCAGCACAGACCTGAGGATGGTCCAGCGTGGCTCTCATACCTTCAGTTAGGCCAGCCACCCACCCATCTGCAGGCCCAGGGACAGGCTGGCATGCCCACCTACCCCCCACAGGCCCAGGGACAGGTTGGCACACCCACAGGCCTGGGGACAGGCTGGACCAGAGACAGGCCCATCAAGAAACAGCCGATGGAATTTAACGTGTTCCACTTTGGGAAATCAAACCAGGACAGGACTCAAGAGTAAATGACAGGTCTCGAGAGAGTGTTGTAAAATAGATCATAGAGGTACAGATACATAGTTCCATGAAGGTGTGACACCAGCAGGGTGAAGTTAGCAGTGTTAGGCACACTTGCCTCCGTTGGCAAGGACATTTAAGTACAGGAGTTAGGATGTCATGTTACAACTGTACAAGACGTTGGGGAGAACCAGACTTGCAGAATTGAGTGCAGTTCTGATTGCACAATTTAAGGAAGGATGTCATTAATCTGACAAGGAAACAGAAAAGCTTCACAGATGGGGAGTTTAAGACTAAGGAGCAGCTGAGGCACATCTCCCTGGAACATAGAAGGCTAAGGGGTGACCTTGGCATTTTATAAAATTATGAAGGGCATGGACAAGGTGAACGGTCAGTCTTTTTCCCAGGGTGGAGAAGCATGGACAAGTTAAGCTGAAGATCTGTTTCAGTGGTGTGATACTCTTGAGTTTCAAGGGTGTATTGAAATGCTGGAGCTACTGAAGTTTACAATTGCGTCACTGAATGCAGTAAAGAACTGCAGGCCACAGCTGCTTCGAGACGGTGTTGCTGCAGGGGAGGTCAAGAGCCTACACGTTCTGATGATGATCTGAGGATCTGCCTTGAAACACTGATAGTCTGAAGCCACAGTGCAGGCTCCTGGATGATACTAAACACTACAATCTCAAGTGACATCTTTTCATCTTTATTAGTTCTCTATCTGAGATTGATTCAGCATGTTTTCCCCTCTCTTTTCTCTGGAAGTGAAGAACAGGCCAACCTCTCCTTGCTCTGTATTTCACAACTCCCACATTAGGACATGGAAATCTATAGCACAGTACAGGCCCTTCCAGCCTATAGTGTTGTGCCGACCTAATAACCTATTTTAGCACTGCCTTGAATTTCTCCATTGAATAACCCTTCATTTTTCCAAGTTCCATGCACCTAATAGTCTCTTAAAATAACCTATTGTACTGTCTCCACCACCACTACCGGCAACGCATTCCATGCACCCTCCACTTTCTGTGTGAAAAACGTACTTCTTACATCCCCTCTGTACTTACTCCAAGCACCTTAAAACTATACCTCCTGGTGTTAGCCATTTCAGTCCTGGGAAAAAGACTCTGGCCATCACCATGAATAATACCTCACATCTATCAGATGACCCCTCATCCTCTGTCGCTCTAAGAAGAAAAGACCAAGATCATTCAACCTATCCTCATAAAGCATGTTCTTCAATCCACTTGTAAATCTCCTCTGCACCCTCTTTATAGCATCTATAGCATCCATGACAAGAATTGAACACTATATTTCAAGTTGGGTCCATGTTCTTCTCTGACTGCAATCATTTACTCAATGACCAGATCACCTTGAATTCATGGAGTTTTAGAGTATGGAAACAAGCTCTTTGGCCCAACCTGTCTATGTTGACCAAGTTGTCTACCCAAACTAGTCTCACTTGCCTGTGTTTGGCTGATATCCTTCTAAACCTTTCCTATTCATATCCCTAAGTGTCTTTTAAACATGATAATTGTACCCACTTCTACCACTCCTTTTCCTCCACCACTCCACAGAAATATTCCAATCTACTTAGCCTCTCCTTATAACTCAATCACTCCAGACCAAGTAACATCCTTGCAATTTTTTTCTGTACTCCTTCCAGCTTTATATTTTCCCCAAAGCTGTGTGACCAAAACTGTGCACAATACTCCAAATGTGCCCCTACCAAGGTCTTATGGAATTGTAATCTGATGTCCCAATTCTTGTACTCATGCCCTGACTCATGAAGACAAGTATGTCAAATGCCTTTCTCACCATCCTGTCTTCCTCTTCTCTTTATCAACATAGAACAGTAAACCTTGTTTGCAGCCGATACCACACCTCAAATTCCCCCCAGTTAATATTGAGGAAGCAGAAATGTTCTCGTACTATAACCCTTTTAACTTCTTTACACATTTGCTCCTCTATCACTGGCTATAACAAACCTGTAGTATGCATCAAGTCAAGTGATCACCCTCTTTATGGTCCACCTTCATTAATGAAATCATTACCATTGTGTCACCTGCTTTCCTCTCCAATGCCCCTCCACCTCCACAGCTATACCCCAGGATGCTGAGTGCCTGTCCTGCCCTTATTTCAATTTTGGAGCACCGTCTCACCCAAAATAACAACCAACCAAGCTCCACAGATGCTGCCTGACATAATTTTCACAGTAATAATGCTTTAATTTATATATTTCGGAACCCTCTGTACCCCCCCCCCCCCCCTAGAATTATTAAACTAAATTTGACAGTGTGTCACTCAGGATTGAGTAGAAAGCTTGAATATACCTTGGTTAAAGGGGTTGGTTTAAAGGAGAGATGTGGTTTTTGGGAAGTGTACCTTACCTTACTGTCCTCTTTGAAATGAGCTTCACACCTCCCTCGCTACCTGCTGTGAACTGGTTCAGTGGCTGCAAGGAAGGAATCAGTGGCAACAGGCCTGCAAGTTGTTTCAGCATTTGTAGAGCTACTTTTGTCTCTGATTTTTGAAAGAACCACAGAAGAATTTCCTGGCAAGGAGTCCTGATGAAATACAAAAGTGTCAAAATATAAGAACAGATAAAAGTGATGACTGATCTCATAGACACGAGTTCAAAACAATTTTTAATAATAAATTGAGTGATAGCCACTTTGTAATTAACCATTTCATTGTCATTTGAGCAGAACTGAAGCTTGTCTAGATGCTTCTTCAGATGTTGTGAGAGTCTCTGCCTCTATCATTTCTCAGGCAGATCCAAACACCCTCTGGATGGAAAAATGTTTCATTATATTCCCTCTAAACCTCGCACTGCTTTACCTTAAACCTCTGCCTTCTGTTTAAGGACACCCTATTTCTGGAGAAAAGTTTACAGCCATCTCCCCTACCTATGCCCCTCATAATTTTATTGACTAAATCAGGCCTTCCCTCTTCCTTCTGGTCTATCCAATCTCTCAAGATCCTGGTGAATCTCCACTACACCCACTCCAAATAAATTATAATTTATACAATGTGGTGACCAAATCTGAACAAAAGATTTCAAATGTGGTCTCATTTATTTTAAATCTGTAACTTCTCTGCTTGTATTCTGAGTTGAGTGAGGGTAATGTGACGAGAAAGATTTTATACTTCCATGTAATCTTCTGCTTCAGCAAGCTATAATGTGTTTATAATGCCTAGGATTCCTTGTGCTTCATGAACCAATGTCTTTCTGTCTCCATAAACCAGTTCCTTCCCCATCTCCCAAGTTCTTCTTCCAACTAGTGCAAGGGGCTCATGCACTCCTTTTACTCTATACCCTTGGCCCTAGCTCACTGGTTTGTCCCAAAGCTATATGGAATCTAACCACATAGCACAAGTTCAAGTGGCTAAATGTTTGACTTGGAATAAACAATGAGATGTTGGAGAAATTCAGTAGGTCAGGCAGCATCCATGGTCAGAAATGATCTGTCAATATTTTATTGAGTAAAAAAAAACAATAACTAACCATTATGGCCACGGACACTGTTAACCTGCAGAGTTCCTCAGGATTCCAGCATCTACAATTCTTAAGGCCTCTCTATTTGCCTCCCTTATGGTCTGGTTTTCTGTCCTCTGTGCTGTTCAAACACCTGATTTATGTGGCCAACACCATCCAAATATCCTGGTGGGATTACCCCACTCAAGCACCACCCGGTCTAACCCTGGCACTTGTAACTACATGTAAATCCAGTCCTTCAAACAACAAAATTAAAAAGCAGAGACAATGGAGAACAAACCGCAAATGCGACACCCCTTGTTTTGTGAAGCAGTAAAGATTAAAGATGGCACGAATCACTCCCTCCAGAGACTCCATAAGCCTAGGGAGAGGGTCATTTCCAACAACACAAACCTAAGAGAGAAAAGACAAACACAACAGCAATTACTATGAAATATAACTCCAGGTTGCATGCCCAGACTATACACTAATACAAGCCCAGACTATCCACTAACTTACACTCAGATCACATTCTAATGTAACAAACTCTTGTGACCTGGTATGCGCTGGAGATTTTCCTGGGCTCAGATTGTGTTTAATCTGGGCTTGTATTAGCATATGGGAAACAGTCAGTAGGGGATAGGAATTACCTGTGTTTCCACTTCAGTTCAGGTTAAAGACTGCATTGGGGAGAGAGCCTTCAGTAGGAGGAAAGGAGAAAGTTCCTTTTTTTTAAATTTCGGATTTATAGCATCTGCAATGTATAAATTTTAATTTCTTGGTCCTATGATTGTTTTGGGCCCAGTGCTCATGGATCCACGGGTTTGGAACTGCCCCAAGTACCAAGGATGTGGGACGAGCCCCAAGGAAACTGGGTATGGACTCTAGACCCTGGGGATGGGTCAGGTCCTGAGTCCTGGGACACCTAGAGAGGAAGGGCTCAGAGCCCCAAAGATGCCTGGGGGTGGGACAGGCCCTAGATACTAGCACACACTAATATAAACCAAATTGACTCACTAAAACACCCCTAAAGCGCACAGCAATTGGCACAGATTCATTCATCTCCATCGTCACATATTAACAATCAAGAGTTATACAATAAAGTTCTCTATGAATAAAAATTCACTAAATATACAGCAAATCACACAGGAGGCCCAGATTATACTCTAGTATACAGCTCACAGAACAGGTTGCTGTTGTCAAAGTTCTTTTTCATTGTTCTTCATAACCCTGCCGAATGCTTCACAAACTTTTCCTCAACTGTAAGTTTGTTCAAATTCTTAAAATATTTCCATTATTCTCCAAGTCGCTGCATAATCCATGAGAATCTGAACCAGCATGGAATATACATTAAATATTCTAATTACACCATGAATGTTGATGATTGCCACCTGGTGCATCTCAATGAGGAAAAAAGTGAATCACAAACCACGATCAAAGCAGAGATCACATCTTTAACACATTCTACCTGCAACCTGTCATCCTGAACATACGAAGCAACATAAGCACAGACTCAAACAATCCGGACAACAATGAAATATCCATGTTAACAAACTAACCTTCAAAATACTGAATCCTCTGCATCTCACCTGATGCAATGGATTCACGGGCTTACCCACATCTAATCCCAAGTCCATACCATTCCCACACTGACGGATTCCAGAGATTTGCCAGCTGATGACAAGATGACTACTTCGTCCTTCCTAAATACAGGAATTACATTTGCTACTTCCCATTCTGCTCGGATTTCTGGAAGCCTGAAAAATTTGAAAAAGCTTCTTGGGAATTTGTAATGGCCCATGAATATCCTGGACTGCAATAAGAAATCTGAGACTGCATGTTAAGCTGAAGCTCTCCCCAGGTCGTAATTTGATGAGTGCTAATAACTTATTGCCTGCAATTTCAGCAGCTGTGAGGAAAAAAGAACAATTAGTGGAATTAAACATTAAAGCTGTTCAAACTAAACCTCTGCAAAGAGTCTTACTGGCACAAGTGCAAATGGCTTTATACATATGACCACCTCAATGAGGAGAAACTCTCATTTCCCAGGAACTTGCCCCAAAGGCAGAGTTTGATCTGCGGAAAAAAAAAATCAGGCTTGTTGGTCTTACCTTGTACACATCCTCTACGGATCTGGTCAACTCCAGTTCTCCCACAATCACAACTTCCTCCTGCCCAGACTCCTCTGCCATCCCTGAAACAAAGGAGCACGGTTCTGAAATGCAAATCCCGACTGCCCAACAGAATGGCCAATTGGGAAATTCAACGTTAAGAAAATTATGTTGAATGAACTCTTAAATGTACCAAATCATTATGTATCCCATGTACCTTAATCTTCTGGTTCAGCCTACTATTAGGAACCTTGTCAAACAACTTCCACTGTCCTACCCTCATCAATCATCGTTGTCACCCCCCCCCCCCACCCCAAGAGGATACAAAGATTTCTATCAAGACACCAGCAATTTATTTTCTTAATAACCTGAAACAGATCTCATCACACCACAAGGACTTATCCATTTCAATGTTCTTCAAAGGACTCAATACATTGATAGCCACATGCCCTAGAATATCAGCATATCCCACATCGATCTCACTATCCTTCATGCCTTTCTCTTTGGTGCAACCAATGCAAAATACTCCTTTAGTTCTTGGAGCCATTGAAAGTGTGCAGTGAACTAAACGAGTTCAAGCCCAAATTCCCTTCTCTTGATTTTTAATGTATGTATAAAATGCCTTGGGATTTTCTCTAATCTTACCCATCACAGATTTTTCATGGCTTCTTTTGGCTCTCCTGATTCCTTGTTTGAACTCGTTTCTGCTTTCTTTAAGGATCCTCTCCGATTTCAGTTCCTAAACCTTAACAGGCGATTCCTTTTACTTTTTGACCAATTTTCCAACAACTCTTGTCATCCAAGGTTCCTGAACCTTTACATCCCTGTTTTCCTTCCTCATGGGAACATGCAGGTCCTGGATTCTGATTAGCTGGTCCTTAAACAACTCTGACAGATCAGATGTGGAGCTGCTCACAATCAATTCCCCTGAACTCCTGTCTAATAATGTCATAATTTCCCCTCCCTCAACTTTGAATTTCCCAAGGTCCAGATTTATCCCATTCATTACTGCATCTTAACCAGATACTTATAAAATCAAAAAGAAAAACTAATTGAATTAATGTAAATAAATAAATAAATACACAGGATAGATAATAAATATTCATAGTATTCCTAATGCAAAAAAAGTGACTTGCAATAATGCAGACAGTCCTTTTGTGGTGTTGGAGTGGTTCATAATTAGTGTAACATAGGGAGGTTCAAGAGTCTGATTGCTATTGGAAAGTAACTGTTCTTGAACCTAGAGATGCTGGTTTTCAGGCTTCTACACTTACTGCCTGAAGATAGCAGAGGAAGAAGTTGTATCCTGGGTGATGGGGGTCCTTTATGATGTTGACAATCTCTTGAAACAGTGCTTCACATAGAGGTCTGCAATGAAGATGGACTGGCTCTAATTACTACCTTCTGCAGCCTCGTTTAGCCCTGGGTACCAGGGCTGCGATATAACCATTCAATATACTTCCCACAGCGCACATGTAGAATTTTGATAGAATGATGACATGCCAAATCTCCTCAGACTTCTTAGAAAGTAGAAGCATTAGTATATCTTATTTACGGTGGCCTCATTGTACTGGTAAAGACTCCCAGGACCTTGAAAGTTCTGACTCCTACCACCTTCCTCCCACTAACGTGGACAGGTATGTGGTCCTTCATCTCTCCTTCCTAAAATCAACAATCAGCTTCTTGAACTTGGTGACGCTGAGAGCAAGATTGTTGTTCTTGCACCACCCAACCAGGTTCTCGATCTCCATCCTGCATTTTCTGACATCATTTGGCCAACAATCATCAGTGAATATATAGACAAGGTTGGCTACTTGACTATACAGGTCATAGGTGTACAAGGAATAAGGCAGGGAACTAATCATGCAGCCTTTGGGTGCCCATGTTGACGGTCAGTGCTGAGAAAATTATATTTCTGATCCATACTGATTGGAATTTGCTGATCAGGAAGATGAGGATCAATTTGCAGAGTGACAGACAGTGTCAGGTCCTTTAGCTAGGAGAAAGGAGTTGTATCATTCCATAACCAACTTTTCCAAGCACTTCACCATGATAGATGTCTGTCCCACTGGCCGATGATCATTGACACAGGTCACCTTGGTCTTCTTGGTCACCAGAATGAATACCCTTTTGAAGCAGGAATCTCTGACTGCTGTAATGAGTAGTTGAAAACTAAAAGGTACTCACTATCACAACCCTGTTGCTTTACATCTTTCCATAAATGTGTGGGAGATGTCAGTTCCTCTATCTCTCATACCTCTGTCAGAGGGATAGCACTTTTCTCATTCCTCTGTTCTACCCATATTGCCTCAGAGCATGGCAGTTGATCAGTAGTTGAACTTTCCACCTCTTTTACAATACTCTCTATCATATCTGAAACATCATAGCCTTCTCTCAACTGTCTAAGTCATGGCCACACATCATAGCTCCAAGCATTAATCCAAGCTCTAAGTTTACCTGCCATATTTATAATACCCATTGCATTGAACTAAATATTTCAGCCTATCAGTACCACAGATTATTAAACTGGCCCTCCTTGTCCTTCCCATCAGACTAACTTGGCCTAATTCCTACCTTCTCCTTAACTCCTCTGCTAGCCGACCTGCTACTCGGTTCCCACCCCTGTCACACTTGTTTAAACTGTCCCAAGTAGCACAAGCAAACCTCCCTGCAAGGGTACTAGCTCCACTCCAGTTCAGGTGTAACCCATCCTTCTTTTACAGGTCCATCAGGCCCTGGAAGACAGTCCAGGTATCTGAAGTCTTAGCCACACATTCAACTGCACTATCCTCTCCCTTCCTACCTCACTACCACAGAGAGCAATCCTGAGGTTGCAATCCTAGAGATCCTTCTTTTCAACTATCTACCTTAACCCGCTAATTTTTGTTGTAGATCCTCATCTCTCCTCCTGCCTCCCATTAGTTCCAGAATGGACCATGTTCTCTGGCTGATCACTCTTCCCTTTCAGAATGTTATGTGTCAGCACCAAGACAGCCTTCACCCTTTTCAAATGTTGCTTTGAGATTATAGCCAATGGGGGATGTACTGTTGTCCTTGGCCGGCCAAACCTTGAACTGGGAATATGGCTGCATTCTCCCCATTGTCTCACCAAAATGTCTCGAATGAAATTAACAAGGAGAAACCTCAATTTATTTATTTTTCAACTTCTTTATTCCCAGGATATAAATGGCATGCCAATGTCAGCGTTTATTATCATTGAATCATTATGGGATGAAAACAGGGCATTCAGGCCACCATGATTATGCCAGCCGTCATACTTGTCTAAACTATTCCCACGTAAAGCCTAGCCCTCAGCCAGTTGTCCTGTAGCCATAGCATTTCAATATTCATCCAAATACTTCTATAAATGTTATGAAGGTCTTATCTCCAAAGTCCACTCAGGCATTGTGTTCCAGATTCTAACCGTCCTTGAGGTGACCAAAATCTTCCTCAAATCCCTTCAATCTCCTATACCTTACCATAACCATCTGACCGCTCATTATAGACACTTTTCACATATTCCCCACTATTTACACACTTCATGATTTTTACAACACTATCAGTTGTCCCTCAGCCTCCTTGGTGCCAAGGAGAACAGCCCCAGCCTTTCCATGAAACTGGAACTCTTCATCCCCCCCCAGGCAACAGCTGGATTAATCTGTTTGGCTGCATTTGGAGAACTGTGTGGAGTTCTGGTCACCTACTTCATCATCCACACCACCAGCAATCTTCACATCATCGTTGAACTTTCTAATCATACTTACTTCGGTCACATCCAGAATGCTACATTATGCAAGGATCTTCCCACGGGCAGATGCTGAACGACCAAAGGAACTGTTCACACTAACCATCAATATTTTCATATTCATGAAACAATATTTATTTATATAGATGAAATATGTTCTGCATATGTGTTGTTTGTCTGTTAGTGTGTTATGTCTGGTTGTATGTCTCCTTGTTTTGCACCGAGGACCAGAGAACGCTGTTGCATCAGGTTGTACTTGGGCAATCAGATGACAATAAGCTAATCTTGATTTGACTGTTACAGGCTTTCAACCACACAAAAAAACACCCATGACCATTACAAAGTCAACCTTTGAAACAAATTGCCAAATTGTCCTGGATCACATGGGCCCTTATGAGGGAACTTTGTCAGATCAATGAGGACTGTCCAGCCCTAATTCTCCTTGAAGTGAAATAGTGGTAAAGGGTCAATCATGGCGGTGGGGCTGGATCAGGCAAGGACAGAATTCCTTTCCTGCAGGTGATGGGAGATCCAAATGAAGTTACACAACCACCCACTACTTCATAGTTATGAAGATGATCTTTTTTAAAAAAAAATAATTGCTGGTACTTAAATTCCCAAGCTGCCACGATGGGATATGAACTTGTATCTCTATACAGGTGCCTAACCTTTTGTTCTGAACCTTCTGGATTTCAGGATCATTTTGATTAGGTCCCTTTAAGTAAATATCTCACTCCTAGCCACCACCCCCCCCCCCCCCCACCCCCATCCATCAGCTCCCCCGCCAAGGCCGGTGCACCCTAGCCTGGGCTGAGCTCAGGGCGGGGGTGGGGGGGAAAGGTGCTGAGTGGGATTGGGGTGGGGGGTGGGATGCTGACCAGGCTGAGCGTTGGTTCGACGTGCACCATACAGGAGGCTCTTGACCAGCGCGTTGGTCAAGTGGCGGTCAGAGGCGATGGGATGGCCTGGGAGCTCAGCCAAAAAGTCAGCCAGTGTTGGCTGCTCGGAGCCAGCAGTCATGCGGGGCAGAAGGCCAGACACGAGGTGGACGATCAATAGCCCAATAACATCTTTTCTTTGGCTTGGCTTCGCGGACGAAGATTTATGGAGGGGGTAAAAAGTCCACGTCAGCTGCAGGCTCGTTTGTGGCTGACAAGTCCGATGCGGGACAGGCAGACACGATTGCAGCGGTTGCAGGGGAAAATTGGTTGGTTGGGGTTGGGTGTTGGGTTTTTCCTCCTTTAGCCCAATAACTTACACACTACACAACTACATCACTTAATGGATCCTCCAGCAAGCCACTTCCAATGAAAGGAAAGGACTATTATGTTATCAAATCTCAGGCTTCAATGACAATAGGTTAAAGACATAGAAAACACCGCATTTTGTGAGTTAACATTAACTATTAACATTTAACTAAACTAATCATCTACCCTGCGCCTGAAATGGCAGCTTTGGAACAATTGAGGTATTCATTTTACTGGTAATTTCCTAGCATTACAATAAGATGGTTACAGCTGGGATCATAAACTGACCATAGAAAACAAAAGTAAACAGACTTTCTGGATGTATATGCTGTGATTAATGAGTTCTATCTCCTTCTCTAATCCAGCACAGTTATTTGATCTCTCTTGGTCTCCACTTAACAGATATTCTTTGGACAAAAGCAAAAAATCTTGTAAGTCTGTATAAAGTTGGACTGAAGGGCCTGTTTCGGTGTTGTAAAACAACTCAAAAAGATCAGGCAGCTTGTACAGAAAACAGATTTAAATATTCAGTTCAATAACTTTTTAATCAGAATGAGGAAAAATGAGAAATGTTTTATAATAGAGAAGGGAGAGGAGGAAACAAAGGAAACACCAGTGAGAGGATGAGAACAAGATTGCCTGAAGGACATTTTATGGTTATTGGGTGGATCTGTGCACAACTTGTGGGAGAACCCTTGATTCAGTTCTTGTTCTCAATGGTTTCAGAAATGATCGCTGCTTTGCCACATCAAATGTCTGATTTTGAACATTTCCTGGTGTTTTGGACACATTGTTGACCTGAATCTTCAAATTTGTTGCACTGTCCACCATAATGCCAAACTGCTGAATATTTTAAACATTTTCTGATTTTATCTCAGACTTCTGGCAACTGCAGTTTTCTGTCATTCTGCAAAACTTTGCTTTCCTCTCAAGCACAGGGCAACTGAAACTTTTGCATTGAGTATCTTTACCATTGAACATCTATCTCCCTACCTTCAGTCCTCAAGCAGGTGACAAGTGGAGCAAGTAGAGGTCTGAGCAAGTGTCTGTCTGCCAGATTAGGTTGTTCCTTTACCATTGAGAGCAGAGTCGTTGTGGCCACCCGTTGAAATTGACGAGCTGTCAGTGTGTCCATCATGTGAAACAGTTCGATGACCTGTGTGAAACAGAAAAAACCCAGTGTAAGAAGAACGAGTATAGAACATTCTGAAGAGGAAGGTGAATGGCCAGGAGTTACAGTACATATTGATACTGATGACATCAATGGAAAGTGGGATGAGGTCCTGCAGAGTGGATTTAAGGAGGTAAACAGAAGATTTTAAAAAATCAGTAACGTTGGGGTCATAATCACAGGATTATTCCCAAGTGTTAGCAAGGGCAAAAATAGGAGAATAGGTCATGAAAAGGCACAGCTGACAAGCTGGTGCAGGAGGGAGCAGTTTAGGTATTTGAATTGCGAGGCAATTCATTTAGAGACTTAGAGATACAGCACGGTAACAGGCTCTTCCACTCCATGCTGCCCAAATACTCCCATGTGACCAATTAACCCAAGCATGTACATCTACTTTGTTGCTCTTAATATTCCTGGAGAATCTCTTAGGATTTTCCTAAATCATGTTCTCTAGAAGCAAAAAGATTTCTCTCTTAAGTGAACTCTTGTACTTATTTTTATGATTTACACCCATATGACCAATAAACTTACTACCACCCACCACTTTGGATCTTGGAAAAAAACCAGAGAAGACACAGGAAAATGTATAAACTCCTTAGGATGATGAAAAAGGCATGTGGTATGCTTGCCTTCATAAATCAGGGCAAAGAATGCAAGCATTAGCCTGTTACGTTGCAACTGTAGAAAATAATAGTTAGACCACACCTTGAGTATTTTACGTAATTCTGGTCTACATACCATAGGAAGGATGTGATTGCACTAGAGAGGGTGCAACAGAGATTCATCAATATATTGCCTGGATTTGAGGCCTTTCATGATGGGGAAAAATTGGATAAACTGGATATGTTTTCCCTCAAGTAAAGGAGGCAAAAGGGCAGCCTGATGGGAGTATAAGTTTATGAGAGGGATAGATCACATATATATTCAATATTAAAAATGAGAGGGCATAGGCTTAAGATGAGAGGAAGTAATTATAAGGTCATTTGAGGTTTTTTTTTCAAAAAAACAACAGTGGTTGATATCTGGAACTCGCTGCCAGATGAAATGGTGGAGTCAGATACAATCACTGCATGGAAAAGGCATTTGGACAAACACTGCAAAAGGCAAGCCATAGAAGGACACTATTCTAACATGGGCAAATGGGATTAGTCTAGACAGGCAAAATGATCAGCAGAGATGTGGTGGCTGAAAGGCCCATTCAGTGCTGTGTGGATCTGCGACTCAAGGTAACCCAGGGAAATTTGATGATTTAAAATTGTAAACAACGGGGTATCTCAGACAAGACTGCACTGCAAGGGAGGAGCATCATAAATTTGCAAAAAGGTTACTTTATTGTGTCAAATAGGTGTTGATCAATCAAAAAGGACCCTCCCACTCTACCGAGAATGGAGAAAACTGCAGGAACTGTTGGCTTCCACATGCAAGATGATAAGTTAGACATTTGGTTTCTCCAGCCTGCTCCACTGTTTGAGAGCATCAGGGATAATTCATCTGTTCTCTTCCACTAGCCTGACAAATACTTTTATTTATTGACTGATTAAAGATTAGGGGGAGCTGAGAGATACATTTTTCACCTAAAGCGTAGTTGGTATCTGAAATGAGCAGCCAGAGATGGTGGAGACAGGAACAACATTCAAGAAGCAACTGCAATTACTATCTATGGGTGTGACAGTCAGCACAGAAACAATGGGCTGAAGGGCCTATTTCCCTGCTGTTCAGCTAAGTGACTCAGTTATGAATATATCCAAGGATTCAACCTCTATCTTTCCAAGGAAAGGAGTTACAAAAATCTACAACCCTTAGAGAAGCTTCTTTCTTATCTTAATGTTAAAAGGGTGTCCTCTTTTTCTGACACTATGCTTCAGGTTCTCGCCTCTCCCATAAGGGAAACATCCTGCCAGGCCTTATCCTGTTAAGTTGGCATACTTCTAAAAGATCTCCTCATTCTTCTAAATTCCAATGAATAGAGACCCAAACTGTTTAACCATTTCCATAGATTAATTTCCCCCATACCCGGGATAATTCCTGAACCTTCTCTGACCTGCTTTCTAATTTGCATCTTTCCATGAATAAGGTGACGCAAACTGTGTACCATATTCTGGGAGTGTTGTCACTTATATCTTGGAAAGTGTAAGACTTGACTACTTTTACATTCCAACACCCTTGATATAAAAGCCACTGCATTCTCTTTGCCTTCCCAAATACTGTTTCAGCTGTGTACCAATTCTTCACATTATGTGCACAGATATCAAATCTCTCTGCACTGCAACTTGCTGTCGGGTTTTTATTCACATTTTTACACATCATTTTCCATTTGCCAACTTTTCGTTTGATCATGCATCACCAAAGAGACACGAGGAAGCAGAGACATTATCTGTTCTGAAGTCTCACTGGAAACGTTCCTTTTTTTTATGTAGAACTCAGAGCCTCATTTTGGTTTTTAATCTTAACAAAAATAGGACCCTGTTTATTAAATGTATCAGGACAAACTGAACCACCCTGATGCTCCTGGCATGAAGCATACACTGTTATATAACTTTCCTGATCATCTGAGAAAATACCATCACCTACAATCTCAAGAAGGGAGGACAGAGCTCTGGGCCCTAGGAACCAGTGTAATAGCATTGTGCCATAATGATAGATTACAGGCAAGTCTGCCTATCCTAAAGGCCATAGTCAGTTGAGGTCCAACATTCTCTAGTGGTCAACACAGTGCAAAGGAGACAACACCCTGACCCAACACCCATCCAAAGTTCCTTCTACAGATCACCAATCCCTCACAAATCTATTCCTCTGCCTTTACATAGCAGCACCTGCCCACCCATCCCTGGTCTGACCCCAAATGAGAAGGAAGTTAACATTAGAGAGCTAAGGACTAACAGAGACTGGGTAAAACAGCTTGTTTCTGAAATGCAGTGAGAGTAGAGTGTGTCTGTATATCAGCTCAAGAGGTCCATCTAGTGGGAGAAAGGAGATAAAAGCTAGGAACTGGCACCTCGATGTAAGAAAAATCCAACTCAGAAGCCACCGGGGACCTTCAAGGTGAAAGAATAAAGAACATGCAAGCTACAGCTCATTTAATGTTGCTATTTTATCCCATAAAAACAGGACACCTGCCATGTCGAATGATGCAGAGGGGAAATCCATATCCTACAGGGTTTCTGATTCCCAACCGTTGTTCGTGACCTCCCAACAAATCCTACAAATACACCCATATCTTCCAACCATCTGCTGCCTTTACCTGAGGGCACACTTGCTGGTAGTAATCTGCAACAGACAAACATTGCTGAGGACAGGAAGCCAGTATCCTAGCCACAGCGTCACATTTCCTCCAATCAGAAGCCGCTGCCTCTGCACTCCGACCTCCTGCAAGTCCAGCTGTAAACAAATGAGAATGAAAGGGGAGTACAATTCACAGCACAACCTGAGCTCAGAGCAAAGCCGCAGCACGTCCCACAACATGAACCAGTGCAGCCCACAGAAAAGCCATGGCACAGCCAGACACAGCCCATGGCAGTCATGGTATAGCTGAATACAAGTTAAAGTTCAAATTTATTGTCAGAGTACATACATGGCTTCACTTACAACCCTGAGATTCTTTTGGCCTGCGGGTGAGGTAGAATTTCTACTCATCAGCAGTGTAAACAGTCCTCAAGATAAAAAATATGGATACATTTCTCCCTTTTTCTTGAGCACAGTTTACAGCCCCACAGGGAATATACCCTGCTCACTATTCATGGCATCATTAGGCATGGTGTGTGGCAAAGGAAGATGATGGCTATGGCACAACCAAACCTTTGCAAGTATATGCTGAGACAGGATGGATGGCCTGCAGAAGGAACAGGAGAGGTAGTGGAATGGAAAGGACATGTTGGGCAGTAAGCAGGGATGAGGGTAAGAGGGCAGGGTGAGATGCAAGCATTAGACAATGGAGAGAGTGGGACAGTGGGCAGGAGAGGAAATGAAGTGAGGAGGTTGGAAAGAGGGATATTTTAAATTAAATTTAAATTCAGACACAGCATGGTAATAGGCCATTTCAGCCTAATTTACACCCAATTAACCTACATCTCTGGTACATTTCAAACATGGGAGGAAACCGGAGCCCCTGGGGAAAACCCACACAGACACAGGGAGAACATACAAACTCCTTAGACAGCACAGGATTTGAACCTGGGTCCTGATCACTGGCACTGTAAAGCTAACCACTACTCCAACTGTGCCGCCCAAATAAGAGAGTCTTCAGAGAAGCGTAGATGGAAAGGGTCCAAGTAGTAGAAGGGGATGTTACTCAGATGTCTGCAGAAGCTAGAATCTGCTGGTAGGAATTGAGAAGAATAAAACAGGAAGTCGTACAGTTGAGAAAAGGCTCTGCCTGGTGGATGGAAACAGGTTGAAGTGGAGGGCATGAAGACATTCCTGATGGGAGATGGAGATGAACACTGGACCACCATAGCAAAGATGAGGCAGTGAGGGAACTGAAAGCTCTCCTCCACAACACTTCTTATTTGGAACAAGCTGCCAGAGGAGGTACAATCATGATGTTCAAGCCATTTGGACAGATTTACAGATAGGAAAGTTTTAAAAGGATATGGGGTCAGCCAAGACTGCCAACTTGGTCACCAGAGACATGTTGGGCTAAAGGGCCTTTTCTGAGCTGTAATTTGATGATTCCCATCGACTTGGTAGAATTTGTTCTCTTTTGACTCCTCTCACTTCTACCAGTAATTTGTTATTGCATTGAATGGAGAGTGGGATAAAATAGGTGGGAAGGAAGGAAAGATGTGCCTTCTCTTCTGCATTTGGAGATTGCCATCAGGAACTTCAGTCACCTAACCCTTCATTCTCCGCCTCAATAACTCCTGAATTGTTGTATCGATCTGCTCCCCCCCCCCCCCCCCCCCCCCACAACCTCCACTGCTGGCCCAGCTCTAGTTTGCTTACCACCAGCTCCTTCCAGGATTCCTCTCACTACAGCCTGGACACCATGAGGCTTCATCAACGCCTGGGACAAGAACTGGCCACAAAGGCGTCGCAACCAGGCTGGAGCCTGACGGATGGTTTGTGTAGGGCCACTTCTCGCTCTGGCCACCTGCATACAAACACTGCACTCAATATAGCAACAAGTAACATATTGCTAAGCTCTCCTGGAGCTCCCCACAGGCAGCTTTCCTTGATAGCTTTGATGCCTTACAAATGGGCTTTGCTGGCAAAGTATCATTTATTGCTGTTAACACACAAACATGCAGAGTTCTTTATGTAGCAAAAATACATAACCAACGTTTCAGGCCTGAGTGCTTTGCCAAGACATGAGCAAAAAGCAGGCAGCACTTGCATAAAATGGTGGGGAGAGGAGCACAGGCTCTCAGGCGAGACATCACAGGTGGATATGGGTGGGAGGGCAGAAGAGAAGAAGATGGAAAGTGAAAGGGGAGGGGATAGCTCTGTGAATTGAAAAGAGGGTGGAGAGCTGGAGGAAAGGAGAAAGAGGGATAGAGAAAGAGAGGGAGATGGGAGGGATCTAATGGATACTGGAGAAGTCAATGTTCCAACCTTTTCTAATTTTACTTCAGATTTTTCTGTGTGTCTGATGATTTATCCATTTCAAACTAACCTTCTGATTTTTTTTATCTCATCCAGTCGTTCACACTTGCTCGCATCTTAGCTCAGTTTTGTGAAGGTGCTCACAAAGCATTAATTTCCAATTTATCCACATCCTTCACCTCCACACACAGGTTATCTGTTTGGAACCTATCTGACTTTCATTATTGATCCTGCTCTTTATGTGTTTAAAAACATTAGCAGTCTTTTATTTTATTTGCCCATTTTTATACCTTTTTATTTTCCTAATTTGAGTATTTCCAGACACAAGTTCATTTTATTCACCTCCTCCTCCATTCACCTTGTCCCGATGGGGGAAGCAGGGTAGGTTCATATTTGGCAGTCTTGCCCCCTCCCTCTCTCTCAAACACTTTCACCCCAAATTTCATCTATTTTTTTCTTGAATGGCTCCCATTGTATCAAACTTTCCTGCTCTTTGCAGTCTATTCCTGCTAAATCACTTTTCAGTCTATCAAAGTCCACTCTTATCTTGCAATACACAAAAGTGCTGGAGAAACTCAGCACGTCACGCAGCATCAATAGGAAGCAAAGGACTGGCAACATTTCAAGCCCGAGCCCTTCATCAAGGTATGAGCAAAAAGCTTGCAGGTGCCTGAATAAAAAGGTGGGAGAAGGAGAGGAGGGAAGAAGGGGCTGGGGGAGGAGCACAGGCTAACAGGCAAGAGGTCATAGGTGGATATGGGTGGGACCACAGAGAGAAAATAGCTGACAAGTGATGGAGGTGGAGTAGCTTTCTGAATAGGGGGGTGAAGGGAGAGGCCGAGAGACAGAGTTCTCAATGAAGGCCACAGAAAGAATGGATGATGAGAAACTTCTGCATTCTCAAGGAATCACTAGAGGGAATAGGTTTAAGGTGAGGAGTGAGAGGATTAGGGCATCCAAGGATTTAATTTCACTTAGAGGGTAGCTGAAGTAGTATATTCTCAGAAAATGGTACATACAGTACACTCACAACTTTGGAAGCACTTGAATCACCAAGTAATAGGAGACAAACTAGGTGTTGGTAACCGGTATTAAAACAGATAAGTACGTGACAGTCAGCACAGACTCCACGTTGACATCAAAGGGAAAGCAAGCATTTAATGCCAACTTCAGAAGCCGTTACCTGTTTAGTTCCTCCCTGAAGAATCAACAGTTCCTTGATGACATTCGGCTGATACACTTGATCCAAAGTTTTCCGCAGAGCTTCCTTACAACCATGCCGCTCATCCTCAGTGAGGCCCTAACAACAACACACAAGCGTTGCATGTATAATATTAAACATAGGCCCCTCAGGCACAACCTCAACCAAGCAATAGCACAAGTCACCAGTAAACTCTCAGGTGAGAGAGTTGAACCCAGACAGCTGCTCTTCCTCTGGGTAGTGTGCAGAGTACTGCTGGAGGAAGCACACTGCAACATTGCTTTTTATGGAGGAAGCTGAGAGCTATTTGAATGCATAAGACCATGAGGCATAGGAGCAGAAATAGGCTGTTCAGCCCATCGAGTCTGCCCCTCCATTTAATCATGAGCTGATCCATTTTCCCACTCAGCCCCACACCCTGTCCTTCTCCCATTAACCTCTGATGCCCTGGCTAATCAAGAACCTATCAATCTCCGACTTAAATACACCCAATGACCAGGCCTCCACAATGGCCTGTAGCAACACATTCATTCTGGATGAAGAAATTCCTCGGCATCTCTGTTCTAAGCCGACATCCTTCAATCCTGAAGTTGTGCCCTCTTGTCCTAAGCTCTATCACCATGAGAAACGACCTTTCTACATCTACTCTGTCCACATATTGCATTTGCCTTCTTCACCACCAACTCAACATGCAAGTTTACCTTCAGGCTATCTTTTGCATCTGGGTATTTTCAAGTATGCCATAAGTGCTGTGTTTAGTAAGGGATTACTCAAGGTGGTATGGGAGTGGAAAAAGGTTGGGAACCACTGATCAAGGCCTTTTGGCTTTCAAACAATCAGCAGAAATCTGTAAACCATGGAAATAGATAAATTACAATTCACACTCTTAAAAGAATGGAGGAATCAGCTTAGCCTCTGGCCATCACTTTCTAATGCTCTTTACTACTAGTGTGGCTATGAAGCATCAGAAAGTTGTTAATATTTATAATTGCTTATAATTGGATGATGCCAAGCTAAGTAACCATAGTCCAAGCAGATACTGACAGAGAGCAAATTGTTGGAAAAATTCTGAAGAGCAGCACAAATCTGCATTGACTGAACCATAAATTAATCAAGGACAATCAGCATCAATTTGTAAGGGAAGGCCACTGAACATTCTGAGACAGCAATATGTGTCAATGAGCAGAGCATTTGATATTACACTTCAACAAAGCATTTGACCAAGTATCACATTGATGACTGATTAAGCAGAACATTGGATTCAATGGATGCTAGAATTAAAAAGTAAGAGGTATTGGTCCACAGAAATTTCTGCAGTCTCTAGACCCTTTTGATTTCAGATTAGATGAGGAAACCAAAAAGGTTGAAAAGTTGTTCCCCATGGTGGGAGAGTCTGGGACAAGAGGACACAACTTCAAGATTAAAGGGTGCTCGCTTAGAACAGAGATGTGGAAGAATTTCTTTAGTAAATCTGTGAAATTTGTTGCCACAGATAGTTGTGGAGGCCAGGCCATTGGGTGCATTTAAGACAGAGATTGATAGATGTTTGATTAGCCAGGCCATCAAATGTTATGGGGAGAAGGCCAGGCAGTGAGGCTACATGAATCAGCTCATGATTTAATGGCCAGGCAGACTCAAAGGACTGAATTGCCTATTTCTGCTTCTATGACTTAAAGTCCAACTCAAACCAAACATTGTGAATGGGTGGAATCCAAACACATGTTGGCCTCCTGCTTACTTAGTTTTCAATTCTATTGAAGTCTGAGTAGACAGTTTAGTGATTCAGAGCTTCTATAAATCTGAAAAGGCACCAGTGGGGCCCCTTATAGACAGATAGAAAAATTTCACATGGGAAATAAGGAAGTGGCAAATGAATTAACCAAATACTTTGCATCTTTCTTCGTGGAAAACACAGTAAAAATGTTGGATTAAATATTATTGCTAATTCAGAAATAGGAATAAGGAAATATAAGAATGCAGTAATAGTTTGAAAACTAGTTCTTCAGAAATTATGAGCTTGAAAATTTGCCCTTACTCCCAAGCACCACAAATCTATGTCCCCTTATGTTAGCCATTTCAGTCCTAGGAAAGCCTCTGGCCATCCACATGATCAATATACCTTATTGGGTTATTGCTCATCCTCTGTCATTCCAAGGTTCACTCAACCTATCCTCATAAAGCATGCTCTCCAATCCAGGCAACATCCTTAGAAATCTCCTTTCCATCCTCTTGATAGCATCTTTCCTATAATGAAGTGACCAGAAATGAACACAATATTCCAAAAAGGGTCTAACCATGATCTTGTAGAGCAGTAATATTACCCACAGCTCTTGAACTTGATCCCAGTTAATGAAAACCAACACACCATATGCATTCTTCACAACAATATAAAACTGTGTAGCAGCTTTGAGTGTTCCATGGACACTGAACCCAAGAACTCTCAGTTTCTCCTCACTGTTCAGAGTTATCCCATTAACATTGTATTCTGCTTTCAAATTTAGCCAACTGAAATTGACCACCTCACATTTTTCTGGGTTAAACTCCATCTGCCACTTCTTAGCCCAGCTCTGCATCCATCAATGACCCTTTGCAAACTCTGGCAATCTTACAGACTATCCACAACACCACCCACCTTTCCATCAACTACAAACTTACTAAACCGCCTTTCTACTTCCTCATCCAGGTCACACACACATATATATATATATATAAAAAAAATCACAGAGATGGGGGTCCCAGAACAGATCCCTGCGGAAAACCACTGGTCACCAACCTCTATGCAATGTATGAACCATCTACAACTAAGTCAATTCTGTATCCACAACGCCAAGCAACCTTTAATTCCATGCCTCCTTACTCTGTGAATGAGCCTTGCATGGGGAATCTTATCAAATACATTGTAACAAAACTAAACAAGATGGGATTGTGAGTACAAAGGAGGAGCTTCAAGGAAGTAAGATCAAGTTGAGTGGGGGGGGGGTGAATACATGACAGATGGGAAAGCATGAAAAGTGTGATGTAATCCCCTTTAATGCACATGAATACTGCACTTTTTTGTTAAATGTGAAAGATTAAGTTGTGCTGATGTTCAAAAGTCTTAGGTGTGCCTGTGCAAAGGCCAGAGAAGATGAACATAATGGTTCAACAAGTAATTTAGAGAGAATTTGAATACAGGATTAAGAAGTCTGATTGCAATTGTAAATCACATTGGTGAGAGCACACCTGGAGTATCCTTTTTAAATTTAGACATACAGCACAGTTACAGGCCATTTTGGTCCACAAGCCCATGCTGCCCAATTACACCCGATTGACCTACACCCCTGGTATGTTTTTTTTAAACATACTGAATAGAGTTTACTGCATTGAGTTTTAATCTCCTTACCAAAGAAACAGAGTACTTGGCTGAGAGTGTAGCAGATAAGTTCCAGGTTACTATTAAGGTTGGTTACTCTACCTTCTGAGATGCACGGTATCCTGGTAATCCTTTCCCTAACACCGAATCCTGTTGACCTTTGATTGGCAAATATCCCAGTTGGCAGAGGCTGGCTATCAGATCTCCAAGATGCCCGCTGAATACAAGGCTCTCCAAGGAAGGATGGCCAGCAATGGTGAGGAGCACCTGGGTGACAGTGTGCAGTCGCCATGTTCCATCTGCAGGCATGAAGTGACCAACCATCTTCTCAACTGTTACTGCAAACTCTGACCTGCACCTAAGTGGAACACCAACTCCTGGCAGTAGATATGGGCAGATCCCGAGAGTGACAACAAACTGTAATGCAGATTGGACGGTTTTCTGCTGCGAGATGCTCAGAGTATCAGGAGAGAGCGGCGGTGCACATTCTGGGCTCTTGGGATTTCGCTTTGGGGGTGTAAATTGTGCCAACACATCAATCATTGCCTGCTTCAAACACAGGAGGAGCACTAGAGCCTCAGCAACAAAGTTCCACACAATATCGTCAGAATTCAGGGGCAAAGTGAACTGGGTCATGACGTTCTCCCTCAGCTGCCTTAAAGTTAGAATATCTGGATCCTGCAGCAACTTCTGGCGAAAGGCAGAAAGATTACAGGACAAAGTCTGCAGGAGCACATTCTCACGACTGGCCTGTGACACCACAGTCACTTCTGAAAAGGATCAGAGTGGGATAAGTCAGTTGCAGAAGGAACGAACAGGAGATTACCCCATCCCCTGACAGGTGAACAATACGAGAAGGCGAGAACCAAGTTCAGCAAAAAAAAAACCTGGGCGGGGGGTAGAGTTTGTGAACAAGCCGGGGTGGAGGGGAGGGAGTAAATATTGGAATCTTGAAAGTGTGTAAACGAACCTGGGGGTGGGGTGGAGAGGCTGGTGCTTGAGGAACCCCGGCGGGGGATATAGGTGCGTGAACGAGCCCGGGGATTGGGGGGATGCGTGAATGAGCCCGGGAATGGGGTGGGGGGGGGGGAATAATGCGTGAACGAGCTTGGGGATTGGGGTTAATGCGTGAATGAGCCCGGGGATTGGGGGGGGGGGGGGAAGAGGGATGCGCGAACGAGCTCGGGGATGGGGGGGGGGAAATGGGTGAACAAGCCCGGAGATTGAGGGGGGATGAGCCCGGGGATGGGTGGGGGGAATGCGTGAACGAGCCCAGGGATTTGGGGGGGATGGGTGGGGGGGGGAATGAGTCCGGGGATTGGGGGGGGATGCGTGAACGAGCCCGGGGAGATGAAGTTGTGAGATCTGTCTCCGGCTTGGTGACCCCTTCCCGGTGTCTGTCAGCTTGCCCGCCTCTCAGGTCCTCACCGGTCGGCGCCGTCAGCCCTCGCAATGCTTCTGTCACCGTTTGCAGACGCACCACCGTTGTGGGCGCCATTAAACCAAGGCCGCCTGGAATGGTCTGCGCCTGCGCCAGTTGCTGATGAGTCTGCGCCTGCGCCAGTTGCTGATGAGTCTGCGCCTATTCCCGGCAGCATTAGCGCCATCTTAGTAAAGGGCGAGAGGCTGAGCAGATGGCGCCGTGTTCCCATGGAAAGTGGAAGGCACTCGACGTTTCATGCCTGAGCCCTTCTCAGGACCGCCCCCGTTGCGGCCTCAACATCGGGGAAACCGGTCGCAGACAGCGAAATGGTTTATTTTGCTCCTTCCCTCTGCCCGCTGCAGCAGCATAGATTTTCCTGTGGTCAGTCCCTTCCATTCCACACCCCACTGACATGCCGGTCTACGCCCTCATATACTACCAGGTCAAGGCCACCTGCAAATTGGAGGAACAACAGCTTTTATTCTGTCAGGGCAGTCTCCAACCTGATGGCATCAATAGCGAACTACAATTTTTGTTACACTGCCTCCCCCCCACCCTTCTCCAGTCTTTCTCTCCCTAACCCTCCGTCTCCCTTCCTCCTGTTCTCCAACCTTCCACCTCCTATCAGAGAGCCACCCTTCTTAGTCATCACTTCTCTTTTCTACCTCCCTCCCCCCCCCACTTGTATCCACCTCTTACCAGCTGGCTGTGTTCATCTTCCCTCCCCTTTTTATTGATACTTCTGCTTGATTTTCAGCACTCCTGAAGGAGGGATAAGCCTTAAGTGTTTTTTTAAAAACTTTTTATGGATGCAGTGTGACTTGCTGACTTTCTCATTCCACTGGACCCCAGCATCTGCAGCTTTGCTTGTTTGCCTTTAAATAAGTAAAGGAACTCAAGATAACTGAAACAAGAGGTATTCAGCAAGTCAGACAATATCCATGGGTGGAAATGGTCAGTTCAGGTGTGAATCCTTTATTGTCTAAAATAGAATAGGCAAAATTACACATATTAAGTGGGGAGGGGAAGAAGTTAGAACAGTAGCAGCTGGAGGTGATAATAGGGTAGCAAGTATGAAAGACAGCAAGGGGGAGAAATCATTAGGAAGGGGTGGGGAAAGAACAAGAAAATTAAGATGGCAATAATGGAATTAGATGAGGTAGGGGTTTACCTAAAATTAGAGAACACATTGTTCGTACCATTAGGTTTAAGGGTCCCCTGGAGGTATATGATGTGTTGGAACTTAAGTTTACATTGAGCCTCACCCAGAGGCCAAAGACAGACATGTCACTGTAGGAATAATTTGGGGAGTTAAAATGGTTGGATGGAGGTGAGGAGCCTTCCACCTCCTTGGGGATTTCTTCTTTCCAATCTTCCCTCCCAACTTTCCACCCCTTGAGGCATTTCCTCCCTCACCTCCATCCAGAGCCAATAAACAGACCTTCCAGGTGAGACAGAATTTTACATTGCATATGTTACAACCTAATCCACTGCATTCAGTAAAGAATGCAGTGTGGCCCCCTCTATATCAGTGAGATTAAACGCAGTAAATGCACAGAATTGCTGAAAAACTCAGCAAGTCCCCATGGTTCAGAGGAAGCAAAGATATATAATCAATATTTTGGGTCTGAACCCTTCGTCAAGGTAGGATTAAATGCAGATTGGGTGGTTGGTCAATGTCTTGTTAGTGGGTCTAAAGTTGAGTGACCATTTCTACTCGTGGATGCTGTCTGGCCTGCTTAGTTCCTCCAGCAATTCTTTGTTTGCTCAAGATTCCAGCATCAGTAGTATTGTTTCTTGAGGCAACTTATTGTTGGAAACACCTCATCTTCTGTGGGCAGCCTGAACGACATTAAAGTTTCCAATTTTGAATAACCCACATCTATATTCTTTCTCAATCCTTCTCAATCCCACAAGTCATCCAACCTATTCTCTCCCCATACCTCTGTTCCCTCCAGCAGATTGTTTAATTTGCTATAACCCACATACTTATCCACTCAGGAATCTGCTCCCCCCCACCCCCCCTCACCATTGTATCATCTTTAAGCCCTCCCTCACCTGCTTTTACCAGCCACTGTCTCTACTTTTCCCCTCTCCACCTAGCATTACCTGCTTCTCATTCTTCTCTCCTCCACCCCAGCACCCTCAGTCTCACACCTTCCATTCACTTCCAGATATTGGCCATCTTCCCTCCACACTCTCAGTCCTGATGTAGTGGCTGAACCAGAAATGTTGACCAATCCGGCTCTTTTGTACTCCATAATGAAGGCATGACTTTGACACCACCTTGATCACCTTAATCGTCACTTTCAAGAATCAAAGTACTTGAACACTTGGGTCTCTCTGTTCAACCACACTTTCTTGGACCCTGCCTTCCTATTCTGGTTTGACATAACAAACTACAATAGTTTATACAGTATACATTAGAGTTAAATTACATTTGCTACTTCTTGGCCAACCTTCCCAAATGATCGAGATCCGACTGTGTAGTTAGATATCCTTCCTCACTGAACACAACACCACCAATTTTGGTGTCATCTGCAAATTTACTAATTATGTTAACTACAATGCCATCCAAATCATTAATATAGAGTGAACCTTGAACTAACTCTTGCAATATACTATTGGGAACATGCTTGCATCAGAGAAGTACCATTCCACCACTGGTCTGTACCTCCTTCCACTAACCATTTTGAATCTAACGGGCCAGTTCACTTTGGATCCCATGTAATTTAATCTTCCAGACTAACCTACTGTGTGGGACCTTGTCAAAAGTCTTGTTAACTATTGAGTGTATTACACCTGGCACAAACCAGAAAAGAGAGAGGACTTGCCATTGGCCTTGGATGCAGGGAAGGCATTTGACAGACTGGTGTGGGATTTTTTATTTAAAGTGCTGGAGAAATTGGGGCTAGGACCAACTTTTATTAATTGTATGCAGGCACTATATCACGTGCCCAAGGTGAAAGTTATGACCAATGGGCAAATTTCCTCAGCCTTCCCACTGTCAAGGTCTAGTAGGCAGGGGTGTCCATTATCATCAGCTCTGCTCATACTGGCTATGAAACCATTGGCCGAGGCCATTTACCAGGATCCAGACATCAAGGGCTATAAAATAAGCCAGGAAGAACACAAGATCAACCTATTTACTGATGATATCTGACAGACCCAATGAAATCGCTGTCCAAACTGCACTCTATTCTGGAGGCCTATGGGAAGGTTTCTGGATACAAGATCAATTGGGACGAGTGAAATTATGCCACTCATGGGAGAGGCCTATAGTCAGTGCCAAGAGAATTGTTACTTAAAGTGGCCACTAAATGGGATCAAATACCTAGGAATTACAATAGATAACAATTTAAATAATCTGTACAAGTTAAACTACACCCCCTTGCTGGAAAAGATCGAGGAGGACCTGAACAGGTGGATGTCCCTGCCCATTACATTGGTGGGCAGGGTCAGCTAGGGAAAATTATAAGTAGGGAATTCCCACAGGACCTGGAGTTATTCCAGTTGGGTAATATAATGGACATAAAACTTAAAATGAAGTTGTCCAAATTCCAAATTTATAATGATCGCATTGGTGGTGGCTAGGAAGTTCATAGCAGTTACCTGGAAGTCTGACTCTTGTTTGACCTGTGGGGCAAGGAGATGCAAGGCTGTGTTCCCCTAGAGAAAATCACAACTTAAGGGGGAGGTATGGCACTTTCCAAAAGATTTGGCAACCATATCTAAACTTTATAGGAGCACAGTTGTAGGGAGGACTTGCTGCCCTGCCTTCCCTATTTCCTCCTCAGTTATTGGGGGTGGGGGGAGAAAGAGAAGATGGGGACCGGTCTCATTCCAGCTGGGTAAAATTAGGAAAAGAAATTGGCTTGGACCCAGTTGCCATGCCCCAACAAAGCTATAACTTCCTGATGTATAAATATATTCCGTTGTTGTGAATGTTTTTAATGTCTTGTGAGTTTTTTTGAGTAGTTAAGTGTTAAATGTCATGCGTCATGGAGCAGGAGGGGGGAGGGTAGGGAAGGGGATAAATTTGGTCTCAACAAAGGAATTTGTGTAGTATGGATTTGAGTAAGTTGTAATCAGTGTTGATTGTACTCACTGACAACAATATTGTTGAAAGCTCTTTGAGTCCAAGTCTGGAAAATTATCAATAAAATATTTTATTAAAATGGTCATTCCAAATTAAGACAGTCATGGATTTATCAAAATACAGATTTATCATTGAGGACAAGTAAATATTTTTATTTTTAATATTGTTGATTCACCACCAACTACAAAAGTCATCATCTTCAGGACAGCCAATGGGAATGGAGATTTGATTCTTTTAGTCCCTCCTCCAAATGTTGCACTGATTGACCAATTGGAAGTCAATTGGAGACTTCCGTTGATGTTTGACCCAATTCTGAAAGACCTCAAGAGATCTGGAGTCAATATTGGAGGAGAGCTATCACAATTTGGGCCCCCCAGGGGTGTTTCAGAAATGTGCAAGGTCAACAGAGTCAAGTACACTTTGTTGATTATGGCACCTAGGTGGTACATCTGTTTTAAAGATTAGATTTTGGTGTAGTACCGTAGAAGCACTGAGGAATACACTGGTTCTGATATACAAAGTGCCATCTCTCTCTCCTCCCCCGCCCACCCAAGTCACACTGCCATCTCTCTCACCCCCTTACCCACCCGAGTCGCGCTACCGTCTCCTCCCGACCCAACCTAGTCGTGCTGCTGTCTCTCTCTCTCTAGTTTTTGGAGTTTTCAGGATTTTAGATGTCCGGATAAAGGATTGTGTACCTGTATATCCTTTCTTCCACAGTATATTTTTAACTGGATTAAAACTCTTCCTTCTCCAACAATTCAAAGCTTACGTCTGGATAGAAGAAAAGGTTATTTCCTCCAAATTCCAGTGACACTTTTCTTTCTTTAGCTTGTTTAGCTGTCAATTCCAAAACTTTTCCCCTCATTTGATACTGAAGAAATTTAACCAAAAATAGGCCTGTTTTTGATTTGGCTGAGGTTTAGATTGGACAGCTCCATGAGATCGCTCAATATCAATATCCCCTTGTGCAATCTTGTTGAATGTGTTACTGAAAATGGATATGTCCAGATATTGAGTGTGGGATAGATCTTCTCAGTTTGAGTACAATTATATATATATATACCCAAAGTTTTCCACTTCTTGTCTTAATAGGTCAGACAGTGAGAACTGTACGTTAACCCAGCAACTCTTGTTATCTAACAATCTAAATGAAATAGCCAACCTACAGTTAACAGCACAAGTAGCAATAAATGTGCTACTGCAAGGAATGGATTCAAAACTAGGCTGTTTAATTTTCTGTAACCGGACTTCAACCATTTCAATAATACAATGGCCCTTGAGTGAATTCCAGAAAATTTTTCAATTAAATTTCCATCAACCTCCAGCTCTTGCTCAGTGAAATCTTACTGCAGACCTCTTCCCAGGTAGGAATTTTAAAAGGGAAGGCAAATATTTAAGGTGAGAGGAGAAAATTTGAGAGACCCGAGGGGCAATCTTTTCTCCAATAAGCTGCCAGAGAAAATGGTAGGGCGGGTACCATTGTTATGTCTATTCAGGGTCATGAAAAGGTTTGAAAGGATATGGGACAAACAAAGGCTATCTTAGGTAGACAACTTGGTTGGCATGGACCAGTTGGGCCAAAGGACCCATTTCTGTGTTGTAAAACTATGACTACAACTTCATGACCTAGTCTGACTGACATGACTCAGTTTTTCCACATCATTGGCTAATAGCAATGAGAGATGGACAAAACATCCTGCTAGACAGTACAGGACTAGGACAAATTAAATAGAATAAACAGAGCTTTACCATGAGCCTTCCCTCTGGAAGATAGGAGCTCGTTTAGGCTGTTTCTGATGTACACACAAGCCAGTAGATACTCCACGAATCCATCCCTCCCGTGATACTGCCATGTCTGAAGTTGCTTCCTTCCATGTACAGACTTGGCAGAACGAGTCTGCCTACAGATCCATTCGGGACCCTACCCTGTGAGGAGCGTAGTCAGAGGAAGGAAAAGAACACCATTTCCAAAAGTTCCTTTTAATTAAGTCTCAGATCATTAAACTTAAATAAATTATTTGTAAACATTAAACAAACTGAAAATCTCATAAATATCCTTAACATAAATATTAAAATCTGTCAATCTCAACTATACAAACTCAAGTTTCAATAAAACTCAATTTCCTGATATTGCATCACTGCCTCTATTAGCTGATGTAGAGCTTGAGGGCAAGAAGGTTTGTATACATTCAATCCAGACAAGGTCTGCTTTCTTTGATATCAAATACAATATTATCACTTTTTTCTCTTTCTACTCCATTCTAAACACCATAAAACTAAAAATATTCAATAATTTTCAACAAAATTAAAGACAAACTCCCTTAAAGTCAAGGTATTGTCAAATGTTAGTGCGCATAGTGAAAGCTTCTTTCAATCATTACCCATCACTACTTTCGACTCAATGCTGTGCTGACACAGGTGAGCACTGGGAGGCTTTCTGCACTCCTATCCCCACTCCATTCTCTGCTCCGCCCACACTAGTGCCTCTAAAATAAAATATTACAAAACTATTGCAACAAGATTACTTCAGGTAGTAGCTCAGGTCAGAAGAAGGGGCTAAGGTGAGCAGGAGGCATTATGTGGTTTTGGTAATAGCCAACACTGATTTTCCTTCCCAGAGTGCATGCTTCAGTGGAGGTGAGGAGGAACCGCAGCCCCGCGGCTGTGATTGCTTCATTCCTTGAGGGGTGACATTAGTCAGGATGTCCATGATTGCATGTTCTTCAGCATCAACTCAAAGGCTTCTCTGAAAGGGGCTTGTGCATTCTTCAGTAAGTCTTCAATCCGACTGTACAAGCTGAAGGATTTCAGGTCCAGCCAGATGAAGCCAAAACATTGCTCATTGAACAGGATGAAGAGGCCGGGTGTCCTCTCGGGGCTGGTGAAGCCATGCCCTGCAATCAGTCCAGTGCCATAAAAACTAGCACCGAGCCAGAAACACAAACATCAGAAGAGACATATTCCACACAACAATCCACCACCTAAAGCAGGATCACTAACTGCTAAATCGGGCTGATTTAGGAATGACAAATAAACTTATTGAAGGAGAATCTACTGCAAAATGTTTCAAGACTTTCTTGTGTGATAAAGCTCAAGCATTTTTAAAATCTCTGCATCTAACCAGTTAAAGAAGTCTAGCATCAGAGTGATGTGTGCCTGAGCCATTTTATAGCCATTAAACAAAGATGAGCCAATCATAACATTACCCTTTTTTTAATGCCTTTTCAATCTCCCTCTGTAATCTGACCTGTTTACTGTTTGGAGGTCTATATATATTATATCCCATCAGTGTCTTTTTATCCTTGTAGTTTCTTTGAAGTTAAGAACCCATAGGGTCTATACATCTTAAAATTCTATGTCTCCCTTCTCCAAGGACTTTGATTCAATTTTTTTTTAAACCAACAGTAACCCCAACTCTGTCCTTTTGAAATGTCCTTGGATATTTAGCTCCTGGCTGTGATTTTCTTTCAACCATGCCCACAGCATCATACCAGCCCATTTCTAAATGGGCTACAAGATCATCTACCCCTTTTCTTGTATTGTGTACAACATCAGTCCTGTATTCATCAGCCTTCTTAATTTTATCTCCAGAGAACCACAAGTTTTCATTATGCCTGCAATTTTGCCTATAACCAGTATTTCAAGCCCAAGTCCTTCATCAAGGTATATCTTTGCCTCCCAGTGAATGCCACAGAACCTGCTGAGTTTCTCCAGCACTTTTGCATGTTTACTACAATCATAGCATCTGCAGACTTTCTTGTTTCACTGAATAGTCTCGACAGGTTAAGCAGCATATATAGAGAAGCAGACAAAATTAGCTTTGCAGAAACTGGGGACAACTTAAAACCAACATAGTAGCCTATCTTTCAGAGTGTTTTCTTCTGAGCCACTATTCTCCTCTGATCCATCCTGTGAAGGCTGAGGCAAAGTCTTCATGCAGTAACTAATTTATCCTCTCCACCTCATTTGGTATCTCTGAACTGCAGAAAAACGAAAAGATTGCTGGTGTTCAATTGTGTAACTTACCAGGCACGACAAATCCTTGGATAGACCTCATTTCGAGCCATCACTCCCATGGGAAGCACAAAGGGCTCCCCTGCAGTCGCTCCCTCCTCATTACTCTTTGTGTTCACCTCTGTGGCATTTGGCTGCTGGTCCTTCTGCTCCTCTACACCATTGCACACAGGCTGTGACCTGTCCACATTTTGCTGTGTGTTAACGTGCCAATGTTCCCGATTCTGTTGGTCACATTGCACCTGCTGGTGAATCTCCAGCACAATTCGAGAGAGTTTGTCAAAGTTTTGCAAGTGCTCAATGTCAGGCAGCTGGACACGACGAGTCATGTCGATATGTAGTGTTAGTTGTCCTGCAGGTACATTTGGATCTCCCTGCATCCATGGTAACAACAAATTAATGATTAGTTGCAATTTTCTGTTCAGAGCCACTGACAAGTACTCCAAACTTCCTTCAATTTTATCTGCCTATAGTGTAAAGCTACAATATTTAACCCGTAATGTAAGCAAACAGGGAAACCAATCTGTGCATAGCAACACATCACAAACAGCAAAATGAGAATGAGAGTTAAGTGCTAATTATGCAGGGCATCAGAATTCCTTCTCCCCTCCAAACACATGATTTATTAGAGATGGGTTACTTACTTGGAATGGAGAGCTGCAGTCATAATTGAATAGGTTTGTAAAGTTATGAGAGGCCGACATAGGGTGGATGGACAAGAGTCTTTCTCAGGACAAGGGAGTCCAGAGAACACAGGTTTATGATGAAGGGAGAGAATTTACAGATCCAAGAGGCAAGCTTTTCACATTGGAGGGTGGTGGTTATCCGGAACAGGCAGTCAGAAGCAGGTATCGTTATAATGTTTAGGAAGTGTTGGGACAGCCACTTGGATTGGAAAGCTTTATACAGATGCAAACCTAACACAGACAAATGTGATTAGGGTAGATAGGCATTCATGTACAGCTCAAAGCGAATCCATCCAGGCCCTAGCTCCTGAATATTTTGCTTACAAATGAATGATCTCTGGAAAATAAAAGGGATTACTGCATCTGAACCAGGGGGAAATGAGGGACTGCTACTCTCTGGTCATTACAAAAACATGGCTCCAGGACTCCAATGCAGATTTGGCTATCCAGCTAGAAGGCCATATCTCCTTTCAGGCAGACAGAAATGCTGCTAATTCTGGTAAGACCCAAGAATTGGTGGGGGGGGGGTTTGTGTATCTATATCAACAAAGACTAGTGTACTGTTGTAAATGCTCACCACTCATCTGAGATAGAACTCTCAATGGTGAATTGCAGGCCCCTCAACTTACCCAGAGAATTAACAGCAATTTATACCCCCTTTCACACTTGCATCTCACTAAATTGGCTGTTCAGTGTTCTAGGATTGGAATGGGAGTTTGGCTTTTCACACTTGACCACTCCTAACTGGGACACTGAACGCTTTCATACTTGTAAGGAGCCATCCCCGGATTAGGACTGTTCTAACTCCTACTGGTGATGTCATGATGCATCGCGTGATGGTGGACATGCCCTAAATCCTGACCAATATATTATGATCTTATATTTGAACAAAATTAATAATGCTTAATGATGTTATAATTATGCATGATGTACAGCACGGTTTGATCCCTTAGGCCCATGTTGTTGTTGTGCCGACCTATATAAACCTTTATAAGGGACTGTGGGAAAGTGCAAGCAATAAATAGCAATAGTGGACAATTTTTAAACAGGGTGGGAAAGTTGGTGGCACTATTGTGTACAATTTATAAAGACGTGGGGGAAAAGCAATGGTGGACCTGCCCTCCCAGAATACTGTGCGGTAGAGAAAGGGCTGTATGCACAGCTGCATGCATGGAGCACTCATGGAGAGGTTTCTCTGCCACATGGCATTCTGGGAAGTCAGGTTCACTGTCCTTTTATCCCCCCATGGTCTTTATAAATTGTGTGCTATAGTACTGCCAACTTTACCAAGCTGTTTCAAAATTGTCCGCTATTTCTATTTATTGCCATTTATTTCCTCTCTCTCCCACTGCAACTTTCCCATGGCAAAGTTTATACCTTCATTTTAATCTTTTTTCCTTCACCTTCCTGGACTCGCAAAAACATGGGTCATTTCAATCCCACAATGCAATTGCCCATTCTACACTTGCCTGATTGCAACGTCTACATCTGCAGAAGCTGGGGATTGTACTTGGGGCTTAGGCAGTGTAGAGTTCGTCGAAAGAATCAAAGACTTGTTGATCCAAACCAAGGCTTTTGTTAGCAAAAGACAGGAGCTCTTCACAGGTGGCCGATCAGTCCGGAATGATTCGACCTGGCTAGGGACACAACCCTTTAAGGCCCAGACAGTAGGCGTGGCTAAGCTCTCAGCCAATTGCTGTAAGCACAGTCTAGATACTGTAACTATATACACTATATACATTGGTGATAGATCTGTACTATCACAGGCAGTCAATCCCTGACACGAGATGACATCATCTGAAGCCAGCATTGAGACAATTTTCCTTTCACACTAGATACTTTAAAGGCCGATTGGCTGCTAATTCCTGGGACCACTTGCAAGTGTGAAAGGGGCTTTAGATTTGCTCAACACAAATGTTCCTGGAGGATACAAGACTGTCCCCCCACCCCTACCTTGGACACTCTGACCAGATATCCATCATGCTAATCCCTGCTTGTAAACCACTGTCAAACTAGTTCACAGGGAGATCAGGACCCGGCCAGATGAAGCCACAGCAGCAATGTAGGACTGCTTTGAAACCACTGACTGGAGAGCAATCAGAAAGGTAGCCACCTATAACGACTACATCAACATTGACGAGTATACAGGCACAGTGACTAGCTACATAAGTAGGTGTATTAAGGAATGACACGGCGATCATATCTTAGGGTTGTATATGTCACATACTGACAATAACTCTGAAATATGATCAAACATTATTCAGCCAGGGCAAATCAAAATCACTCAGAGCTCGTGACGCTGCATTCAGGTCAGGAGATAAGATAATATTAGATCAGCAAGGGCTGAACTCTCCTGTGCAATCAGGAAGGTAAAGCACGGGTATACACAGAAAATCCACAGACACCTGTATGACACTTGCATGTGGCAGGGTATTCAAACCATAATTGGCTACCTTAACCTTGCAGTCAATGAGAAAGAGACAATAACTGATCTAAACAACCAATGGTACTAACTTCAACAACTATGGAGTGCTTTGAGCGGCTAGTGATGAAACAGATCAAAGTGCACTCTCCAGCAACACTGGACCCATTCCAATTTGCCTACCATCCTAACTGGTCCACAGATGATGCAATAGCCTTGACCCACCTTTGCTGGGACTCAAGACCCCTCTCCGCAGCTGCATTCTGGACTTCTTGACAAATGACCAATCTGTCTGGGTTTGGCAGCAATATCTCAAGACCCAGCATGCTGAACACTGGTGCACCTCAGGGCTGTGTGCTCAGCCAACTACTATTCACACTGCTGAATCATGACTGCACTTCCAGATTCAGTTCCAACAGAATTATCAAATTTGTGGATGAAACAACAGTAGGTCACCTCATCAGCAACAATGATGAGTCACATTACAGAGAGGAGATTGAAGGGCTTGTAAAATGGTGCAAGAACAACAACCTGAGTCTCAACGTGAACAAAGGAGATGATTGTGGACTTCAGGAGCATGAAGGTCGACCATTCTCTACTACACATCAACAGTTCCATCATGAAGAGACTGAAGAGCTCAAAGTTCATTGGCATGTAATAAGGGACAACCTATCCTGGACTCGTGACACTTCCTCATTAGTTAGGAAGGCGCAGCAGTACCTACACTTCCTGAGGAGGGCAAGACTACTTGTTTCCATTTTGACAACCTTTTACAGAAGCACAATTGAGAATGTCCTGTCTGGCTGTGTCATTGTGTGGTATGGTAGCTGCAAGGCATCAGACCAGAAGTCTATAGAGAGGATCATCAAATCAGCTGAGAGGATCACTGGGGTCCCCTTTTCTCTACAGACATTTACTGGGAGCTTAGTCTAAATAGGCTCTGCGGTCTTCTTCAAAGGAGGTTGCTGCCCGCCGAACTGACAAAAGACAAAGGAGGAAAAACCCAACACCCAACCCCAACCAAACAATTTTCCCTTGCAACCGCTGCAACCGTGTCTGCCTGTCCCGCATCGGACTTGTCAGCCACAAACGAGCCTGCAGCTGACGTGGACATTACCCCTCCATAAATCTTCGTCTGCGAAGCCAAGCCAAAGAGAGAAGAGTCTAAATAGGGCTCAAAGAATTATAGAGGACTCTTGCCATCCAGTGCACTACCATTAAGAAGCTGGTATAGGAGCATCAAAAAGAGGACTGCCAAGCTGGGGAACAGCTTCTTCCCATGGACTGTGAGACTGATGAACAGTCTCCTGTAACCGTTAAAGTCATCCCACATATTTATATACATTTTGATTATTTAAGTGGTTTAAGAAAAACTTATCTCTGACGTTTCCCCTAAACTTTCCTCCACTCACCTTAAACAGATGTCCTCTGGTATTGGCCATTGCTGACCTGGGAAAAAGGTGCTGGCTGTCCACACTATCTGTGCCTCTCATAATATTATACACCTTTATTAAATTGCCTCTCATAATATAAACCTTCATTAATCGCCTCTCATCTGTTGCTTCAAAGAGAAATCCTAGCTCGCTCAACCTTTTCTCAAGATATTTTCTCAGTCCAGACAACATCCTGGTAAATCTCTTCTACATACTCTTCATAGCTTCCACATCCTTACTATAATGAGGTGATCAGAGCCGAAATCAAAACTCAGCGTGGTCTAACCATTTTGTAGATCTGTATCATTACCTCGCGGCTTTTGAACTCAATTTCCCAACTAGTGAAAAGTAGCACACCACTAGCCTTATTAACTACCTGATAAACTTGCATGGCAACCCTCAGAACAATCTGTAAACCTTGGAACATTCCTTCCACATCCTAAAGTTGGCCACCATAAATTGCCCACTGTATGTGGGTGAGCAGTAGAATCATAGGTGATGCTGGGAACAAGAGGAGAATATAAAGGGATTGATGCAGGATCAGTGTAAATGGATAGCGGAGGTTGGTATAAACTGGGTGGGGTGAAGATTCTGCTTCTGTGCTGTATGATTGTGGCCAGATCTCCCAAGAATAATGGACAACCCTCAGAACAATCTGTAAACCTTGGGCATCAAATATTCTATTTGGTTTAATATGCTGAAGACTGCATTAGGCACAAGAAATTTTAAACATAATTCAAACTGCAGGGGCTCCCAAAACCGAGTTCTCTCCACAAATGTATGCCGAGGACTGATGGAACTTACGGTAATTTTTGTCACTTTAATGTGGGTTCCATGGAAACTCAGCATAACAATCTCCAGGCCATGGCTTCCATATGTGCCTTTAAAGAGTCCTGGTGGTATCAGATCCTCTGGGCTGGAAGGTGGCAAGTAGATCCTACGATATGTCAGACAGTTACTGAAACACAAATGCATGGTCAAGAGATGAAAGAGGAGGCACATCATCCATGAAACTCTCTATGTTGAATATTTATTGGTTTTGAAGGGGGGTGGGAAGGGGGGAAGGGAAGGTATGGGGAAAAAAAGGGAGAAAATGCCATTGTGTATATTTAATGAGAAACATTTGTATATATTTTGGTTGATATGGTTCACAGTATGAAAAATTAAAAATTATTTTTTTAAAAAACATGAAACTCCTTTGCAGTTTAAAGCCAGCACTTTCCAAGCACCCCAGCATGAGGATGTCAGCTAGCACTCACAAGAATTCCATTCAACAGTAGCAGGGTCACCCACCATTCAATATCTTAACTGATCTTCCCCAAGGCCACAACTCCTTTGAGCCCATTCCCCATAGCCCTCAATTCCCTGATCATTCAAAGTTAGAATTAGATCTCTAATGAGTACTTATCAACTTTTCTGTGATAACCTTTTCATTCCAGTGAACATCTTGACAGCCTCCAATGTTAGTACAAAGGGACCAAAACTCTGCACTGATGTGGTCTCTTCAACACCCTGTAGAACTGTAATGCTTCCCTACTTCTAAACTCCAACCCTCTTGCAATAAAGTCCAACATGCCAGTTGACTTCCTAACCACTTGCTATATCTAACCACTAACTTGTCATTTGTGCACACAAATGTGCTCTGAATTCCACTCACCTGTGGTCTCTCTACCTATAAATATTCTTGTTTTGATTCTTCCTGTCCAAGAGTACCACTTTGCACTTTCCAACATTAAACCCAATTTGTCCACTCACTCAACCTACCTATATCCTTTTGCAGAATCATAACATTCTTGTTGCTTCGTGCCCTCCCACCTATTTTCCTGTCACTAGCATATTTGGATACCTTACACATTGTCCCCTCCAAGTCATTGATATAGATAAATCTAGGGCTAAGAATTGGTCCTTGGCACATTCCACTAGTTACAACTTTCCAATTCATTCCAACACTTGCCTTCTATACAATGACTAATTTTCAATAACATTAGCTCACTCTCCAATATATCAGCTCTGATCCCATGCATCAGATTTTTAAGAAGCATCCTATCAGAGATAGCAGAAGATTCAATGGGTAATTTTGACAATCCATCATGGTAAATTGAAGAGTTGTTATTGAGCAAGTAGCATGTCTTCAGGAGAGATGGCTTGGGTCTTACCAATATTTCCCATTCGTTCTCCAAAATGAAACATTACAAAGATGCACCCAAAATAAACCAACCACAATTGGAAGTTACCCTCAACATTGCTTGGCTCAACTTCAGTCAGTGTCCTCCCAATCCCATTCTTCATCCTATCTGACCACTCATACTAAGTATATCTCAACTGGCACTGAATTTTGTCCTGTTATCTGCACTTATCTAGACTGTACCACACACTCCAATTAGTGGGTGACTCAACCTGTGGTTTATTTGGTTCTGTCAGACCAACTGCTAGTGCTCAGATCCCCAGATGCGTGCCATTGCTGTAACATTCCAATGTTCAGTATTTCTGCTTCACCCTTCATTAAATCCTTCACAGAACGCTCACATATTATTAAAACATTATCTTCCTTTCATAAAACCATGATGACCTATTTTGATTGCATTAATTTTCTCTAAATGGCTAGATATTCCTTTCCTGATTACAGTTTCCAGTGTCTTGTCAGCCACAAATGTGAAGCTGAGCAGCCTAGTTTCTTTCATTGTCAAGAGTTTTAAGGCAAAATATTTCCCAAACTCAGGATCCATGAGATTGAAGTGGGTGAACAGCAATTTTAGGCCCCTCTCATCCCTGGCCCCTGCTTTTCTCCCTTGCATCCCACCCTCCTCAACCATGAACCAACCCCACTCCATCCCTCCCTCCCATCCACATACAAATTGATGATCCCAAAGTAGAAGCAAAACACATCTCCAAATGCTCTGTCAGACTGAGTGAACTCATGCTACCCCAGGGCCAGACACTCACTCATACTGACTGGTGTAGATAAATTTCATCAGGATTAGCTCCTGCATATGCTCGTGGAAAATATCCTCTAGGGTCCGACCCCACTCCTCTGCCAACCAGGTCCGGAATTCCTGTTGGAAAATCAAATGTTACCAAAGAAATGCTGAGTTACATAGTAGCCCACCATTCTTTCCATCACAAAAGACACACAGCCATCACTGATCACAGTACTACTCAATGGCTAGATGGTTTAGATCTGTTGCCAATGGTGTCCGCATAGTAGAGGGAAGTAGCTCTGCATCATTAGCCTCTGTCTGCAGTCAGCTTTTATTAGTAGGGGGCGAGGCCAAATAATGGGCTGAGTGAAGCCACAAACACCAGAAAAAGACACAGCCCTTTTTTAGAAGCACTCAGATGAAGCAACAAAAGACATAATTGTAGGTGATTTCAATTTCCCTCAGATAAAAACTGAGACACCAACCAGGCAAAGGGCTAGAACGGGACAAAATTTATTTAAATGCATCCAAGAAGGTTTTCTCAAACAAAATGTAAATGGCCCTACTTGGGAGGGTGTAACATTGGACCTTCTCTTGTAAGTGAAAGGAGTGTCAGCAGGAAGCACTTTGGAACCAGTGACCATAGTTTTTAAAAAGAATGGTACACAAGTTAAAACTTGGGGCAAGGCTAATTTTGTTGGCATCAGACAAGAACTTGAAAAAGGTTGATTGGGAGTGGCTATTTACAGGTAATGAGACATTGGTAAGTGGAAGGCCTTTAATACAGAGATGGGGAAAGTTCAGGAACATCACGTTCCTATTAGAGTGAAGGGCAAGGCTGGCATAATTAGGAACCTTGAGGCCTTTGTCAAAAAAAAGGAAGGAGGCACATGTCAGATCAGCATAGATAAGTTGAGCTGAAGGGCCCTGTTCCTGTGATGTATATCTCTACATCTAGGTATAGACAGCTGGGATTAAGTGAATCCTTGAGTATAGGTGATGTGGTACATTTAAGAGGGAGGTCAGGAGGACAAAGAGGGGTCTTGAGATTGCTGTGTGCATGGAAATCATGCCCCAAGAACATGACTTTTTTTTCTTTAAATGATAATATCAATGGGTTTGTCATACACATTGTACAATGTACAGATGCACCAAATTAATTATTCACTGCAAACCAAATAAATACTTCATTAAAAATTCCAATAGTATACATCAAATTACCATATAGAAATAGATAACAAATACAAAAGACAGATAAATATTGTTGTGGTTAAAGGTCAAGATTTGGCTATGCAGGAATATACCTCATTAATGATGAGCCAGTTTAAGATTTTAAGAGAATATATAAAGAACATTAGAGGTGACATGGTGAAATATACTGCAGAAGTCAGTAAAATTAAAGAAAACATTCAGAGAGTTGATCTGGAAATGCAGATGGTTAAAAATGATATGGGAATTTGCATAGGTAAAATTGAGAAAATTGAAAATTTAAGAAATTGCCTGGGAAATGCAGAGGAAGAAGATGATGGAAAAGATGGACATATTAGAAAATCAAAGTAGACAAAAATAATGTTAAGAGATTGTTGGTCTTAAAGAAGATACTGAAGGTAATGAAGATGCTGTGAAATATTTTTCCTAAAATGGATTCCTAGAGTTTTGGGAGAAGAAATTATTTCAAATGGTCTTCAGTTGGAGATGACTCATAGAGCCTTAAGGAGTCACAGTTACATGAGCCACCTCGGGCTATACTGGTTAAATGTTTATGTCATTCAGATAAAGAAAATATTAAGAACAGCAGTTCAAAAAGCAAAACAAAATAATGGAAATAGAATTTTCTTTTATGTGGATTTGAGTAAGGGAGTGGTGGACAGAAGAAAATAATTTAATTCAGTGAAGGCAATTCTTTGGAAAAAAAGGTTACAGGTCAACTTTCAGACTTCCAGCTACATTAAAGGTGTTTTAGGAGAACAGTCGACCTATATTCTTTGTGGAGGAAAGAGACGTGAGAGCCTTTGCAGAATCACTTCCTTCAATTAAGGAAGATCATCAAGTTAGAGAAGAACGCTGATGTCCTCAACAAGAACAAAAAAGGGAAGTGTTGTAAATACAGCTTAAGCCGAAGAGAGCCATGCCGAGGCAATTTAATAGGAGTTATAGAGAGGTCTGGAGGATCAGAGTGAAACAGTTATAATTGATGAGGCTCAAGTAAATGTTGAACTTAAGGCAGCTGGAGACAGACTTTTTCCATGAACTTTGTAATTTTTCCCCTGGAGTGAGGGGCAGATGTTTTCTTTCTTTTGTTAACAACCGCATGGTAGAAGGGAGTAGTGTTGTTCTTTTTTTTAAAATACAGCATTTTGCGTGGATTTATCTTTTTCTGTTGGAAGTAATTGTAATTTTTGAAATGTTAATTTTAAATTTATCTTTTTTCTTTATCTTTTTTTTGGAACAGAGAAACACAGGATTCAGTGTGATTTGATGGATGAGACCTAGAACAGGACTGAAAGAAAGTTGGAATTAAGATAATGGCAAGAAATAATACATTAAATTTTCTTAGTTTTAATGTTAATGGAGTGAACAATGAAATTAAAAGGAAGAAAGCATCAGCATATATGAAAAAAATGAAGGTAGATATTGCATTTTTGCAAGAGATACATTTAACAGAGAAAGAATATTTAAAATTAAAAAGGCAATGTGTTGGTTAAGTGGCAACTTCATCTTTTAATTTTAAAACAGGAGGAGTAACGATATTAATAAAAAACATTTCCAGTGAAAATTCAATGTTATAGTGGATCCTGTGGGGAGATGTGTCTTGATTCATTGTCAAATTTATTCTGAAATGTAGGCACAAGATACATTTTTACATTTAGCAGAATCATATGAAAACGTATTAATAGGGAGTGATTTTAATTGTTGTCTCGATCCACTACTGGATAAATCAACAAAATCAGTAGTGAGAGCTAAAACAGCAAAGATTACATTAAGTTTGATGAAGAATTTAATAGATATTTGGCGCAGAATCCTAAAGAGAGAGATTACACTTTTTATTCACATAGACATGATTCTTATTCAAGAATAGATTTCTTTTTAATATCACCACAATTACAGGGTATAGTTAATCAAGTTGAATAGAAAGTTAGAATATTACCCAATCATTCTCCACTTTCATTGGCATGTTTAATTTCTGAGAAAAAAGATTTATCTTATAGTTGGAGGTTTTACACTATGTTGGTGAAAAGAGTGGATTTTTGTGATTTTATAACAACAAATTCAATTATTTTTGGAAAAAATTCTAATTTAGTAGATAATAAATTTATTATATGGGATGCATTAATGGGATATTTAAGGGGTAAAATAATGTTATTCAGCAAAAATTAAGAAAGATTATATGAAAGAGACTAATCAGTTGGAACAAGAGATAGGAAAGTTGAAAAAGGATTTGCAAAGTAAATCTTCTAAAGGCAATTAATTAGTTAAAAAAAACTCCAATGTAATACTATTCAGACATATAGAACTAAAAAATTAATTCAGAGGACAAAACAGAGAATGATGGTTAATAAGTTCAAGGATTGCTTGTTCTGCCACAACGACACCGGGGAACATTCCTCACCTGGATATTTCACCACTCACCTCCTGCCTCCCTCCAGACATCCGGTGGAAATCTGTCTGATTGCATTTGGTTGAAAACTCATCTGTTTTCACAATCTAAAACAAAAGAACCTTTTTGGAATCTAAAATTACTGACATAAAATGAACCCTGACTGGATCAAATATTTAACCTAGGGCAATAAATGATCAAAACTTTGGATTCAGGGAAACATCAAACAATAACTGAATTAGTGGCCTTGGGACTAAGGCTTAGCCAGGACCACTAATTTCATGGGGGATCAGGGACCTTGATACAATGGGGCAGGAGAGGTGAAGGGGGAGCTAGATTGCATACCCTTGCAACAAGGGGCCTGGGTTTGGAGGGGGGGCCTGGAGACCATGGGCTTCAAGCTCTCCAGTTCCTTATTTTGTAATAAATTTTATTTATGAATATATAAAATACATAAATATAAACATACAAAAAACCCAACCCCCTCTTTAAAAAAAACCTATATACACCCCCTCCCCTTACCCCTCTAAAAAGAAAAACCCTCTTAACGAGGGAAAAGAAATTAGAAAAAACATATCAGTATATCAGAATGTGCCAAACCTTTACAATTTTCATTTTTTTTTAAAAACACAAAACACCAAAAATAATAACAATTGTACCTCCAAACCCATACGCCTCAAATATAGAGACCACATTATCACATAAAAAGAATAATTATTACACAAATTTTATGTTATCTTTTCCAAACAAACACATGCTTTCAATTTATTATTCCAACGACTCATATTCAAGTCCTTATCATTCTTCCACATAATCGCGATATATTTCCTGGCCACTGCTAAAGCTAAACAAATAAATTCACATTGAAATTTATCCATTTTTAAATCTTCTTATCAAAGTCATAATGTTCCCCATTAAAAAAAACATTGGATACAATATTAGAGTAACCTTGAATAAATCCTCCAAAAACTTTAATTTGTACCCAAAAAGACTTAACTTTATCACACGACTAGACAGAATGAAAAAAAAAGTGCCAATTTGAATTCCACAACAAAAACATAAATCCGAATGACTAAATCCATATATTTTTAACTTTTCTGGAGATAAATATAACTGATATAAAAAATTATAATTTACCAAACTATATTATCCATTAATCAGTTTAGTCATACTATCTTCACACATACTGGACCATTCATCTTGCGTTAATTCCAAAGATAAATCTTTTTCCCATTTATTCTTTGATTTATCTAAATCCAGTTTAGCCATCTTTTCTTGCAACAAAAAAATACATTTCTGAAATAAATCCCTTCTTTATCCATGTACAGTTAAATTTTCAAATTTAGTTAACTTAGATATCTTCAATTCTCATCCAAATTTTCCACTACTAAGGTAATATGCAAACAAAGAATGCAATGGCACCTCGAATTTTTCCCAGAGTCCATCAAAAGAAAGAAATATCCCTTCTTCAAAATAATCTGCTAACACTTTAATACCTTTCAATTGCCAAATCTTTAAATATTGATTGTTCATCAAGAAAGGTATTAACTGATTCTGATATAATGGAATCTGTAATGAAATTCTGTCTCCAATTACCAAATTTCTTTTATACCAAACCTCACATAAATGTCATAACACTGGTACATTATAATGCTGCAAAAGATAAGGATTCCATCTAAATATAAATTGATGTATAATAGAATCATAAATCTATGTTAGTTCCATTTTAGCACAGCTATGAGGTTGATTAACATCAAACATCTGATTAATAAATTTTAACTGGGCTGCTTCTTAATAATTCTGAAAATGAGGTAATTGTAGTCCTCCCAATGCATATTTCCATGTCAGTTTTTTCAACGAAACTCTCGCCAAATTACCTTTCTATAAAAATATTCTTACTGCCGCATTTAACTCTTTTAAAAACATCTTTGGAAGTGAACATGGAATTGATTGAAAAAGATATTGAATATGAGGAAAAATATTCATTTTGACACAATTCACATGTCCCACTCCTAGTCTTCACCACCTACCTGAATGTCTCCCTTATGTGATCCCTTGTGACCATACATACATTCCACTTCTGCCTTGTTCTTTTCCCAGAGATGAATTCGGAACAGGGGTTTGCAACGCATGGCATCATTGACACGGGGATCGTGAGGAGGCAGGTACATCCAGCCAATGATAAACAACCCATCTACCTGTGAGTTCACAAGACAAACAGCAGTCAGAATCTCATTGCAGCTTGTCCACAGAAAGCAACAATCATTCCATCCCCATCATGGTCACTGATCTTCATAATCTAGAGATTGAATCACCCACATCTAATACATCATGTTGGTGCTCATTACAGAACTCTTCATCTACGGCCACAAAGAGCAAACAGCCTAAAGCACAGCTGCAATCACAGAGTAGTTAGAAACAATGATGATAAAGTGATCAGAGTTACAGAGTTTGGATGGCAGGAGAATGAAAGAGGTGATAAAAGAAGATGAAGGCAAGGGGTGGATGTTAACGTTCATGGATTTTAATAAGGCATTTGACAAGGTCCACCATGGTAGGCTCATTCAAAAAAATCATAAGACATGGGATCCATGGAACTACAGCTGCATGGATTTGGAATTACAGAAGGCATAGAGAGGGTGATAGTAGATGGAATGCATTCTGCCTGGAGATCAGTGATGATTGGTGTTCTGCAGGAAATTGTTCTGAGACCCCTGCTCTTTATGGTTTAAATAAATGACTTGGAAGAAGAATTGGAGGAGTCAGTAAGTTTGCAGATGACACAAAGGTTGGAGGTGATATGGATAGTATAGAAAGTTGTCATAGGTTACAACAGAATACAGACAGTAAGTAGACTTGGACAGAGAGATGATAGAGTTCAATCTGAATAAAAGGGAAATGATGCACTTTGGAAGGTCAAATTTGAGGGCAGAGTGCATAGTAATGGTAGGATTCTTAGCAGTGTAGAGGAACCAAGAAATCTTGGAGTTCAAGTCCAGACATTCCTCAAGGTTTCCGCACAAGTTGATAGGGTGATTAAGAAGGCATATGGTGCACCAGCCTTCATTAGTGATGGGATTGAGTTCTAGAATCATGAAGTGATGTTGCAGCTCTGTAAAACTGCTTAGACCTCATGAGTATTGCTTGCAATTCTGGTCGCCTCATTACAGGAAAGATGTAGAAACTTTAGAGAGGGTGCAGAGGAGATCTTACCAAGATGTTGCCTGGAATGCAATGTTGACCAAGCTTGGGCTTTTCTCTGGAGCAAAGGACAAAAGGAGACTTAATAGAAATATACAAGATTACGAGAGGCATAGATAGAGTGGACAGCCAGTATCTTTTCCCCAGAGCGACAGTAGCAAGTACCAGAGGTCATCTGTTTAAAGGCAAGTGGAAGAAACTTTAGGGTAGATGTCAGAGGTTGGTGGCTGGAATGCCTTGCCACAGGTAATGGTACAGGTTGGTGCAATAGGGGCATTTAAAAGACTTGTAGATAGGCACATAGATGTAAGGAAAATAGATGGTGATGGATATGTGGTAGGAAAGGGATAGATTAATGGGCCGTTGTTATGTCAGCACAACATTATGGACCTGTTCTGTGCTTTCATGCTCTGTTCTAATTGTCAAGACATAAATTTAAGGCATATGGCTGTGGATGAAGAAAAATGTAAATTGTGATTTTAGAACTGGATAAAGAAAGTATACCAATTGCAACAAAATTTAACAGAATTTCAAAGATTCTGTTTGAAAATTAAAATTAGAGCAGAGTGTAAAATCTGCTTACTTACAACCACATTGAGCAGCCCTCCATAGGGCCCAATGTCCGGCTGCCACAAGCCCAGGATGTTACGATATGGATGTAGCACTGTAACACAGAGCAGAGCTAGTGTCAAAACTTTAATAACCCAAGGACTCTCAACCCCAAGGGAGTACACAAAGATCACAAAACTGGAAACAACAAGGAGTAGTGTACAAAAACCAGATGTCTGAAACTGGGCAAATTGCCAAATGCAGCTCAATTGCTATTAGCAAAATGGATTTGGTCCCAAGCATTAAACTTTGTGCAATTAGTGCAAAACCTCATGCCTTTTGATGCTGCTAATCAGACTAAGGGTTAATTTTGAGCAAAGCTCTAAGCAAATTTTAGGTTTAATATCCCAAAGATTTTCATTCAAGATTTAACTTCAATTCACAATAAGATGCAGCTGAAGTTCTGTCGTGCAACAAAATGCACTGCTCCTCACCAAAAGGAACATCACTTGAGTTCTTTGAATTCATCAATTCTTCAGTTAACCATGAAGCACTAAATTGCCTAAAGCAGGGGTGTCAAACTCAAATTCACAGAAGGCCAAAATTAAAAACTTGGACTAAGTCGTGGGCCAAACTAAATATTTATTGAAAATTTTCAACAACATCTGCATGTTTTCTCTTCTTTCAACATATGTAATGTTAAACTTTTTCTTATTGAAATAAATGTTTAATAATAGTTTTGGTTAAACTCTTTCCAGAAGAAGCATTAACAAATGAGAAATAAAATATTCAATAAATAATATTTCTCTATAGCCTTTAAGCTCCTTTTAAATGTATTTTTTTTCCACAAGCCAACAAGTCAAAAAAATAACAACTTGCTTCAATGACAAACAGGTTTGTCTTTTAAAATGATGAACATAGAGTTTGCCTCCCACCTGTCTTGAGAGGTCCTGTTTTCTTTCGTTTGGCCATTTTTCGTAAGGGGTTTATTACGTGTGAGTTGGGCGACAGGTCGCAGATGTTAATGAAAGTAAAGAGAGGAGGTGGGGGCGATTAGGGGGCTGACGCCAACGCATTTGCAAAGCATTCTGGGATTTGTAGTATTAGCCGTGCATGCGCTATACTGGCGCAGCGGCCAGCGGGCCAGCTCTAATACATATTTGATATGATCTTGCGGGCCAAATATAATTATACCACGGGCCAAATTTGGCCCGCGGGCCTGAGTTTGACGTGTGTGGCCTAAAGCAAGACTCTCAGCTAATACAATTAGCTGCAGGCAATGGTCCTGTGGTTCTGTGCTTCTCCCCTTTTGGGGAGGTGATGAGATACTAGTCCTTTAGGAGCAGTTCCAGCATAATTTCTACTCACCAAGCACCTCTCCCTCCTTCTCAGTCTCAATAGTCCATTAGCTAGGTTATCCACTGTCACTCAAATGTTCAGGGAGAACCATACTCCAATAATGCATAGAGTAGCACATGTTGCGAGCTAATGGCTATCAGCAAGAGTTATGGGCTAAAATTGCTTCCTGTTACTGAGAACCTTAGAACAAGTGAAATAATCAACTGTGACAAAGGAATCAGCTTTGCACCCCTCCTGAGCCTTAGGTATCCATCCAGCCCCATGTTGAGAGTGCAGTCTTGCTTTGTATTCCTTTCTTCTCCAATGTACTACCAAATCTGCCATTAGCAAAGCATTAACCATACGGTGAAACGGGACAGCTCACTCTCATGCAGAGCTTGTTAATAAATCAAACTAGAATCATACATACAGCGTGTGTACACGTCCCGGTATTCCACCTTCACACAGTCAGGAAGCAATTTGATGAACCTTCCCAATTTGACCCGAGGATTGACACCTAAACACATAGGTCAGTGAGACCAAGACTCGTGCTGCGAACTCCCCATTCAAACTATTGACAATCCATAAACTCAGCACACATACAACTGCACATCTTGAGAGATCCTCCAACAAAACCCAAGAATTGCAAGCTCTACTTCAAGTGATCTGAAGCAATTCACCACTCCTTAATAAGTCCTGTAACATGAACCCATCCATGATGAAGATAAAAGATCAGGAACTGTCTGCACTGGGTCACAAGACGGAGAAGCAGGAACAGGCTATTCAGCCTATCAAGTCTGCATATCTTCAGAAACCCATGCTCTACCACTAATTAATCATTTAAAAAATAACTTGGTACAAACCAGGAGTTTTACAGAATTTCATCCCGACACTACAGTCATACCAAGTCATTTCAATTCAGTTGGGCTGAATGGAGCACAGCACTGCTCCATCAGGCATCTTTGGGCCAGATCAGCAAGGCACAGACATTAAGATCTAAATACACTATCATAAAAGCTATCATCTTGAACATCCATATAATTATGTATATTTTATTTTTTAATATTTTTTTAATTTTTCACACTATGAACCATATCAACCAAAATACATACAAACATTTCCCTCTTAAATATACACAGTGGCATTTCCTCCCCTTTTTTCCACCCTACCTTCCCTCCCCCCTTCCCACCCCCCTCCAAAACCAATAAACATTCAACATATACAATACAATAAAATCATTAAACAACGTCATCACATAATGAAAAATAAACAAGAAAAACGTGTCATCTACTTTTACACACTGGATCAAGTAATTTTGTCTTATCATTTTAGGGGGGTGGAGGTCCAAAGCAAACCCTCTCTGTTATGTTCCATGTACAGTTCCCAAATTTGTTCAAATAATGTGACTTTATTTTTTAAATTGTATGTTATTTTTTCCAATGAAATACATTTATTCATTTCCATGTACCATTGCTATATTCTCAGGCTCTCTTCCAATTTCCAAGTCGACATTATACATTTTTTTTGCTACAGCTAAGGCTATCATAATAAATCTTTTTTGCGCATCATCCAGTTTGAGGTCTAATTCTTTATTTATTGTATTACTTAGAAGAAATATCTCTGGTTTTTTTTTGGTATGTTATTTTTTGTGATTTTATTTAATATCTGATTTAGATCTGCCCAAAACATATTCACTTTCTCACATGCCCAAATTGCATGTACTGTTCCCATTTCCTTCTTACAGTGAAAACATCTATCTGATAATGTTGGATCCCATTTTTTTTAAACTTTTTTTTTAACCTGTGTAACCAATTATACTGTATCATGCGTAACGTGTTTATTATATTCTTCATAGTTCCAGAACATAACTTTTCCCATGTTTCATTTTTTATCTTTATGTTTAAATCCTTTTCCTACTTTTGTTTGGGTTCATAGCTTATTTCATCATTTTCTTTATCTTGCAGCTTAATGTACATGTTCGTTATAAATCTTTTAATTATCATGGTGTCTGTAATCACATATTCAAAGCTGCTTCCTTCTGGTAATCTCAGTCTGTTTCCCAATTTATCCTTTAAGTAAGCTTTCAGTTGATGATATGCAAACATTGTACCATGAGTTATTCCATATTTGTACTTCAATTGTTCAAATTTTAATAAATTATTTCCCAAAAAAACAATTTTCTATTATTTTAATTCCTTTTCTCTCCCATTCTCTAAAGGAAAGGTTATCTATTGTAAAAGGGATTAGCTGATTTTGCGTCAATAATAATTTTGGTATTTGGTCATTTGTTTTTTCATTTCTAAGTGAATCTACTTCCATACATTGAGTAAATGATGCAATACTGGTGAGCTTTTATATTGTACCAGCTTTTCATCCCACTTATAAAGTATATGTGCCGGTACCTTCTCCCCTATTTTATCTAGCTCTATCTTAGTCCAATCTGATTTTTCCCTTGTCTGATAAAAATCTAATCTTAATTGTGTTGCTCTATAATAAGTTTTAAAGTTTGGTAACTGCAAAGCACCTTGGTTGTCCCCCTCTGTTAATTTATCTAACGCTATCCTCGGCCTCCCCCCTTTCCACAAAAATTTCCTTATTATTGTTTTTAGTTCATTAAATAATTTTTCTGTTAAGGGAATTGGTAACGATTGAAATAAGTATTGTATACTTGGGAAGGCATTCATTTTAATACAACTTACCCTCCCTATCAACGTTAGCGGTAATTCTTTCCAATGTTCTAAATCTTCCTGCAATTTCTTTATTAGTGGCTGACAAATTAATTTGTACAAGTGGCTTAAATTATTATCTAAACTAATACCTAGGTATCAGATTGCTTGTGTTTGCCATTTAAATGGTGATTCTTTTTTAAGTTCTGTATAATCCACATTACTCATTGGCATCACTTCACTTTTATTTGTGTTGATCTTGTACCCCGATATTTTTCCATACTCCTTCAATTTCTTATGTAGTTCTTTTATAGATATCTCTGTTAAGTATACTATGATGTAATCTGCAAATAAACTGATTTTATACTCTTTCTCCTTTATTTTTATCCCTTTTATTTTATTTTCTGTTCTTATCAGTTCTGCCAATGGTTCTATTGATAAAGTGAACAATGAGGGGGATAATGGACATCCCTGCCTAGTTGACCTACTTAATTTAAATTGGTTCAATACATTTCCATTTACTGTTACCTTCGCCAATGGTCCATTATACAATGTTTTAATCCAATTAATATATTTTTCTGGTAGATTGAACCTCTGCAATACTTTGAATAAATAATTCCATTCTACCTTGTCAAAGGCTTTTTTTATGCGTCTAAAGCAACAGCCACTGTTGGCATCTTATTTCCTTGAACTGCGTGAATTAAATTAATAAATTTACAGACATTATCCGCTGTTGTTCTTTTCTTAATAAATCCAGTTTGATCTTGTTTTACTGTTTTTGGTACACAATCGGCCAATCTGTTTGCTAATAATTTTGCTATTATCTTATAATCTGAATTAAGTAGAGATACTGGTCTATATATATGATGCTGGTGTTAGTGGATCCTTCCCCATCTTTGGTATTACTGTAATTATTGCTGTCTTACATGAATCTGGCAAGTTTTGTTTTTCTCCTATCTGGTTCATTACTTCCAGGAGAGGAGGAATTAATAACTCTTTAAACATTTTAAAGAATTCTATTGGGAACTGGGATTTTAATATATCCTGTACTTCCTCTATTTCAAATGGTTTTATCAGTTTGTTTTGTTCCTCTTCTTGCAATTTCAGCAGTTCAATTTTAGCTAAAAACTTCTATTTTATCATCTTTCCCCTCGTTCTCAGTTTGGTATAATTATTCACAAAATTCCTTAAAGTTCTCATTCATCTCCATATGTAATCTGTTTGTCCTTTTTCCTTGATGCCAATACAGTTCTTTTTGAAGTTGCCAGGCTAATATTTTGTGTTTTTTTTTCTCCCAGTTCGTAATACTTTTGCTTTATTTTCATTATGTTCTTCTCCACCTTATACATTTGTAATGTTTCGTATTTTATTTTTTGTCTGCCAATTCTCTTTTTGTTACATCATCCCTTTTTGTTAGTTCCTTTTCTGTACTTAATATCTCCTTCCAACTGTTCTATTTCCCGATTGTAGTCCTTTTTCACCTTTGTTACATAACTTATTATCTGCCCTCTAATGAAGGCTTTCATTGCATCCCATAATATAAATTTGTCTTTCACTGATTCCATATTTATATCAAAGTAAGTTTTAATTTGGCATTCAATAAACTCTCTAAATTCCTGCCTTTTAAGTAGCATGGAGTTTAACCTCCATCTATATGTTCTTGGTGAGATGTCCTCCAGTTCTATTGCTAATAACAGGGGTGAATGATCAGATTGCAATTTAGCTTTATATTCAGTTTTCCTAACTTTCCCTTGAATATGGGCTGTCAATAATAACATATCAATCCTTGAGTATGTTTTATGCCTACTCGAATAATATGAGTATTCCTTCTCTTTTGGGTGCTACCTCCTCCATATATCCATAAGTTTCATTTCTTGCATTGATTTAGACATAAATTTGACCGGATTGCAAACCTGCTCGCAAGCGTCAACTGATTTCGCAGTGATAGTTATTCTCTCCCACCTAACCCCTCCCAGAGAACACTTTTTTTTTTTTTTTTACACATATAACAAAGTTCACCCTCTTTTTTTTCCCCTTACTTCCCTTCTTTAGTTCTTACATATACATTATTTTTACATCTTTATATATATTTTATCACCGTTCTTCATTCTTGTTACAACTCTTCATCTCTCCTGTCCTGCAGGCATTCTGCAAATTCTCGTGCTTCCTCCGGATCCAAGAACAGTCTGTTTTGCTCCCCAGGGATAAATATTTTAAGCACAGCTGGATGTCTTAACAAAAATTTATAACCTTTTTTTCCATAGGATCGATTTTGCTGTATTAAACTCTTTCCTCTTCTTTAAGAGTTCAAAACTTATGTCTGGGTAAAAAAATATTTTTTGACCCTTGCATTCCAATGGTTTATTGTCTTCTCTAATTTTATTCCTTGCCTGCTCCAGAATATTTTCTCTTGTATATCTCAAAAATTTTACTAAAACGGATCTTGGTTTTTGATGTGTCTGTGGTTTCGGAGCTAGTGTTCTGTGTGCCCTTTCTATTTCCATTCCTTCCTGCATTTCTGTCATTTCCAGGACGTTTGGGATCCATTCTTTTATAAATTCCTTCATGTCTGTGCCTTCTTCATCTTCCTTTAGGCCCACTATTTTTATGTTGTTTCTCCTACTATAATTTTCCAACATATCAATTTTCTGAGCTAACAACTCTTGTGTCTCTTTAATTTTTTCGTCATTTCCTTCCAATTTTCTTCTTAAGTCATTCATTTCCATTTCTACAGCCGTTTCTCATTCTTCCACATTTTCTACTCTTTTCCCTATTTCTATCATGACCAGCTCTAATCTATTCACTTTATCTTCTGTATTTTTCTTTTAATTTCACTAAATTCTAATGTCAACCATTCTTTTAATGCTCTCATTTGTTCTTGGAAAAAAAACTTTATCAATATTCCGTCCATCTGTTTACTTTCTATTTCTCTGTGCAGATCTTGGTCTTCTTCTTCCTGTTCTTCTGTGTCTATACCTGTGTTTGTGTCTTCTTCTTCTCCTCTTTGTATCTGTGTCTCTTCTGACTTTCCTGATGAGTTGCTTGTCTTACTTTGTTGGGCTTCTTCTTGCTTGGCTGCTTGCTGTTGGTCCTCTTCTTCTGGGCTACTCATCTGTTGGGCCTCCTGCTGCTGCTCTTCTTTCCTTTCACTCCCTTTCCTGTCACTTTCCTCTTCTTCCAGCTGAGAGCCCTGTTGTCGGGCATCCCTCAGCTGGTCGCGTTGTGTTTGTCCGCTCCTTGGCTGAGCTCCCCTCCCGTCGGTGTTCTCCTTCTTAGGATGCGCAGATGCGTACTTTTGTTTGGCTCAGAGAGCCATTTTTGCAGTCCAGCAGTTGGGGGGGGTCGCGACTCTGCAGGGCCATCACCAACTTCGAAGAACGCGCTCTCTTCTCCACGACGGCTCCCTGTTTCTTCGTGCAGGTAAGGTCTTTTCCTTTCTCTTCCGGTGTCTTTTCTTCTTTTTTTCCTGTTGTTTTTACTTTTTTCTTCTTGGGTGCCATTTTCTTTCTTTTCTCTACAACTTTATCTTTTATTTGTTATATTTTGTATTTCTTGAACTTTCTTCACTTTATTTCTTCTTTTCTGGAGAGGGCTGGTATTCCCCTACTGGCCACTACTCCATCACGTGACTCCTATTACGTCTATTTTCTACTCCACTTTTAGGACAATGGTGTCTTATATGCATATAACACAGAAACAAGCCCTTCTTATCCATGCAGACCATCAAATAAGTACTGTTAAGAGATATATTTTATATTATATATTAATATGTCTTTAAAAGAGATAGATTGTTGGGGTTTAGTGTGTAGGTCACTTCACAAAAGACAGTAACATTTCACAAAAGACATCTCATTTAAAATGCAAGAGCTTTGCTCAAGACAGACAGTCCAGGCTCCGAGTTCCTTTGCAAAGACAATAAAAAAATTATTTGGGAAAGAACTTAAAAAGGGCTCAAATGCTGATAAAGATCTTTCAACAATTGGGTTTGGAGTCCTGCAAGGAGTTCTGGTTTTGCAAGCTGAGAGAGAGAGAGAGAGAGGGAAAAGACCAAATAGATTTCTTCTTTGATAAAGAGAGTGAGAGAGAGAAATGACTTCTGCAGTGGCTTTTGGAAGCTTGTGGAAAACCACTTGAAGACGGGTTGCGAGTTCTGAGTTCAGCCTGTTGAAAAAAAAACCCTTGTAATCCTTACAAGAGGAAATGGCTGGCTAGAGTGTTTCTCCTGCAGTGACCTGGAAGAAGAGGTTATCTGTTGGAAAACCCATGATGGGGCAAGTTTCTTTGGCAAGACACTGAAGTACTGATCATGGGAAGTCAGTTTGTGTGTGTACAATAAGCAACAAATCTCTCTTTGAAACCAACAAGAACCTTCCTGAGCAGTAACCATTTATCTTTTCACAAGAGCTTGCTGAAAATTCACAAATGTTAAATTCTGTGCACAATGTAAGAATTGACTGATACTGGTAAACTTGGAGGAGTGAGATTGGACTGTGAATCAAAGAACTTTCCTGAACATATACACATTACATACACCTGCACTTAGAATTAGAAGGGGGTTGTTAGATTAAGTTAATAGTAATGTTAAAGTTTGATCCTGCTTTTAGGTTTAAAGAAAATTAAAAGCAACTTTTAAGTAACCATTTGTCTTGGTGAATTTATAACGCTGCTAGGTTTTGGGGTACTCTGGACTCGTAACAGTACACTAATCTCATTTATGAGCACTTGCTCAGTAGCCTGATCTGTTTTGGTGATTCAAGTACTTGCCCAAGTGCTTCTCAAATATTTTAATTACACATGCTTCCGACACCTTCTCAGATAGCAAATTCACTGCATCCACTCTGAGTGAGAAAGTCTTCACTGAACTTCATGTGACAAACTGATTTGAATTTCACCAAGAGCTATGGTGAAAGGTCAATGGGCTTGGGTCCTTCCCAAACCCTGGAGAAACAGAGATGGCTGCCAAATGAAGGGCACAAATTTAACCAGATTCCCTCACTCGCGTACTTTTAAACATTTAACAACTCCCACAGTGGATCAGAGAACAGCTCCAATGGAGATTCAGGTCCCTCCATAACATTAACGTGCTCTGGAAGATGCCCACACCCAAGTCACCAGAAGACTACCATGAGACACTAAGCTCCAAGCTCATCAAATAGTTCTTAAAATGAGATTTGATGGCTACTCACGTTTGATGTACAAGTCCCGGCAGGCAATTCCCACTGTCTCCAGCTGCCGCTGGTTTTCTGAAACTCCATATTCTATAAAAAATTTACATGACTTTAAAATAGTCTAAAAGTATATTTTATTTTAAAATAGGTTACTGGGGAGATTATCCACTTTTCCTCTTCTCCTTTCTCTTTTCAATATTATCTTTGATATATTATCAAGAATGTGTCAACTATCAATTCAAGCAAATTCTAGTTGAAATGTTTTGGATAAGATTAAGATAAGAAACAAATTATGGCTATGTTCCAATTTAAAATCTGTTATGCTTGAGATGCTTTCGACTATTTACTAGATTATTATGTGCATAGGTTTTTTATTAAACTCAATAAAAATATTTTTAAAAGACAATAGTCTAAAGTGACCTGTTTCTGTTCTCACCTTCTCACAGTTCCAGTTTGTAGAGACTATCCATCCCTTTCACTACCACAAGACACTCAGCTCTATCTGTCTTTACTCTGCCCCATGACACCAGCCAATCCCTTCCACCACTACATAATCCTTGTACCCAAGCAGCAGCTGAACTTGTTTCTTCAAACCCCACCTTCACCCACTCGAAACAGTTGAAAGGAGGGAAAATAATCATGAATAATGTAGTTAATCACTATGACTCCATTGTTGCAAACGCACTCAAAAATCAAAAAGAAACTACACTGTGAAATAAAAACTAAATATCCTAAAACACCCAGTAGGTCACACAGTTTCTGTAGAAAGAAAAGCAGAATTAACATTTCAGCTGAGACATTGCATCAAAGAGAGCAAAGTTTACTGAAGACTAACTCAATTTCTCTCCCGCTTCTCCAAGAAACATACTTCTCGATGTCTTTTAAAGAATTATACAACCTAGAAACAGACTCTTCAGCCCAATTTATTCATACTGACCAAGGTACATTTACCCATGATTGGCTCATGGCCTTCCAAACCTTGCTGTGTCCAAACTGGGCTGCAGATGCTGGAATCTGAAGCACCAAGCAAATTTTGCTGGAGGAACTGAGTAATGGGTTGAGCGGCATCTGTAGGGAGAAGGGACTGTCAACGTTTCAAGCCAAGACCCTGCGTCAGGACTGAGTGGGTCAAGAGAGGACAGTGTAAAGGGAAGAAGGGAGAGGGATATGCTAGTGGCCACAAGCTGACATCTGGACCAAGTTGGGGTGAAGATGATGGACAGATGGAGCCATTAAAGGGAATGAAGCTGAGATACAAGAGGTCAGGAATGATAGGTGGAAACAAACTTAGATCGAAAAGGGTAAAACGAGCCAGGTGGGAGAGGTAAGCATGAATGCAGAGACAGAGGCTGAAGAGTGAAGAATGACAAATATCAGCATAAAGTCCAAATATTGGATGCGAAGGAAATTGATGATGGACTGCTGTACCATGGGGGAAGAGGAAAGGAAACTGTGAGAAAAGTACATGAGTGATAGTTGGAACCAGGCAGATGAGAGGACTAAACTGGGTAAAGAAGAACAGGAAAAGGAGGAATTATGCCAGAAATACAGGAACCAGCCTGTGGTCCTCCAACATCCCCCACCCCAACATTTATTCAGCTGTCCACCCTGTTCTTGTTATTCCTGATCAAGAATTTCTGTCTCAAAAAGTTGATTGTCTATTGCTTCCCACAGATACTGTCTAACCTGTTCTCCAGCACTGTGTTGCCCACCAGTTATTGACTGCTCTACCCTGGGAACAAAATAAAACTATCTACTCTAGAGTCAGAGTCCTCAGCATAGAAAGAGGCCTCAGGCCCAGCTTGTCCATGATGAACTAATGTGTCCTCCTGCTTTTGTCCCACTTGCCCGCACGAGTTTATTTATTGTCATCTAACCTAACAAAATACCATTTCTCCAAATCATAGTGCACAAATACATAGTATACAATAATCCCATATATACATAAAGATACAATTTAAAATAAATATCTTTGAATACTTTGGGATGAGGCCCATACCGATAGAATCCACTCCCACCATGTAGTTATCCAAATGCTTTATTTTTTTAAAAGGAACCTAACTACCTCAACAACTTTTACTGGCAGTTCATTCCACATTCCCACCACCCTTAGTGAAGATTACCCTCATCTCCCTTCTAAATGCCACCCCTCTCACAAAGTTATACCTGCCCATCATAGAGTCACCTCCTCCAGATGAAGAATTAAAGTGGCAGGCAACTGAATATTCAGTTACCCTGGGTGTTCTGTTGAAAGGAAGACCAAATTGGAGCATTAGTTAAAAATTAAAATGGGAAGACATTTCTTCTCTCAGACATCATGAGCCTTCATGACACTCTTCCCCAAAGGGCAGTGAAGAGGTGGATAGCTTATTGATAGAGGGAGCATAATGTATTGGAGTAGTCAGGAATGCATAGCTCAGATCAAAATTTGATCAGATTGAAGATAGAAAAAAATAGGAAAACCAGATGGAAACCATTGAAATTGGCAGAAAAATGATAAAATATTCCAAGATCTTCATAATAACTGCAGCAATTTACTGTGATCAGGTGAGGAAGGAGGGTGAGCAAAACTGAAACAAGGATGGTGCATTCCTCCCAGAGAAAAGCATATCTTGGGCCTATATTGAAGTGGAGGAACCAAATGCAGATAAAGGACAAGTTATTCAGTGAGTTAAACCAGTTGAAGGATCTGGTGCAGGGGGACTGGTTGGCCTCCAATTAAGAAAGTAATGGTCATCAATTCGTCCTGTTGTAGGTGTGAAGACGTTGGACATTCATAGTCAAAATGAACTGCTATGGATCTGCAAACTTTCAAAACAACAAAGGCCATCAAGATAAATAAAACATAGGATCAGAAATAGGCTATTCAGCCCACCTCGTCTACCTCGCCATTCAATCATGAGTGTATCAATTTTTCCACTCAGCCCCACTCCCCTCATTCTCACTACAACCTTTGATGCCCTGGTTAATCAAGAAACTATCAATCTCTGCCTTAAATACACCCAATGACCTGGTCTTCACAACTGACTGTTGCAACAAATTATGCAGATTTACCACCCTCTGGCTAAAGAAATTCCTCTGCATCTCTGTTGTAAGAGGATGCCCTTCAATCATGAAGTTGAGCCTTCTTGTTCTCGACTCCCACCATGGGAAACCACCTTTCCACATCCAAAATGTGGTAATGAGATACCACCCCTCATTCTCCTAAATTCCAATATAGTCCAAGATCCATCGAACATTCCTCATATGATAACCATTTCATTCCCAGAGTCATCCTTGTGAACTTCCTCTGAACACTGTCTATCAGCACATCCTTTCATAAGTGATGAGTCCAAAACTTCGCACAATACTCCAAAAGAGGTGTCACCAGTGTCTTATAAAGCATGAACATTACATCCCTGCTTTGAAATTCTATCTCTCTTGAAATGAATGCCAGCATTGCATTTGCCTTCACCACTGACTCAACATGCAAGGACACCCAGGTCCCTTTGCAATTGGGGATTTTTAGAAAATACTCTGCCCATATATTTCTTCTACCAAAGTGCATGACTGTACATATTCTGACACTGTATTTAATTTAGCACTTCTCTGCCCATTTTCCTAATTCACCCAAGTCCTTCTGCATCCTCCCTGTTTCCTCAACACTACCTGTTCCTCTACCTATTTTTGTATCATCTGCAAACTTGGCCACAAAGCAATTTACTCTGTAATCAAAATTATTGATATACAACATAAAAAAAAGCATCCCTAACACCAAATTCGGTAGAACACCAACAGCAACTAGCAGCCAGCCAGAATATAGTCCCTGTATTCTGACTCTCTACTTCATGCCAATCCTCTATCCACGCCTCTATATTTCCCTGTTCTACTATGGGCTTTTACCTCATGTGCGGCACCTTGTCAAAGGGCTTCTGAAAATCTAAATATGCAACATCCACTGCATCTCCTTTATCTAGCCTGCTTGTCACCTCTTCAAAGAATTCCAATAGGTTTGTCAAGAAAGATTTTCCCTTAAGAAAACCATGCTGGCTTTGGTTTATTTTGTCATACGCCTCTGTACTCCTTAATCTCATTTAACGTCTTCCCAACCACTGATGTCAAACTAACTGGTCCATAATTTCATTTATGCTGCCTCCCTCCCTTCTTGAATAGTGGAGTGACATTTGTGATTTTCCAGATCTTCAGAACCATGCAAGAATCTACTGATCCCTGAAAGATCATTACCAATGCCTCCACGATATGACAGCTACTTTCAGAACCCGATGGTGCAATCCATCTGGTCCAGGAGACTCATTTACCCTCAGCTTTCTGAGCACCTTCTCCCTCGTCATAGTAATTGCACTCACTTCCCTTCCATGATACCCTTTGGCATGCCATACACTCCTTCTAATTTTCTTGTCCACTATTTTTCCTCTGTTTACTAATTTCATTGCATATTTTTTGTGCTCTTCAATTTTGACTGGAAAAACGAGGAGAAACATCATATACACAAAATGGTGGGATTGTGAAGGGGAAGGAATAATAGAGCAATATTGCCCAAATGTTTGAAGGCTTCAGGGTTGGTCGAGAAGCCCATTAAAAGCAAAACGACTTTAAAGGCTTCATTCTTTCTACAATCGATCTTTGAATGAACAGCCGGCAGAATGCGAAACACAAAACCAGGAGAGGCATCAAGAAGGTGTATGATCCTCGTCTTTTCCTAAGATAGGGGAGTCTAAAAGGGAGTTAATTTAAGAGAAAAGATTCTAAAGGGATCTGTGAGGAACTGACTGCACACTTCCCCCAACCCTCCTCCCCGATCACTACCCCAGGCGGGGAGGGAGAGCGCCTGTGACCCGACAAGAACCCCATCCCGGTCCAGGCCTGACGCCCGCTTCTCCCACCCTCTACCCCCCAACACCCCCTCCGCCTCCACCCCGAGGCCTTCGCCCCGCTCCTCCCCACCCTCCACCCTGACGTTCTCGCGCCCCCCCCCCCAGGGCCTAACGCCCCGCTCCTCCCCACCCTCCACCCTGACGTTCCCTCCCCCCCGGGCCTAACGCCCCGCTCCTCCCCACCCTCCACCCTGACGTTCCCTCCCCCCCGGGCCTAACGCCCCGCTCCTCCCCACCCTCCACCCTGACGTTCCCTCCCCCCCGGGCCTAACGCCCCGCTCCTCCACACCCTCCACCCTGACGTTCTCGCGCCCCCCCCCCCAGGGCCTAACGCCCCGCTCCTCCCCACCCTCCACCCTGACGTTCCCTCCCCCCCGGGCCTAACGCCCCGCTCCTCCCCACCCTCCACCCTGACGTTCCCTCCCCCCCGGGCCTAACGCCCCGCTCCTCCCCACCCTCCACCCTGACGTTCCCTCCCCCCCGGGCCTAACGCCCCGCTCCTCCCCACCCTCCACCCTGACGTTCTCGCGCCCCCCCCCCCCCCCCAGGGCCTAACGCCCCGCTCCTCCCCACCCTCCACCCTGACGTTCCCTCCCCCCCGGGCCTAACGCCCCGCTCCTCCCCACCCTCCACCCTGACGTTCCCTCCCCCCCGGGCCTAACGCCCCGCTCCTCCACACCCTCCACCCTGACGTTCTCGCGCCCCCCCCCCCCAGGGCCTAACGCCCCGCTCCTCCCCACCCTCCACCCTGACGTTCCCTCCCCCCCGGGCCTAACGCCCCGCTCCTCCCCACCCTCCACCCTGACGTTCCCTCCCCCCCGGACCTAACGCCCCGCTCCTCCCCACCCTCCACCCTGACGTTCCCTCCCCCCCGGGCCTAACGCCCCGCTCCTCCACACCCTCCACCCTGACGTTCTCGCGCCCCCCCCCCCCCAGGGCCTAACGCCCCGCTCCTCCCCACCCTCCACCCTGACGTTCCCTCCCCCCCGGGCCTAACGCCCCGCTCCTCCCCACCCTCCACCCTGACGTTCCCTCCCCCCCGGGCCTAACGCCCCGCTCCTCCCCACCCTCCACCCTGACGTTCCCTCCCCCCCGGGCCTAACGCCCCGCTCCTCCCCACCCTCCACCCTGACGTTCCCTCCCCCCCGGGCCTAACGCCCCGCTCCTCCCCACCCTCCACCCTGACGTCCCGCTCCCCTGGGCCCGGCCTGACCTGCGCGGCAGCGCCTCCTCCAGATCGTGTCCGTACTTAGGATGTGGTGGAATTTCCTGCAGGCTGCGGCCAGGCCGGGGAGACTCACCCCGGGCAGGAAGCAGAAGATCTCCACCAGCAGCTCGGGGGGCAGGTCCAGGACATTGCGAGGCCGCCCAGCAGGCGATGTCGCAGCGCGGGGTTCAACGCCTGAGCTCCCCGCCGCCCCTCTCCGCTCCATGTCAAGGCTGTCGGGAATGCGCGTGCGCGGCGGAACACCCCGGTCGGCGCGCTGCGCCATGACGTCACTCAAGCGCGAGTCCTCCGCGTCATCGTTGCTATGGCAGTACGCCTTTTTGTTCCGCGTTTGAGCCGGCGACTTGGTGCTGCTGTCAGAGGTGGGCCCAGTGCTCAGCTCCGGGTTATCCAATGTAAAAATAGTACCTCCTTCATTTGTGGTGAACAACAAAGGCAAGAAGAAGATATGAGTGAACTGCAGTTGTAGCCGAGCATATTCCATGACATGCATTCCTTTCTTCGGATGGAGTTCAGCAGTACACCATCGCTACCACAATTCCATTCTCAAGAGTCCAGCCGAGGACTGCATTTATTGCCCAACCCCAACTGGCCTTCAGAAGATGTCACAAAAAGGCTGTCTCTGGAACTACGGTGATACAAGTGCTGTGAGGTAGGGAGTTCCAGGACAGAAGAGGAGGTCTTAAAGCACCTAAAAGTAGTTAAATCCCCAGGTCCTGTGTATCCTAGAACATTATAGGAAGAAACTGTAAGAGCTCTGGCAGAGAGAGATCAAGGGATACAGAACTGGGATTTGAGAGGCTCATCCTAAATGTCAGACCACCCAGTGTGAGCTGTCCATTTTGAATGCAGTATTGGCTTGATAGTGCGAGATAGTGGTATTTTTTTAAAAATTAGACATACAGCACTGAAACAGGCCAATTCGGCCCTACGTCCAATTTACACTCCATCAACCTACACCCCAGTGCAGTTTTTTTTGAAGGTAGGGAAGAAACCAGAGACCCCTGAGAAAACACAGGCAGACACAGGGAGAATGTACAAACTCCTTACAGACAGCACGGGATTCAAACCCAGGTCCAGTCACGATCCCTGGCGCTGTAAAGGCATTGTACTAACCGCTACACCGCTTGGGAAATCACATTATAGTTGGACAATATTGTTTAGCTTGCACTTGGAGTGTTAATATACAGTTCTGGTCACCCAACTGTAACAAAGATGTGATTAAGTTAGAGAGGGTGCAGAAAAGACTCACAAGGATGAGGCTGGGACTAGAGGGTTTGATTTAAGAAGAGATTGGATAGACAGTGACTGGTTTTCCTAGAGCAAAGGGAGTTGCACCCTCTACAGAGGGATATAAAATTATGAGATGGATAGAGCAGATAGCAAGTAGGTAGCAAATGTCTGTTTCCTACGGTAGAAGCAACTTAAACAGTATAAAATGAAAGAGAGGAGATTTAAAGGAGATCAGAGGGTACATTTTTCACACAAAGTGTAGATGGTATCTGGAATGAGTTGCCAGAGGAGATGGTGCACATGAGGTAATTATATGGGAAAGGGTGGTTGGAGGTAGCATTCCCTTCCTTAATCCCCCACATTCTGAGCTGGGGTTGGCAAGAGTAGAGTTACCAGATGGAATTCCTCCCCCTCCCCCCCACCCACCACCATCAGCTGCTGGGATTTGGCAGGAATGTATACAAGAATAGCTCACTCCATCTCTGTGACACTGGATTAGTCACTGAACTGCCCTGAAGTTCAAGGTCCTACTGTGGGTTAGCTCCCACACTCGCCACCAACTGTTAGACAGCAATAAGTGAAAACAGCTGATCATCAGAGAGAGTGGGCAGGCAAGGTGATCATCAGGGGGTGAGAGGAGGAGAGAGAGAGAGAGAGAAAGGCAGACAAGGTGAGTGTCAGTGAGAGGGTGAAAGGGGGCTGGAAAGATGAGTGTCAAAGAGGCTGAGAAAGAGGGTCAACAGATTGGATGGGCTTATGATACAGAAGTGAGAGCTGGAGATGGAGAAAAATGTGAAGACCATTCTGAGGAGGTGGCATTTGAGGAGACATATAATAGCCATCCTGCTTCAAGTGAGTCAAAGAATGACAGAGAGAGCACCTGATATTATGAGAAAGCCTGGAGTGTGGGGAAGGGCTGGTTCTTGTCCACTGGTGTGGATCAATATTGTTATGTAATAAAATGTGTAATATTACACAAAATTTCCTTTTGTCTACTTGTGGCAGACAGATTTGCCTTCAGCAGAAATTGCCAGGTGCCTCTTGCAGTCAGGGTTTGAAGCCAGTTTGATGATATGGAGATGTTGGTTTGGATAATTAGAGAGATGGATGTAAAATCATACATTTAGAACATAGGAGGCCATTTTACCCTGTCATGCCAATCTAACCCTTCTACCAGTTTAAATACATCCCAAGCTTTTACCCTTTGCTAAAGGAAACAGGTTCTTCCTGCTTATTCTACTGCGGCTCCTCAAAATTTAGTTTACCTCCACTAAATCTTCCTAAATAAATCTTCCTTTGTACCTTGTCTGGGTCAATATTTTACAGATTAGAAGAATGAACGATAACCTTACTCAAATATACAGGATCCTAAGGGTACTGACAGAGTAAATATTGAGTTGTTTTTAATAGTGGAAGTCTTGAACAAGGACTATAAGGACCAGTGCTTTAGAACTGTGCAAGATTTATTTCACAGAGGGCAATGAATCTGTGGGATTCTCTGTCCTCAGGGGTAAGAAAAGCTTATATATTTCTTACCAGGGGTAAGAAAAGCTTTTATATTTAAATAAAAGATAGGTAAATATTTGAAAGATTGAAGAACTGAGGGTTTGGAGGAGAGGTAGCATAGATCAGCCATGATCATGTTGAATGGTAGGGAAAAGTTGAGGGTCATAATGGCCTTTTCCTGCGTTGTGTTCTGTGTTGTCATAGGAGAACTCAAGACATCATGGCTTTATTTAAGAAGGGCTTCAAGGACCACTTGTCAGGGTCCTCCAAATTGAGTACCAAACTTCCACTACCACTATCTTGCACTATCAAGCTAATACTGCATTCAAAATGGACTGCTCACATCAGAATCAGCTTGCCAAGTGGGTCCTTATCAAAAGGTTTAACAACACTGACTACCCTGCTCTCATTCAATCCTCTTGGTCACCTCTTCAAAAAACTATCAAATTTGTGAGAAATGATTTCCCAGCCATGATGAGTTTGGTGTATTATATTGTCCAGAACTGTCATGGTTTTCAATTTGAGTTTGAATCAATAGAACATTCCAGCACAATACAGCCCTTCAGCTCTTGATGCTGTGCCAATTAATGTAAACCAACTCCACAACAATCTAATCTTTTCCTACCTCACACCCATAAGCCTCTATTTTTCTTACATCCAAGTGCCTACCTATGAATCTTTTGAAGGTCTTCATTGTACCAGCCTCCACCATCACTCCAGCAATGCATTCCAGGTCCCCATCACTCTCTGTGCAAATTACTTCCCTCTAATGTCTCTCCTAAACTTTCCTTCATTCACCTTAAACAGATGTCCTCTGGTATTTGCTATTGATGCTCCAGGAAAAAAGATATTGGCTGTATATCCTATCTGAGCCCCTCATCTTTGTTACTCCAAAGAGAAAAGTCCTAACTTTGTCAACCTTGCTTCATGACATGTTCTCCAAACCAGGAAACATCCTGGTAAATCTCCTCTGTACCACTTTAAAAAAAAAATCTACATCCTCCTGTAATGAGATGTCCAGAGGAGATTTACCAGGATGTTTCCTGGTTTGGAGAAAAGAAGTCTCTCGCTTAGTCACATTAGGTCTTTAGCTTTAACATTGTTAAATATATATCTAAAATCAGTGATTTGATTCCACTACCAGACTCATATATTCCCTTCTCCTCCCTTCTTTGCCTTCCACAGGGACTACTCCCTCCATCACTCCTTTGTTCACTCTTCCATCCCCACTAATTATCCCCCTGACACCAACCCCTGTGATCGCAAGAGAGATCCACTTGCACCAAACCTCTTCCCTGACCACTATTCGGGGCCCAAAACAGTCTTTCCAAGTGTAACAACATTTTACTTGTGAATCTGTGAGGGTCATCTACTGCATCCAGTGCTCCCGTTGTGGTCTCCTCTACATTGGAGAGACTGAGCACAGATTATGAGATCACTTTGTTGAGAACTTCAGGTCTGTCCACTGCAATAGCATGGATCTCCCAGTGGCCACCCATTTCAATCCCCCATCCCATTCCTTTGTTGACATGTTTGTCCATAGTCTCATGCACTGCCAGTCTGAGACCACCCGTAAATTGGAGGGATGGCACCTCATCTTCCATCTGGGCACCTTCCAATCAGATGGCATTAACATCGACTCCTCCAGTTTCCATCAACCCCACTCCATCTCTTCCCCTCCCCCAGCTCTCTCTCTATTCCCTGTCTCCTTTCACGGAGCCAAAATCAATTCTCACCTTTCCTCTTACCATAGCTAATCAACACATGTGGCTGTTGGTCTGGACTGCTCTCTCTCCCATGCTTCCCATTTTCAGTTAGCATAATGAATAGCATAATACTATTACAGTGCCAGCAATCACGACCAGAGTTCAAATCCCACGTTGTCCATATGGAGTTTGTACATTCTCCCCGTGTCTGCATAGGTTTTTCCCTGGGGGCTCCGGTTTCCTCCCACCATTTGAAATACTGGGAGTGTAGGTTAATTTGGTGGTACGGGCTTATGGGCTGAAATGGCCACAGGCTGAGCTGTATTTCTAAATAAAAATTTTTTAAAATGTTTTAAATATCTTTAGTCTTTAATTAAGATGCCTGCCTGTCTGCATTTTGTTTATAGCTTGAAGAAGGGCTCAGGTCCAAAACATCTTTACCTCCTATCAATGCTGTAAGACCAGCTGAGTTCCTCTACCATTTCTGTTTTTTTCTAAAATCAGTGCACTGTATCAAATGCACTATCCCTCATTGACCTTCCCTGTTACTCTTCAAAAAATTCAGTCCATCTTTAACAAAATTATGATCTCTTGAACAATCAATGCTAATAAACCTTGACGAGAGTGCCCCTTTCTAAATGAACGTTTATGTTGTTGCTCCGAATTGATTCCAATAATAGGCAAACCACTGAATTTAACTAACTGATTGGCAATTACTCACGTCATCCTTTCCTTACTTTAGAAATACAGTACAACACTGACAGTTCTTTTGATTGTTTACAAGTTCACACTGCAGGCAGTTCATTTTTGAACTACCAATTAGTGGTAGTTCTGCCACACCCACAGTAAAACGGAATCTCAGAGCTGTATGTGATGTCATGGACGTATTCTGACAATAAATCTGAAATCCGAAGTCTCGGCTCTCCAGCCTTTTTTCCGTTGCCATTCTGCGGGAAAGATTCCATAATCTGAGGAATTTTGGAAGATGACATCCAATGCATCCACCATTTCCCTAGTTGGACCCTGGAATGCATATTTTCAGACCCTGAGAATTTATCACTTTCATTTTTTTCATTTTATGACTAATACCAATTTCATTTAATTCCTCCTTTTTTTTCTCAAGAGTCTTGCTCCCTTAGTATATCTGTGGTTATTTTGTTATAGGAAAGCCAAAGTTTGTTTAGTTGCCTTGTCGCATTATGAATCTTGTTTCTCATGGTAAATTACTTACGTTTACCTTCGCTAGTCCTTATTTTAACAAATTGGTCATATGCACTCTATTTTCTTGCCCATTTACTCTCATTCTTTTTTTTTGCTCTCTAAATCAAATTTATTTCACTGAGTTCCAAACTGCTCACAATATTTTTTCTGGAAATTTGAAAAGCCTCCTCTTCGTAGCAGATGTCTGCATGTAATTTCAAAGATAATGGAACAAAATATGCCAAAGACTAAGTAACTCAAGGGCTACAGAAGATCGTGTCGATCTGTGAAGGGAGAAATGGAATCAATTTTTTTTCCCTAGTTCCATTGTCAGGGTACGGACATGAAATATTAACTCTTCTTCTCCATACACAGATTTTGCCTGAGCAATCAATGATATGGTCTTGGGTAAAGGACTGCATACAGAAGAGTATATTTTCTGACTGACTTGAGTGATTTATTTTATGATGAATATCACTGGTGCAATAAACATTTACTCCCTTTACATTGTCCAAGAGAGAGATAAAGGAGGTGCATCATTATTGCTCTTTTTGACATTATGGAGAAGAGGTTTTCCAGTTGCAGGTTTATTGATTTTCATGAACATACATTGTCCCAGCCAGTGAGTCTGGATTCACTGCCAGCCTCCAGTTCATGGATCTGGACACTTGAGTAGATTCCAGCAATGTGGCCACTTCACAACTGCAGAACCATTCAGAAAACAAAGGCAAATTGGCCAGGTTTGAATGAAGCAGAAGCTGAGGCGTGGATAAGAAATGGCAGGTTGGGCTAGACAGGTGTTGAAGTGTTGGAATCAAAGGCTGATGGAATTTAATATCAGACCCAGAATTCTGATGCACGAGAAGGGAACTAGCCAACAGCAAAACGTAATGAGAGCAGCAGAGTAACTGGGGGGAAAATGGAAAGCTTCTGTGAACTCAGTGATCAGAGTGCTGAATTGGTGCCAAGCAAGAGCTAACCAGAGAAGTGCACCCACTCCAACAGAATAAGCAATGGGTCAGAGACTGAGATTCTGGGCTCACACTAGCTGCTGGGAGCCCTTCATACCTCAAGCCCAAAACATTGGTTATGTCTCTTTATCTTTGCAATATAAAGTACACTCTTTGACCTGCTGTGCTGCATTGTGTTTTTACTTCAGACTTCTGTGTTTCACTACCTGCTGGGACTAGGGTGACCTCAGCCAGGCAGCTCCATCCCACTGCAACGCGCCACCTAACTATTTTCTGCACCAATCATTTTCCTCCAGAGTTCAGCATATGCATTCTCGTCTCCATTTTACTCTGTACCTCTGACCCTGCATCACACCCCACATCCTGAACCCCAGACCCTGCATCCACCAGCCTCTCCTTCAACTTACTTTATTTCACAATATCCTCTGCTCCAAATCACTCTCATACCCACTCACTCTCCATCTCCCCAAAAATACTCCCACTCCCCACTCTCTCCCAGACCTTATCTACACTCTCATTTTGTGCTAATTTTTCTTCCTTTCTCTGCCACTTCCCATTCTCTCCCTTGACCCTCTATCCCCAGTGATCAGGTGTCAAGCTGCCAGATGACCCCACCTGGTCTGCCTGCCAGCACTGCCACTTGCTGCTGGAGTTCAGTCAGTGTTCTTAGCCCTTCACTCAGTTCACAGAATGGAGTCATTTCACACGTTAGTGTTTGGGACAAATGTGACATTTGCTTTGTGGGTCTCAGAGCCCCAGTGAGCAGTGGGATCTGGGGCTGCATTTGTCGGTGCGGTCTGGGGCCTGGGCTACTCAGCACCGTACATGTCAGCCAGTTTCTTGAAACGAGGGCCCCATTCACTGAGGTAGTCATAATCCTGGTCAGAGTCAGAGGCTTGTGACGTGATGGAGCTCAGAGTCTCGGCCAGAGAGCCCTCGCCCTCGTAGTCGTAGATCAGTGCTGTGTCGTATGGAGGCCCATCAGGGTCGTTGTCTGCCACATCCAGTCCCTGCGCACAGTCCAAGGAGAAGGGTTTTTTTTTTCCAAAAATTGACTTTATTTTTAATAAATTAGTTACAAAAACAAGAGAACCATTCAAAGTCTTTTCAAACCCAGAGTGTCAATTATATCTATACATTCAACTAAGAAGGAGATTAGGAAGGAAAAGATGAATTATGAAAGGACGTTAGCAAGTAATATTAAAGAGGATACTAAAAGCTTTTTTTTAAATATACAAGAGTAAATAAGTGACCAAAGTAGACATAGTCCCAGAAGAAAACAATGCTGGAGAAATTGTATTGGGAGTCAAGAAGAAGGCAGAGGAAATGAATGAATATTTTGGATCAGTCTTCACTGTGGACTCCCATAGCTCTCTCAGAAGAGAAGTGAGTGCAGTCAAAATCATGAGAGAGAAGATTCTTGGGAAGCTAAGGGTTGATAAGTCTCCTTGACTGGATGGAATGCACTCTTGGGTTCTGAAGGAGGTAGCTGTAGAGATTGTGGAGGCATTGGTAATGTTCTTCCTGGAATTAATGGAGTCTGGCATGCTTCTGATGGACTGGAGGATCATGAATGTCACAGCACTGTTTAAGAAGGGAGCGAGGCAGCAGAAAGGAAATTATAGAGCTATTAGCCTGATGTCAGTGGTTGGGAAGCTGTTAGAGTCAAGGATGAGGTTACGGAATATCTGGTGGTGCATGAAAAGAGAGGCCCAAGTCAGGATGGTTTCCTTAAAATAAAATCATGCCTGACAAACCTATTGTAATTTTTTTAAGAGATCACAAGTAGGAGAGACTGGGGAGATGCAGTGGATGTTGTGTATTTGGACTTCAAAAGGATTTCAACCAGGTGCCACACACAAGACCACTAAACAAGATGAGAGTCCATGGAATTAGAGGAAGGATCCTTGCACATGTAGAGCATTGGCTGATCGGCAAGAAACAGAGAGTAGGAATAAAGTGATCCTATTCTGGTCAGCTACCGGTTATCAGTGGTCTACCGCAGGGCTTGGTGTTGGGGCCACTTCTTTTTATGTTGTATAAAAATGATTTGGATTACAGAATAGATGGCTTTGTGGCTAAATAATACCAAAATAAATGGAGAGGTGGTGCTGAGGATACCGAATGGCTGCAGAGAGACTTGGATAGATTAGGAGAATGGGCAAAAAGATGGCAGATGAAATACAATGTTGGAAAGTGTATGGTCATGTATTTTGTAGAAGAAATAGAGAGGCAGACTATTATTATTTAGATGGGGAGAAAATTCAAAATTTTGAGGTGCAAAGGAACTTGGAAGTCCTCGTCAGGATACCCTAAAGGTTGACCTTCAAGTTGAATCAGTGGTGAAGAAGGCAGATGCAATGTTGGCAATATTTTCTAGAGGAATAGCATATAAGAGCAAGTATATAATTATGAGATCTATAAAGCACTGCTGAGACCTCACTTCAAGGAAAGTGTACAGTTTTGGGTACCTTATTTGAGAAAAGACTTGATGTTGGAGAGGGTTCAGAGAAGATTTACCAGAATGATATCAGGAATGATAGCGTTAACATGTGAGGAATGGTTTGTTAGCTTTTGGACTACTCATTGGAATACAGAAAGATGAGAGTGGAACCTCTGAGAGATTTTGAATACTGAAAGGCCTGGATAAAGTAGATGTGGCAAGGTTATTTCCCATGGTGGAGGAGCCTAGGACAAGAGGGCACAACTTCAGGATAAATGGGGGTTGATTTAAAACAGAGAAGCGGAAACATTTCTTTAGTCAGAGGATCAAGAGTCTGTGGAATTTTTTGCAACAGGTGGCTGTGAAAGCAAGGTCATTGGGTATATTTAAGGGAGGGATTGACAGCTACTTGATTAGGGCATCAAGGAGTATGGAGAGAAACCCGGGATTGGGGCTGAGTGGGAGGATGGATTGGCTCATGATTAGAATGGTGGAGCAGACTCGAATGGCCAATGGGCCTACTTCTGTTCCCATATCTTGTGATCCTCATGTTGGTGAAGGAGAGCACAGCGTCAGGCAGGGAAACACGTGGGAAGATGAGCAAGATGGGTGGAGTGACCCATGTGATGGGCAGACAGCATGGCCTAGAGCAGCATGTGGCAACACACAGTAGATGGATGGAGCAACAAAGTTTACAGTGGAGTTAAGGTGGAGAAGTGAGACATGGCAGTGTCAGTGTGAGATAGGAGTGTGTATCCAGAGTATGGGGTGTTTCTGCACAAAGTTCCTGATTCCACTCCTGTCCACACCTGGAGGTTATCAGTGCCCAGAGGCCAATAAACTGCAGCAGTGCCTCAGGTAGAACTTCAACCAGATTGGAGACAGGAAACAGGGGAAATGGGGACCAGAGACTGTGGACCATGAGATTGGGGGAAACCAGGGACCAGAGAGCCAAGAGCTGGGGGGGGGGGGGGGGGGGTGGCTAAGGACCAGAGAGCAGGGGACTGGTGAGCCAAGAGTGGCCAGGAGGCTGGGGCTGGATTGGGGATTGTTTGGGAACAGGTGAGTGGTGTGGTCTACACTCAGCACACAGAAATATTGACAGGCTTTTTGGTCACATACATTTGTCATTCACGTGACGAATGACCTAATTACACACATTTCAGGTCTGCATTATTTAATTGCATGACTTTCCACTAATTTCAGCAAATAAGATTGGTTCCTTTACTGAAAGTTTATTTTCAGTAAAGGGAACAGTAGATCTCGGGGGGAGGGGAGCTAGAGGATGGACAACTCTGCAGGAGAACATAGGATACCTCCTGAGCTCAGATACCCACCTCATTGATGAAGTCTTCAATGCTGCTCGGGTCAGTTGGAGGTTCCCTGGGGTAGCGAGGCTGCCTCTGGCTGAAGGGAGCATCTCTTCGGATTGGTTGTTTTTCTCTGCTTGGAATCTGTGGCAATTCATCATCTGGGTTTCTCAACTGGTCAATGTTATAGGCATCCTGGGAGAGAGAGCAACAGTTACTGGAGGCCACAAAATCCAAACCAGTCTCACAGGAATCCTGAACTGTCCAATGTCCCACCCATGAAACCTCTACTTTATTACTTGGGTCAAACATTGTGCACACCTCTACTCTATTTCTTGAACCTGTGAAAGCCAAGACTGCCAATTAAATATCAATGTTTCCCATGGATGCAACCTAACCTACTGAACATTTCCAGCAATTTCTATATTACTTTCATTATGTACCACAGAATGCACAATAATTATCCACTCAAGTCCCATTTGCCTCCCTGAGACTCATAACCCCTTCCGCATTTTCTATCCATCTCTTGTCCAAATGCCTTTTATACATTATCTGTCCCACCACCTTCTCTGGCAGCTCATTTCAGATATTCACCACCTTCTTTTAAAAATGTACCTCTCAGATCTCCTTTAAATTTCACCTCTCACCTGTGACCTCTAGTTTTATATTTCCCTACCCTGGGTAATAGACTGACTTTTCAACCTATTTCATGATTTTATAGACAATAACATTACTACACAACCTTGTGTTCCAGTGAGAATAAACCCAGCCTATCAATATCCATTCTGGCAGCATCCTAACAAAGTTTCTCTGCACTCTTCCTGTAGGGTGGCAACTAAAAATGTACACAATACGTTGAGCAGCCTGACCAATGTTTTGTAAAGGTGTAAAAACAGGGGGATGGGGGGGGGGGAACCTTTTAACTTTTAATTTAGACATACAGCACGTTAACAGGCCATTTTGGCCCACGAGTCCGCGACGCCCAAAAAAATTAAAAGTTGTCCACCCCAGGAACATGACTTTCCAACTGTTGTGCTCAATGCCTCAGCCTATGAAGGCAAGCACACCAAATGCTTTCTTCAGTTGCCATCCACCTGTCTCACCATTTTTAGTGAGCTATGGAATGGCACCCCTAGGTCTCCGGACATTAACACTCTGAAGACCCCTACCATTAACTGTCCTTTATTTCACAGCTCCCTGGATTAATTTCCAAATGCCATCACTCCGCCCAACTCTCCAACATTTTTATGTCCTGTTGTGTCCTCAAACAACTTTCTTCACTTTATTCCACAAACTGGGTGAAGACAGTAGCTCAGTGAATAGTAAAGATGAAGTGTTCCACCATCCACGAACCTGATCTTCTTCTCCTCCTCCCTGCTCATCATAGTTTAAAATGTTATCCCGGATATCATCCTCAGATTCAGCCAGGAGTCCCTTGCGATGGAGTTGACGGTGAAGCCAGTCTGTGACCACCACCAACAAGATGAGAACTGTAAATGTGAGAAGAGAGAGGTGTTAGCACTGGCACTGGGGCAGACCCAGAGGTACTCACAATCCCATCACTTTGTCCTGTGACCCACAACCAAGTACCAGGCAAGATATCCACTCAGGAAGCTCACCTCTGTGGAGGCCAAGATCCTGAGGTTAGCTGCCCTAAACCTTTGCTCCTCCAGTGCACTGGATGCACCTCCACAGATTCATCCCAAGCAACATCTAAAGGTCACTTGGAACGTGCCCAGATACATCGGAAAACTGCAGCAACACAGCCTTTGCAACACAAGGCAGGTATCTGTCCTTTCAGGTCAGGTCTGTAATTCATAAATCACAGCTGATTCTGCTCCACCAACCTGCCTTTTCTCTATAATCTTCAATTCCTTTCCATGCAAAAATCTAACTGTCTTAAATATATTTCATGAGGCAGCCACCACTACTCTCTGGGAAAAGCAGTTTCTCTTCATCTATTCCCTTGAATGTTGAGGCTACATCACCTAGTTCTAGTCTTACCTACCAATAGAAACAATTTTCCTGCCTTGATTTTATTTAACACTTTCATAAAGTTATATGTTTCTAAAAAGTCCTAAGACAGGAGCAGAAAATTGTGCCTGCCCCTCTACTTGATCATGATCTGATCCATTGTTGTACTCGGACTCACTACCCAGCCTTCTCCGCATAACCTTTGATGCCCTAGCTAATCAAGAACCTATCAATTTCTGTCTAAATTCACCCAATGATCTGGCCTCCACAACTGCCTGTGGCAACAAATTCTACAGATTGACCACCCTCTGGCTAAAGAAATTCTTCTGCATCTCTTTTCTAAGTGAACACCCTTCAATCTTAAAATTGTGCCCTAAATTCCAACAAGAACATGCCAAGAGCTGTCAAATGTCCCTCATATATTAACTCTTTCATTCCCTGAATCATCCTCGTGAACCTCCTCTGAACCCTCTCCAACATCAGCATAACCTTCCTTAAATAATCCCAAAACTGCTCACAATACTCCAAGTGAGGTTTCACCAGTGCCTTCTAAAGCCTCGACATCACATTCCTGCTCTTGTATTCTATTCTGTTCCTCTTAAAATGAAGGCCAGAGTTGCATTAGTCTTCTTCACCACAAACAAGTTTACCTTCAAGGTATCCTGAATAAGCACTCCCTGAGCATCTGGGAATGTTCAATTTTCCCGCCATTTAAAACACAATGTACCCATTTTTTTTTCTACCTAAGTGCATGACTGTACACTTTGCAACATTGTATTTAATATGCTTCTTATTTACCCAGTACTCTTGAGGGGCACGGAGGAGGGACCACCATACGAGGAGGAAGAACTGCACCGAGCTGGGGCTACCAAGGAGGGAGTGCTGAGATGGAAACTCTGTACCATGCCAGGGTGTCGAGAAGGGAGCGCCGCACAAGGAGGAAGCACTGCACTGCACTGGGGGTGCTGAGGAGGGGGCACTGCACTGCTTCGGGGTGTTGAGGAGGGAGCGCCACACCCCCACCAGAACCGCTGAGGAGGCAGCAACGCACCATGTCAGGGCCGCCGAGGAGGGAGCTCCACACCCATGTCAGGGCCGCCAAGGAGGGATTTTACAACTCCCCGGGGTGGCTGTGGGACAGGTTGCTGGATGACAAGCCTGTCACTGAGTAAGCGCTGATACTCACATAGTAAGAGCAGGACACTACTGAGAATCACCATCCAGGCTCCAAAACTCAAGCCCACGCGTGAACCCAGCACAGCAGCCACTCCCGACGAACACTCCTCCTGGCCTCTGCAGTGACACACAGTCACATTCAGGCTGTGCAACTGGCTCATCTGTGGCTCTCCAGAGTCACTGACCCGAACCTGTAGACTGTAGGTCCCTTGGCTGATCTCCCGCCACACTCTCACCCGAGCATGTGTGTCTGTGGAGAGGTATGACGAGCAAATGAAAACCAAAGGCATCACATAGTCTCCCTGTGATAAGCCCCAGGAAACATTCCCTCAATGATTCCCAACATTCTGGAAGGGCAGATGCTGCTGGTGGATTGCAACTCTCCATGTGCTAGATTCAAGATTCCTTTATTGTCACGTAATACTAATAGTAACAACATAAAATATTACAAAAAATTGCCTTCTGCCTGCCAAAAGGCAGACAAAGAGATAGACCTCCCACTCAGCACAAATCCTGCCTGTCCAGGGTCTGAGTTCATAAGCTGCTCACACTTATGACCTCTTGGCTTTATCCCAGGGAGGCCAGCAAGACATGAAGGTACTATAATGATGGTGTGAATGGATCCTGCAGCAAGAAGCAGCAAGTCGGGATGAGGGGTCATCTTCAGGTTGACAACCGGTGACCAGTGGAGGAACGTTGGCTCTCGTGCTGGGTCCACAACACAGTCATGGCAGCACAAGGAGATGAATGGAAGGAAGCCACATTTACAAAAACAGGTGGGAATCCAATCTGAGAGAAGAATGCAAAGGGTTGCACCAAGATATCAGTAGGGCAGGTTAAAAACGAGTCTCATGTGGGAGAATGTAGTTATTATGGAAGAAAGAACAAAAGAAGCATGAATTACTTAAAAGAGAATGAACAGAAAGCTACACCATGAAGGGATCTGGGATTTCATGCTTGAAACACATGCAGCAGGTTAGAGGGAAGGTGAATGGATTGTTGTCAAAGTGGTGGAGGGTGTGGAAGGTGTTCTGGAGTAGGTGGGAAAGGAATGGACAAGGGGGAGAGGATGGAGTCAATACAGTCCTGTATGCGAGTCTTAGAAAGTGTGGAGTTGGAGAACTATCGGGTTGGAGGCTGTCATGGAGAGGTATCCTGATACGATGAGATCTGTGACAGTTGGGAGAAAGTGTCCTGGAGTTTGTTAGTGGTCGTGGACCGGGGAGGGGGAAGTGGGTGAGGGGGTGTAGGTGAAGGAAATGGAGTGCTGTACATTCCGAGGGGCAAGGGGAGAATTTGAGGTGGTTGGTGTCATGTCGGCAGTGAGAATCGAAAAGGTCAAGAGAGCATGAAAGTCCGAGAGAGGTGTCCAAGAGGATGAGGAGCAGTGGAGTCGTCAGTAAGCAGGGATGGAGGAAGCTCAAGGTCAGGGCGGCCCATGAACTCTGATATATGCATGCAGGGGCATGAAGGTACGGTCTCTGTGGAGAACAGATGATCAACATCAGAAAGAGGGATGTCAAAGGGGAGGGGGGGGGGGGTGAAGAATCAGCAGGAATTGAAGTTGAAACAAATCCTGAGATCAGAAGAGTGGGAGGAAGGTGATGGAGGAGCAAACAGAGGTTACTTTGTCACATTGTCAATTCACATTCTCCCAGAGCAGGGACATAGATTAGATACAGAGTAAGCCTTCATCACTGTTCTATCACACACTCTCAGCATAGGTTGACAGCTTCTTCCTCTATAGTGGTGGATTTCTCTGCTGACATAGAAGTTAATTTGATCATTTCTCTCTGGCACATTCACTCTGTTATTGAATGGGTTTCCCTTTCCCACCTCAGTCTGGCAGAGAATCTGAGGTGGGTGACAGTGAGGAGCATGGATCTGGTGCCCAGCTACTCACGTTGCTGACACCTACCATTGAGGAGATGAATCGTCCAGTTCTGGGGAAGCTGGGAATCTTCGGGAACAATCTCAAAATGAAAGGGCTTGGAATGAGGCTCCAGGTCAGCATCCTCTGCCCAAACGATGACTCCTTCACTCTCTGCTGACTGACTGCACACAAAGGACACTCTTGGGTGCAAGACAGGTGCATAATCATTCACTTCAGTGATGTGTATCTCCAGGGTTCCTGTTGCTGTGAGTGCAGGTTCTCCTGTGGACAGAGACACAGACACCTAAAGCATGATTACAGTCCGAAGGCAGATTCAGTCGGTAACTTCCACTGCCACAAGCAGTCACATTAACCTAGCAGAAACATCGGAAATAATCACCCAGAACTGAAGTAAAACCAGGACGAACCTTTCAAAGAGAACTGTGGGACTGTCACAATACACAAAATGCTCGAGAAATGTGTTCCAGTTTTCATGCATTTGCAGACTTATTTACTTTTTTAAAAAATTTTTATTTTTCACACCATAAACCACATTGACCAAGATACATACTTTTTCCTTTTCAATATATACAGTGTCGTTTTCTTCCCCCCCCCCCCCCCCCCACTCTTCCCACAGACTTATTTACTTGAGGGATTGCTGTGCGCTCTGCTACTTCACACTCCTGTTCAACTGTAGGGAGTCACAATCCACCAGATGGACTGCACAGTATCCTCAGGAGAAGCAGAAAATGGCCGTGTCTAAGTACTCATCACCACAGTGTGGTGCAGTTCTGGTGAATTCCTGCACTGAGACCTGGCATATCTAACTGTGAAGTGCTGTTCATGTTGTGAAACTTTACATCTGCAGTACTGACAGCAATCTAGATAGCTAAGCATATCTAGTGATGTCCTAGTCTACCCACATCAATACAACAGTCAGGAAAGTGCACCAACACCTCTACTTCCTCAGAGGAAATTGTCACAAGCTAAGTCTTTAAGTAACCTGATTGACAACACCTCATATTCCATCTGGGCACCCTCCAATTAGATGGCAAAAACATCGGCTTCTGTTTCCGTTAGACCCCCACCCCATCTTTCTCCAAGCCTCCTTTCCTGTAGTGCACTAGTTTTTTTTTCTCTCTCTCCCTTTTCCCTCTCTCTCTCCTTTACCTCAGCTCTCCATTTATAAATAAACCTCCCACTCCCTATCAATTCTCACCTTTCCTTTCTCTTGACCTCTTCTTCATATCCAATTCTCACCTTTTGTCTGTTGGTCTGTGCTCCTCCTCCTGCCACTTCTTTATTGAGGGATTGTCTGCTTTTTCTCTTAAAGAAGGGCTCAGGCCAGAAACATTGGTAATATATCTTTACCTCCTATGAATGCTGGAAGACAGGCTGAGTTCCTCCAGCATTTCTGTTTTTACCACAATCACAGCCTCTGCAGACTTTTGTGTTTCACTCCATGGCTGATCTACCCACGGACAGCTCCACTTACCTGTCCATTCCCCACAACTCCAAAAATCCATCTAAATATACTGTATCTTAAATATATTTAATGAGTCAGCCTTTACTGCTTCATTGGGCAGAGAATCCCACACATTCACCTCTGGAAGAAGCATTTCCTCCTCAACTCAGACTTAAATCTGCTCTCCTGAATCTTGAGGCTATGTCCCCAAGATCTAACCTCACCTACGTACCAATGGAAACAACCTCCCTGCCTCTATCTTATTGGTTCCATTTGTAATTTTATGCGTCTCCAGAAGATTTCCCCCTCCCCCCAACCCATCCTTCTAAACTACAATGGATATAGCCTAGGCTACTCAATCTCTTCTCAAAAGTCAAAATCCTCTGCTCCAGTATATATTTTCTCAAATAAGGAGACAAGAACTGCATGCAGTACTCCACGTGTGTACAAGACAACAAGACTTAGGAGCAGAATTAGGCCATTCTGTCCCTCTCAGCATGAATGATTTATTTTTCTTCTCAACGACATCCTCCTTCCTTTGCCCCATATCCTTTGACAACCTTACTAATCAAGAACCTATCCATCTCTGCTTTAAATATACCAAATATTTGGCCTCCACAGCCCACTGTCACGACAAATACCTCAAATTCACCATCCTTTGGCTGAAGAAATTTCTCCTGATCTCTGTTTTTAAAGGGACAACCTCTTATTGTATTCTGTGCCCTGGTCTCTCCTATAACTGGAAACATCTTCTCCTCATCCAATGTATTCACCCCTTTCAATATTCGGAATGTTTCGATGGGATTTCCCTTCATCCTTTTGAACTCCAGTGATTACAGGTTCAGAGCACTCAAAGGTTCCTCCTCTCATCCCTCAGATCATTCTCACAAGTCTCCGCTGGACCCTCTCCAATGCCAACACATCCTTTCTTAAATAGGGAGCCCAAAACTACTTGCAATACTCTAAATGTGGTCTAACCAATGCTTTGTAGACCCTCATCATTACATCTTTTCCCTTTTATTCCAGTCCTCTCAAAATGAATGCTAACATTGCATTTTCCTTCCTAACTACCAACTCAATCTGCAATTTAGCATTTAGGGGATCCTGCACTAGGACCCCCAAGTCCCTTTGGACCTCTGCTTCCTGAATTTGCTCCTCATTTACAAAATAGTCCACTTCTTTATTTCTTCTACCGAAGTGCACAACCATAGACTTCTCTATGTTGTATTCCATCTGCCACTTCTTTGTCCATTCTCCCAACCTGTCTAAGTACTGCAGACTCCCAATTTCATCAACACGACATGCCCCTCCATCTATCTTCATATCATCTGCAAACCTGGCCACAAAACCATCAATTGTGTCATCTAAATCATTTATATACAACATGAAAAGTAGCAGACCCAACACAGACTCCTGTAGAACACCAGTCACCGATAGCAAACCAGAAATGATCTTATGAATATTTCAAGAGACCCCTGCCATTGCTACTCTAGTCCTCCCTGCTCAGGACTCCTTCCAATCAACTTTGGCTAGCACCTCTCTCATGCCTCAACTGTAATAAGACACATTTGAACCATCGAGTCCACCCCATCATTCCATCATCTTTTTCAACCCCTTTCTCCTGCCTTCCCCCGTAGCCCTTGATTCCCTTCCTGATCCTCAATGACTTGGCCTCCACAGCCATCGATGGCAATGAATTCCACAGACTCACCACCCTCTGGATAAAGAGATTCCTCCACATCTCTGTTCTAAAGGGATGTTTTTGTCTTCTGAGGCTGTGCCCTCTGGTCCCAGACTCTTCTCATCCATTCTATCCAGTCCTTTCAGTATTCGATAGATTTCAATGATATTTATTCTAAACTACAGCGAATACGATCGTAGACCCTGAAAACTCTCCTCCTATGAAAACCCTTTCACTCCAGGGATCATCCTTGTAAACCTCCTCTGGACCCTCTCCAACACCAACAGACCCTTCCTTAGATATGGAGCTCAAGAGTGCTCTCAATATTACAAGTGTGGTCTAACCAATGCCTTATAAAGCCTCAACATCACATTCCTGCTTTTACATCCCATCCCTGTCAAAAACACAAGTTGACCTTTAGGGAGTCTTGCACGAGGACTTCCAAGTCAGTTTGCGCCTCTGCGTTCTAAACTCGTGGCTCGTTTAGAAAAAAAGTCTGCCCCTTTATTTCTTCCTCCAAAGTGCATGATCATATACTTCTCTACACTGTACTCCATTCCCTGTCCAATCTCCTCACTTGCCATTCCTTGCCCAATCTCCTCATCTGTTTAAGTTCTTCTGCAGACTCAGTGCTTCCTCAACACTACCTGCCCCTCCTCCGATCTCTCTATATCGGTAAATTTGACCCCAAAACTTTCTAATCCATCATCCAAATCATTTACATAATAACTTAAAAAGAATCAACTATGCTCTGTAATGCAGACACATCCAATTTTAACTTCTCCCTCTCAAATTGCAAAATGAATTATATTGTGATCACTGCCTCTTTATAGTTCTTTTACCTCAATCTCTCTAATCAGATCCAGTTCATTGCACAGTACCAAATCCAGGATTGCCTTTTCCCTAGTTATCTTAACCACAAGCTGTTGTAAGAAGTCATCTCATAGATATTCAACAAATTCCTTCCCTTGGGAACCAGTGCCAACCTGATATTCCCAGTCTATCTACACAATGAAGTACCCCATGATCGTCATAACAATTCTTTTTCTACATGGCTTCTCCAACTCCTATTGTAATTTACTTCCACCGTCCTGGCTGCAATCTAGAAGCCTGTATGCAACACTATCAGGGATTTTTCACCCTTGCACTTTCTAAACCCTACCCAGAAGGATTCTACATCCATTGATCTATGTCCCTTCTCTCAAAGGATTTGATTTCACTTTTTTACCAACAGTCACCTCAACCCCTCTGTCTACCTGCTTGCCTATTCAATAGGTCATGTATCCTTGGGTGTTTCACTCCCAGCTGTGATCATCTTTCAGCTACGTCACAGTTGTGACCATAACATTGTACCTGCCAATTTCTAGCTATGCTTTAAGATCATTTACTTGTTTCGTACACTGTCTGTATTCAAATACACCTTAAGCCCAGTGTTCACTGCCCTTCTCATATTTGTCTTAGTCTTACATTTTTATTTTTCTAAATATTGTCCTGCCTTTTATTTTGGAGACTTTAAACTTTTGCACTCTCCTTCCTCTCAATTATATCCAAACATTTCCAATCCCTAACCACCCCCCCCCCCCCCATCAACCTCCCAGCTATTTAGTAGCCTATCCACAGCCCTTAGTATGCAATTCACCAGGATCCTGGTCCCAGTATAGTTCAGATGGAGACTGTCCCATCAGAAAAGCTCCCTCCTTCCACAAAGACTGCCAATGTCCCACAAATTGAAGGCCAGTTTTTGGGCCATGCATTACTCCCTTAATCTTATCAATACTGTTACAATTTGGGGAACAATTCAGAGATTATCACCTTTTTGGTTCTGTTTTTTAATTTGATCCTCAGCTGCTTAAATTCTTTCAGCAGAACCTGTTTCCTGGTTCTACCCGAGTTGTTGGTACTCACACAAGTCTCAACAACTAGATCTTCACCTCCCTCTCCAAATTCCTCTGCAGGTCAGATGAGACATCCTGTACCCAGGCACCAAGCTGGAAACACAGCCTTCAGGACTCACGATGCTCGCTACAGAGAATAGTGTCTATAAATTCATGGGCATTGCCCCCCGCCAAATGAGGTATTGTAACCACCCCCCCCCCCCCACCACTAGTATCACTTCATTACCAGTCAACATGTGATATAAGCAGCACACTTGTTACATCAGAGAGAGGGGGATGGAGGAGGTTCATGGTAGGCAGATTGGCACGATCACCACCCCCACCCCAATTGAGCGAGTTTTCAAACAGATTGTGCCCCCCCCCCCACAGTTACCCTAATGCCCCCGGATTAGACTTGTTCCTACGCCAACCCTGATTCTCCTGACAAGCCCCTATCACCATGACATCTCTACCCTCCCTCTTGCATGGCTTCCTGAACCATTGTGCCACAATCAGGTCAATGTGGTCACCTGGAACCACAACATGCAGCTACAGGACATCATCTGGCTCTGCATTCTTAATTTATTTAATTGGTTGTAATTTGATATCTTATTATGTTGCCAATAACTAAACATTGTTTAGTCTCAGACCAGTCCACTAGAAATGTTTGAGTGGTTTAAGGGTTTTACCTAGTTCCCTGTGAAGCCTCTCAAGCCAAAGCATCCAAGTACCATTAACACACTTCTTACTCCACAGTCATGCTTAACTTCAGCTTCCCTTCCTTTTATTGGCTCCAGTTAATCCGTTAATAACAGTTACCTTTTTACTGCCACTTTTTAAAATACTATGTACAGTTGCACTGTTCTTAAATTCAATCACTTTATCAATAAAGGCCAACGCTTCAGTTGCCTTCTTGATGATGTGCTGCACCTGCAAACTAACTTACTGCGTTCATGCACAAACACAGCATGCTGCGACCTTCACCAATCTATTAGTTTTCTTTCCAATATTGGTTTAATCTGCCAACCATGGCCTTGAGATTGGGAAGGAGATTTCTGTCTCCGCTGCTGTCTCAGATAAAGTTCCAGCCTGTACTGTTCAGTGGGTGGCGTAGTAGTTAGTGCAACGCTGTTACAGCACCAGCGATTGGGACCAGGGTTCAAATTCCACACTGTAAGGAGTTTGTACGTTCTCCCGGTGTCTGAGTGGGTTTTCCCTGGGGGATCCAATTTCCTTCCACCCTTCAAAATGTATGGGGGTTGTGGGTTAATTGGGTGTAATTGAGAGGCATGGACTGATAGACCGAAAGGACTTATTACCATGCTGTCTGTCTAAATTTAAATTTACATTCAACTATGGCTGAACTCAGGAAAATGGGACTGGCTTAGTCATCATGGACAAGTTGGACTAGTAGGCCTGTTTCAATGTTCATTAACCCTCTAACTTGATAATCGACACCGTTCGGGACTAAGCAACACACAGGAATAACACCCGATCTCTCACACTAAACACTCCCTTCCTCCACTTCCAGTGCACAATGGTGCAGTTACTCCAACATCTCCTCCCAAATGCACCCTCTCTGTCTCCAACAGCTGCAAGGAACACTATCTCCTTCAGGTTCCTACCAAGATCCCCCAGATGGAAATATCATAGAATTGTGCAGCACAGAAACAGGCCTTTCATCCCACCTCATCCACCTCTCACCATCCCCATTATTTTTCTGACTTCTGTGCCCCCTCTCACCACCACCCCCCTCAATGCACCACTTTACTCTCCCTCAGAGCCCCCTCCTCACCACCCTGCTCATCCTATTTGTCACCATAAATTTCACCACCCCTCCCCATTTGCTGCCCCTTCCCCCTCACCGTCATCAGTGGCGGTGACCAAGGCGGTATACCGGTGGTTGTGCAGGAACGGTGACTGCCGCCTGATGTCCTGCTGAAGAATGACCTCCCCGCTGTCCACATCAATGGTCAGCCAGTCCGCTGGGTCATACTGGACATGGTAACTAGAATTAGGAAGCACAGGGTTACATGAGCCGAGACCCTGGGAGACACCAGAGAAGACGCCAGATAGACTGACAGGAACCCTGGAGATGGGCAAAGACCCAAAATGAGGGGCAAAGATCCAGGAATGGGACAAAAAGCCAGAGAGGGTGCAAAGATCCAGAGATGGTGCAGTTACCCAGAGAGTAAATTCCTAGATTCAGGCAAAAACCTGGAGATGGAACAGACAGAGAGAGGGGACAAAGACCCAGAGAGAGGGGCAAAGATACAGAGGTGGAGCAAAGACCCAGAGAGAGGGACAAACATACAGAGAGAACAAAACAATCCAGGATGTTACTTATTTAAATACCTGGACTTGTCAAACACTGGATACATCAAACACACGGACATGTCATGAACCTGGACACATCAAACACTGGACATGTCAAACAATGGACACGGGAAAGATTTAGATACAGTTAAAATGGACCAGGTTTTGAAAAACACCTGCACATGTGGAACATCAGTGATTCTAGGGGAATGTCACCCCAGTTTATGGGTGGTGGTGATAATATTATGGAACAAGGAGTCAGTGCCACCCATGAAGAGAATGTCAACCCCATGGTCTGGGGGAGGAAGAGAGGGTGGGCCATGGAGGGGTCACAATGTCATAATCACCTTATGTTTTGGTGCGGTGTGATGTCGGGGTCAGTTGCCGTGTACACCGTCAGCACGCTTCCTGCTCTCCATCCTTCAGGTACACTCAGCACTCGAGGATCTTCCACAAAATGTGGAGCTTCATTCACGTCAGTGATGGTGACAATGACCTTGGTGGTGGAGAGGTGGGTGTGGGGAGCTACTGCACTCAGAGGAGCCCAATTCTGCGCCTGCACGGTCAGCGTGTGTATGTTTGCAGTTTCAAAATCCAGCCTCTGAAACCAGGAGAGAGCAGAATGAAACCCTAAGGTCACTGTCCAGTCCTTGAACTCCCCCAATCCAGCCAGCCCCTTGCTGCACCCCAAATCCCACCCTATCCCCATCCCTGCCCCAGGACCCAACATTCTCTCAGATTCAGATCCCCATGCTAACACTACCCAACAACTCCACATCCCCACCTCTGTCCCAGCATCCTAAAATTCCCACCCTCAGCCCAAAATACCCATCCCCACTCTAACATCTCCCCATTTTACTAGGTCAGTCACTGCCTCCATCTGAAGGACAGATGTTGCCCAGGTGTTCCAGGCTCTGATGCACAACTGGGCCCCTCCATTACTCCTGGGGCTCCAGCTGTTTTTGCTTCCCCTCAAAGTGAGGGATCTCTCAGGAACAGCAATGGGAAGTCTGGAGCTTGCGGTAGAGGAAGTGGTGGGTTTTAGAAGTGGCTGACACACCTCAAACCCCTTCACCAAATACCACCAACCCAAACACTAGGAATTTGATTTTCTTTGACCTCAGATCCTGAGGGCAATAATTATTGACGTACAGCACAGAAGTAAGCATTTTGGCCCAATGTCTATGCTAACCAACTTGTCCCTTTGAACTGCTCCCATTTGCCTGCATTTGCCCCATATCCCTCAGGAGTCTGTCCTTTGACCCCAGACCCACTTTTATTTAATTTAGAGATGCAGCATCATTACAAGTGCCTTCAAGCCCAGGGGCCTGTGCCACCCCACCACAAACCACACATGTTTTTGGAGGGTGGGAGAAAACCAGAGCATCTGGAAGAAACTCAACAGACACAGGAAAAATGTGCAAGCTTCTTTCAGACAGCACTGGATTAAAATTTAGATCACTAGCATTGTAATAGCATTGCTCTATCTGTTTCACTAACCGTGTTGCCCTGAACTGTTTTAAACTAAAAGTTGGAAGGATCACCATTTGACAGAAAGGCTGAATGGACTCCACCTGTTTGCATTTCCTATGTACCTGTGCACTACCGAGTTGGTGTTGGTGGCAGATTTAGGATTTGGTGAATATACCCATGGGCCAGGCTGAGAGGGTTCCACCCCTTCCTAAAAACACCCATGTTTGTCTAATTGCTAAACAATTTCTGAAAGGCTGTTTTCCATTACTTTTTCAACAAATAGGATGCCTGCATTGGTGTCTGGCTCCGTCTGGATGTTGAAGAGCCCTTGGTCATTTCCCTCAATGATGGTGTATTTCACTCTCCAGTTGAGGGTCCCAGGCTGGTCTTTGTCCTCCACCGTGACCTTCCCAATCTCTGCTCCCATCATGTCCTCCGTAACATCAAAAGTGAACTATAGGGGGAAAGGTTCAAGGTTATTAGGAACAAGTTATATTTCTCCAGGAAGAGTAATAGGGTTATACAGTCAGCTCCACAGAAATGCAACCCTGTTCAATGAGTGACATCCTGCCAGCTGCCCAGCCTCAGCTGGTCAAGTGGTGCTAAGGTCGGGACCACACCACAGTGAGGAGGTAGGAACCAATTCTGGATCTAGGGTCTGATGTCAGAAGGAGATCCAGCTAGAACCTGGCTGTTCACTGGGCCAGGACTCTGGTCTGGGTGCCCACAAGTTTGCGCAGATGAGCGCCCATTGTGGCTTTAAAACATCATTCAATGATCTGCTCCAAATTTGGTCATGGGAAGAACAGCTGACCTTTCACCTTGATGATGTCTACTGGCTCTGCCCAAATTTCTCAATAATCTGCCCGGTGACAGATACAGTAATCACACAAACCTCAGCGATGGTGAACTCTGGAGGGTTGTCATTGACATCAACGATGAAGATAGAGGCGGAAGCAGTGTTGGAGAGTCCTTTGCCTGCCAGATCAGCCACTTGTAGAGTCAGATTGTACACTGAAATATTCTGTAGACACAAAACCAGCAGTCAGGACACTGAAAATTGTTCAATGCTCATAGACCTGAAATGAGCTCTCTCCACAGACACTGCCTGCCCAGCCAAGTAATCCCACCATTTCATGCCCCTCAGAAGTATAGAGACTTCAGAAGATGGCAAAGGCAAAGATTCACCACCACTTGGATAATCATATCTCCCCATTACCAAATCACTCTACAATTCCACCTCTCCAATCTCATCTCATCAACTTTTCTACATTTTGAAACACCCCAATCCTCAACCTGCCAAACTATTTGATCCAATCTCTCTAATATCAATGATTCTGTCTTTCAAAGCTCCTCATCTCTAAATTACCCTGAACTGCAGGAGAATCATCTTGGACCATCTCCAAGGTTGTAAGGCTTTGAGTTTTGGCCAAGTGTCCAAAGTACCCTGTACCTGGTCCTGACTGGAACTTGTTGCCTCAGTCTGTAGAGACATTTAGTGTCCAGGGGATCTCAGACAGATACATGCAGTTGGTTGCAAGACCATCAACTCCATTTCCAACATCACCCCATTGGAGATGTGTATGTAAGAGATATAACTTAATTTTGTGATATTTCCCTGTCCTGCGGGATATAGTGGTGGCCAAGGCCCAAGATAGTTGCGCAGCAGTTGCTCACTGCACCCTCTTCAGGACCTGGTGCTTCTGTTTCTATGCAGTTTGTACTTGTTATGTTGTTTTTATGTAGCACCGTGAGTTCAGGGAAACATTGTCTTGTTTCTTTATTAGTGTCAAATAAAACCAACTACTACTACTACTAGGACCACTAACAACACCACCAACAACCCAAACACAATCATCACCAACGACATCACTATCAACCCCAGCAGCACCAACAGCCTCAACACCAGTGCCACCATCAACATCAACCCCAACCCCAGCACCACCATCAATCCCAGCGCTACCAATAACCTCAACATGAGCACCACCACCAAACCCAAAACCACTACCACCATCAATCTCAAACCAGCATCAACAACAATCTCAACACCACCAACATCAGCACCATTACCACCACATCACTGCCATCCCCAACACCACCATCAACACCAGCACAATGGGCTCCTCCTGTCTCTTGGTGGTAATCATATTTTATTAATACATTGCTCACCTCCCGATCCAGTCCCACTCCAACCGTGCGGATCTCCCCTGTCACAGGATCGATGCGGAAAATTCCTCTTCCGTCCCCCACTATGGAGTAACCCAGGGCAGCATTGTCAGTCTGAGGGTCATCGGCATCAGAAGCAGCCACTTGCATCACCAGTGTGCCTGCAACATCCCACACACACTCATCAGCAGGCTTTCTGTCACCCAAACAGCCCACTCTCCACTTCATCTTACACCTCCCGGGGCAGCTCCCAGCCTGCCCACCATGGATGGAGATTGGCCCATTTCCCTACCCCACTCTTAAAAAAAATACCACCATGCCATCTCAACATTTCCAGCATGGCCTATGATAATCCTTCAGGTTCCCACAGCCCTTGTCTGAGGAGGTACTAGCTGACTCCCTGTAAGAAAAACAGTGCCAAGGAAGAAGTGCTTCTAAACCTCCCATCCCTTTGTGAACCTAATTTATGATTAGTGCTTTCTGCTACCCCAGCCATATGTGAATCTCCAGACACATCCAGTGAGGCTCAATGTGTCCACCCTGAACTGTCTTTTTGGGTTTGGAATTGCCCCAATGCCTCAAGAATCTTTTTTTTTTTTTAAACGTTATTTAAAGATTTTATCACATGAATAAAACAGAAAAAATTACATTTAGAGAAAAATGAAAAATAAAGTAATTATTACAACACAACATTAATGACCTAACTTAGATTAGTCTAACCCCCCCCCCCACCATATATACGGCCACTAAAAAAAAATGTATATATTAAAAAAAACCACCCCCCCAAAATAAAGAGTGAAGAATTAATAAAGTTAATAATATTATATATAAAAAAAACTCAGACAAACAAAAAGAAAAATAACAATTAAAAATACTAATAAAAAAAAGTTATCAAATCTAAAATATCACACATAGAACATAAAATTTAAGTCAAACTTAATTACATGTACTTAACAAATGGAGACCACTTCAGCTGAAAGACATCCTATCTTAAATTGAAAAGAATATCTTTTCCATAATTAAACAAGACTTCATCTCTAAATACCACCTATCTAAGATTAGTATATTTCTATCTTTCCAAATAAGCGCTATACATTTTTTGGCCACCACTAAGGCTAAATAAATACAAGAAATCTAATAATCAATTAAGCCTAAATCAATTAATGATTACATATTCCCTAACAAAAATATATCAGGATCTAATACAACATAGATATTATATAAACTATTAAAAATAGATTGAATACAATGCCTCAAGAATCTGAAGCTACCTATAAGTAGGGTAGATAGTCAAACACGTTTTTCCCAGGATTTAAATTACACAAACAAGGGGACATGCATTTAAGGTGAGGGGGAGAATTTAAAGGAGATTTGTGGGTTTCCATGCTGTTTGGTGGTTTATGTTCTTAAGCCTGGCTGGTCTTCCAATTTCCCTGTTCTGGGATGTTTTGGATCAAGTTAACGACATTCTCAAATGGAAAGGTGAGCAGCCAGATATTGTGGTCCATGTCAGAACCAATGACATTGGTAGGGAAGGTGATGAGGTCCTGCAAAGCAAGTTCAGGGAGTTAGATGTTAAGGTAAAGAAAAGATCTTCCAGGGTTGTAATTTCTGGATTACTACCTGTGCCATGTGCTAGTAAGGCTAGAAATAGTAGATTAATACACATGGCTAATGAGATGTTACAGGTGGGAGGGCTTCAGATTATAGGACTCTTTTTCAGAGTTGGTGGAACCTGTTTCAGCTGAACTGGAGGGAGTCCAATATCCTTGTGGGAGGGTATACTCGGGGGGGGGGGTGGGGGGAGGGGTTAAACTAGTGAATCAGAGTGCCAAAGCAAATAGTGGAATGGTTGTAGAAAAATATATTGTTAATGCTGTGGACAAGAACTGAAATAGAAAGGTGGAGCATGGTGGGAATAATGTTCTGAGTTGCATCTATTTCAATGGAAGGAATATTGTAGGAAAGGCAGATGAGCCTACAGCATGGATCAGCACATGGTGCTATGACATTGTGGCCCCTAAATTTGGTTGCAGGAGGGTCAGGATTGCCATCTCAATATTCTGGGGTACCATGGTTTTAGATGTGAGAGAGAGGGATGAAAGGATATAGATGGAATTGCCAGTCAGAGAAAATGTCACAGCAGTTCTCAGTCAGGACGGACTTGAAGGCTCATCTATTGAGGCAACATGGTGGACCTGAGGAATGGGAAAGGGAATTACAACATTAAAAGGACTGTATTACAGACCACCCAATAGTCAACAGGAATTGGAGGAACATTGCAGACAGAAATCAGGTATTTGTAAGAAAAAAGATTGCAATAGTAGGCAATTCTAACTTTCTATATATCGACTGGGACTCCCATACTGTAAAAGGGCTGGATGAGTTTGAGATTATTAAATATGTTCAGGAGAATGAAGAAAATATAATGCTGGATCTCATATTGGGGAACGAGACAGGACAGGTGACAGAAGTGTGCTTAAGGATCTAGTGATCATAATGCCATTACTTTTGATATAATTATGGAAAGGATGAGTCTTGTCCTTTGGTTGAGATTTTAAAATCAGAGAAAGGTTAATTTTGATGGAATCAGAATGGATCTGTCAAGTATTGATTGTGACAGATATGTTTGTTAAGTGGGAGGATTTCAAATGTGAAATTTTGAGAATAGAGTTTGTATGTTCCCATCAGAATTAAAGGCAAAGTTAACAGGGATAAGGAACTTTGGTTTTAAAAAGACATTGAGGCCCTGGTTATGAAGAAGGAGGGGCATAGCAGGTATAAGGGCATAAGGAAATGAGGAGAGCTAAAAGGCATCAAGTTGCTCTGGAAGACAAGGTGAACAAAAATCCCAAGGGTGTGACAAATATATTAAAAGAAAAGGATAGCAAGGGACAAAATTGGTCCT